>NW_027142613.1:0-311142 GCF_026170545.1 Melanerpes formicivorus | reverse complement strand
CATTTTGACTGCCTCCAGAAGTTAGATCAGATGGCAAATTGGATTTGGTGCTAGGTCTTTCCCTTTAGGTTTTTACCCCAACAATGTTTTCATTAGTTTCGCTCACTCTCGAAATCAAGCATTTTACAGCAGGTTGGAGCAGCCTGTATCTCAGCACAGGAATAAGGTAGGGAAGAATTCTAAGGCTCATTTTGACTGCCTCCAGAAGTTAGATCAGATGGCAAATTGGATTTGGTGCTAGGTCTTTCCTTTAGGTTTTACCCCAACAATGTTTTCATTAGTTTCGCTCACTCTCGAAATCAAGCATTTTACAGCAGGTTGGAGCAGCCTGTATCTCAGCACAGGAATAAGGTAGGGAAGAATTCTAAGGCTCATTTTGACTGCCTCCAGAAGTTAGATCAGATGGCAAATTGGATTTGGTGCTAGGTCTTTCCCTTTAGGTTTTACCCCAACAATTTTTCATTAGTTTCGCTCACTCTCGAAATCAAGCATTTTACAGCAGGTTGGAGCAGCCTGTATCTCAGCACAGGAATAAGGTAGGGAAGAATTCTAAGGCTCATTTTGACTGCCTCCAGAAGTTAGATCAGGATGGCAAATTGGATTTGGTGCTAGGTCTTTCCCTTTAGGTTTTACCCCAACAATGTTTTCAATTAGTTTCGCTCACTCTCGAAATCAAGCATTTTACAGCAGGTTGGAGCAGCCTGTATCTCAGCACAGGAATAAGGTAGGGAAGAATTCTAAGGATCATTTTGACTGCCTCCAGAAGTTAGATCAGATGGCAAATTGGATTTGGTGCTAGGTCTTTCCCTTTAGGTTTTACCCCAACAATGTTTTCATTAGTTTCGCTCACTCTCGAAATCAAGCATTTTACAGCAGGTTGGAGCAGCCTGTATCTCAGCACAGGAATAAGGTAGGGAAGAATTCTAAGGCTCATTTTGACTGCCTCCAGAAGTTAGATCAGATGGCAAATTGGATTTGGTGCTAGGTCTTTCCCTTTAGGTTTTACCCCAACAATGTTTTCATTAGTTTCGCTCACTCTCGAAATCAAGCATTTTACAGCAGGTTGGAGCAGCCTGTATCTCAGCACAGGAATAAGGTAGGGAAGAATTCTAAGGCTCATTTTGACTGCCTCCAGAAGTTAGATCAGATGGCAAATTGGATTTGGTGCTAGGTCTTTCCCTTTAGGTTTTACCCCAACAATGTTTTCATTAGTTTCGCTCACTCTCGAAATCAAGCATTTTACAGCAGGTTGGAGCAGCCTGTATCTCAGCACAGGAATAAGGTAGGGAAGAATTCTAAGGCTCATTTTGACTGCCTCCAGAAGTTAGATCAGATGGCAAATTGGATTTGGTGCTAGGTCTTTCCCTTTAGGTTTTACCCCCAACAATGTTTTCATTAGTTTCGCTCACTCTCGAAATCAAGCATTTTACAGCAGGTTGGAGCAGCCTGTATCTCAGCACAGGAATAAGGTAGGGAAGAATTCAAAGGATCATTTTGACTGCCTCCAGAAGTTAGATCAGATGGCAAATTGGATTTGGTGCTAGGTCCTTTCCCTTTAGGTTTTTACCCCAACAATGTTTTCATTAGTTTCGCTCACACTCGAAATCAAGCATTTTACAGCAGGTTGGAGCAGCCTGTATCTCAGCACAGGAATAAGGTAGGGAAGAATTCTAAGGCTCATTTTGACTGCCTCCAGAAGTTAGATCAGATGGCAAATTGGATTTGGTGCTAGGTCTTTCCCTTTAGGTTTTACCCCAACAATGTTTTCATTAGTTTCGCTCACTCTCGAAATCAAGCATTTTACAGCAGGTTGGAGCAGCCTGTATCTCAGCACAGGAATAAGGTAGGGAAGAATTCTAAGGCTCATTTTGACTGCCTCCAGAAGTTAGATCAGATGGCAAATTGGATTTGGTGCTAGGTCTTTCCCTTTAGGTTTTACCCCAACAATGTTTTCATTAGTTTCGCTCACTCTCGAAATCAAGCATTTTACAGCAGGTTGGAGCAGCCTGTATCTCAGCACAGGAATAAGGTAGGGAAGAATTCTAAGGCTCATTTTGACTGCCTCCAGAAGTTAGATCAGATGGCAAATTGGATTTGGTGCTAGGTCTTTCCCTTTAGGTTTTACCCCAACAATGTTTTCATTAGTTTCGCTCACTCTCGAAATCAAGCATTTTACAGCAGGTTGGAGCAGCCTGTATCTCAGCACAGGAATAAGGTAGGGAAGAATTCTAAGGCTCATTTTGACTGCCTCCAGAAGTTAGATCAGATGGCAAATTGGATTTGGTGCTAGGTCTTTCCCTTTAGGTTTTACCCCAACAATGTTTTCATTAGTTTCGCTCACTCTCGAAATCAAGCATTTTACAGCAGGTTGGAGCAGCCTGTATCTCAGCACAGGAATAAGGTAGGGAAGAATTCTAAGTGCTCATTTTGACTGCCTCCAGAAGTTAGATCAGATGGCAAATTGGATTTGGGTGCTAGGTCTTTCCCTTTAGGTTTTACCCCAACAATGTTTTCATTAGTTTCGCTCACTCTCGAAATCAAGCATTTTACAGCAGGTTGGAGCAGCCTGTATCTCAGCACAGGAATAAGGTAGGGAAGAATTCTAAGGCTCATTTTGACTGCCTCCAGAAGTTAGATCAGATGGCAAATTGGATTTGGTGCTAGGTCCTTTCCCTTTAGGTTTTACCCCAACAATGTTTTCATTAGTTTCGCTCACTCTCGAAATCAAGCATTTTACAGCAGGTTGGGAGCAGCCTGTATCTCAGCACAGGAATAAGGTAGGGAAGAATTCTAAGGCTCATTTTGACTGCCTCCAGAAGTTAGATCAGATGGCAAATTGGATTTGGTGCTAGGTCTTTCCCTTTAGGTTTTACCCCAACAATGTTTTCATTAGTTTCGCTCACTCTCGAAATCAAGCATTTTACAGCAGGTTGGGAGCAGCCTGTATCTCAGCACAGGAATAAGGTAGGGAAGAATTCTAAGGCTCATTTTGACTGCCTCCAGAAGTTAGATCAGATGGCAAATTGGATTTGGTGCTATGGTGTCTTTCCCTTTAGGTTTTACCCCAACAATGTTTTCATTAGTTTCGCTCACTCTCGAAATCAAGCATTTTACAGCAGGTTGGAGCAGCCTGTATCTCAGCACAGGAATAAGGTAGGGAAGAATTCTAAGGCTCATTTTGACTGCCTCCAGAAGTTAGATCAGATGGCAAATTGGATTTGGTGCTAGGTCTTTCCCTTTAGGTTTTACCCCAACAATGTTTTCATTAGTTTCGCTCACTCTCGAAATCAAGCATTTTACAGCAGGTTGGAGCAGCCTGTATCTCAGCACAGGAATAAGGTAGGGAAGAATTCTAAGGCTCATTTTGACTGCCTCCAGAAGTTAGATCAGATGGCAAATTGGATTTGGTGCTAGGTCTTTCCCTTTAGGTTTTACCCCAACAATGTTTTCATTAGTTTCGCTCACTCTCGAAATCAAGCATTTTACAGCAGGTTGGAGCAGCCTGTATCTCAGCACAGGAATAAGGTAGGGAAGAATTCTAAGGATCATTTTGACTGCCTCCAGAAGTTAGATCAGATGGCAAATTGGATTTGGTGCTAGGTCTTTCCCTTTAGGTTTTACCCCAACAATGTTTTCATTAGTTTCGCTCACTCTCGAAATCAAGCATTTTACAGCAGGTTGGAGCAGCCTGTATCTCAGCACAGGAATAAGGTAGGGAAGAATTCTAAGGCTCATTTTGACTGCCTCCAGAAGTTAGATCAGATGGCAAATTGGATTTTGGTGCTAGGTCTTTCCCTTTAGGTTTTACCCCCAACAATGTTTTCATTAGTTTCGCTCACTCTCGAAATCAAGCATTTTACAGCAGGTTGGAGCAGCCTGTATCTCAGCACAGGAATAAGGTAGGGAAGAATTCTAAGGCTCATTTTGACTGCCTCCAGAAGTTAGATCAGATGGCAAATTGGATTTGGTGCTAGGTCTTTCCCTTTAGGTTTTACCCCAACAATGTTTTCATTAGTTTCGCTCACTCTCGAAATCAAGCATTTTACAGCAGGTTGGAGCAGCCTGTATCTCAGCACAGGAATAAGGTAGGGAAGAATTCTAAGGCTCATTTTGACTGCCTCCAGAAGTTAGATCAGATGGCAAATTGGATTTGGTGCTAGGTCTTTCCCTTTAGGTTTTACCCCAACAATGTTTTCATTAGTTTCGCTCACTCTCGAAATCAAGCATTTTACAGCAGGTTGGAGCAGCCTGTATCTCAGCACAGGAATAAGGTAGGGAAGAATTCTAAGGCTCATTTTGACTGCCTCCAGAAGTTAGATCAGGATGGCAAATTGGATTTGGTGCTAGGTCTTTCCCTTTAGGTTTTACCCCAACAATGTTTTCATTAGTTTCGCTCACTCTCGAAATCAAGCATTTTACAGCAGGTTGGAGCAGCCTGTATCTCAGCACAGGAATAAGGTAGGGAAGAATTCTAAGGCTCATTTTTGACTGCCTCCAGAAGTTAGATCAGATGGCAAATTGGATTTGGTGCTAGGTCTTTCCCTTTAGGTTTTACCCCAACAATGTTTTTCATTAGTTTCGCTCACTCTCGAAATCAAGCATTTTACAGCAGGTTGGAGCAGCCTGTATCTCAGCACAGGAATAAGGTAGGGAAGAATTCAAATGCTCATTTTGACTGCCTCCAGAAGTTAGATCAGATGGCAAATTGGATTTGGTGCTAGGTCTTTCCCTTTAGGTTTTACCCCAACAATGTTTTCATTAGTTTCGCTCACTCTCGAAATCAAGCATTTTACAGCAGGTTGGAGCAGCCTGTATCTCAGCACAGGAATAAGGTAGGGAAGAATTCTAAGGCTCATTTTGACTGCCTCCAGAAGTTAGATCAGATGGCAAATTGGATTTGGTGCTAGGTCTTTCCCTTTAGGTTTTACCCCAACAATGTTTTCATTAGTTTCGCTCACTCTCGAAATCAAGCATTTTACAGCAGGTTGGAGCAGCCTGTATCTCAGCACAGGAATAAGGTAGGGAAGAATTCTAAGGCTCATTTTGACTGCCTCCAGAAGTTAGATCAGATGGCAAATTGGATTTGGTGCTAGGTCTTTCCCTTTAGGTTTTACCCCAACAATGTTTTCATTAGTTTCGCTCACTCTCGAAATCAAGCATTTTACAGCAGGTTGGAGCAGCCTGTATCTCAGCACAGGAATAAGGTAGGGAAGAATTCTAAGGCTCATTTTGACTGCCTCCAGAAGTTAGATCAGATGGCAAATTGGATTTGGTGCTAGGTCTTTCCCTTTAGGTTTTACCCCAACAATGTTTTCATTAGTTTCGCTCACTCTCGAAATCAAGCATTTTACAGCAGGTTGGAGCAGCCTGTATCTCAGCACAGGAATAAGGTAGGGAAGAATTCTAAGGATCATTTGACTGCCTCCAGAAGTTAGATCAGATGGCAAATTGGATTTGGTGCTAGGTCTTTCCCTTTAGGTTTTACCCCAACAATGTTTTCATTAGTTTCGCTCACTCTCGAAATCAAGCATTTTACAGCAGGTTGGAGCAGCCTGTATCTCAGCACAGGAATAAGGTAGGGAAGAATTCTAAGGCTCATTTTGACTGCCTCCAGAAGTTAGATCAGATGGCAAATTGGATTTGGTGCTAGGTCTTTCCCTTTAGGTTTTACCCCAACAATGTTTTCATTAGTTTCGCTCACTCTCGAAATCAAGCATTTTACAGCAGGTTGGAGCAGCCTGTATCTCAGCACAGGAATAAGGTAGGGAAGAATTCTAATGCTCATTTTGACTGCCTCCAGAAGTTAGATCAGATGGCAAATTGGATTTGGTGCTAGGTCTTTCCCTTTAGGTTTTACCCCAACAATGTTTTCATTAGTTTCGCTCACTCTCGAAATCAAGCATTTTACAGCAGGTTGGAGCAGCCTGTATCTCAGCACAGGAATAAGGTAGGGAAGAATTCTAAGGCTCATTTTGACTGCCTCCAGAAGTTAGATCAGATGGCAAATTGGATTTGGTGCTAGGTCTTTCCCTTTAGGTTTTACCCCAACAATGTTTTCATTAGTTTCGCTCACTCTCGAAATCAAGCATTTTACAGCAGGTTGGAGCAGCCTGTATCTCAGCACAGGAATAAGGTAGGGAAGAATTCAAATGCTCATTTTGACTGCCTCCAGAAGTTAGATCAGATGGCAAATTGGATTTGGTGCTAGGTCTTTCCCTTTAGGTTTTACCCCAACAATGTTTTCATTAGTTTCGCTCACTCTCGAAATCAAGCATTTTACAGCAGGTTGGAGCAGCCTGTATCTCAGCACAGGAATAAGGTAGGGAAGAATTCTAAGGCTCATTTTGACTGCCTCCAGAAGTTAGATCAGATGGCAAATTGGATTTGGTGCTAGGTCTTTCCCTTTAGGTTTTACCCCAACAATGTTTTCATTAGTTTCGCTCACTCTCGAAATCAAGCATTTTACAGCAGGTTGGAGCAGCCTGTATCTCAGCACAGGAATAAGGTAGGGAAGAATTCTAAGGCTCATTTTTGACTGCCTCCAGAAGTTAGATCAGATGGCAAATTGGATTTGGTGCTAGGTCTTTCCCTTTAGGTTTTACCCCCAACAATGTTTTCATTAGTTTCGCTCACTCTCGAAATCAAGCATTTTACAGCAGGTTGGAGCAGCCTGTATCTCAGCACAGGAATAAGGTAGGGAAGAATTCTAAGGCTCATTTTGACTGCCTCCAGAAGTTAGATCAGATGGCAAATTGGATTTGGTGCTAGGTCTTTCCCTTTAGGTTTTACCCCAACAATGTTTTCATTAGTTTCGCTCACTCTCGAAATCAAGCATTTTACAGCAGGTTGGAGCAGCCTGTATCTCAGCACAGGAATAAGGTAGGGAAGAATTCAAATGCTCATTTTGACTGCCTCCAGAAGTTAGATCAGATGGCAAATTGGATTTGGTGCTAGGTCTTTCCCTTTAGGTTTTACCCCAACAATGTTTTCATTAGTTTCGCTCACTCTCGAAATCAAGCATTTTACAGCAGGTTGGAGCAGCCTGTATCTCAGCACAGGAATAAGGTAGGGAAGAATTCTAAGGCTCATTTTGACTGCCTCCAGAAGTTAGATCAGATGGCAAATTGGATTTGGTGCTAGGTCTTTCCCTTTAGGTTTTACCCCAACAATGTTTTCATTAGTTTCGCTCACTCTCGAAATCAAGCATTTTACAGCAGGTTGGAGCAGCCTGTATCTCAGCACAGGAATAAGGTAGGGAAGAATTCTAAGGCTCATTTTGACTGCCTCCAGAAGTTAGATCAGATGGCAAATTGGATTTGGTGCTAGGTCTTTCCCTTTAGGTTTTACCCCAACAATGTTTTCATTAGTTTCGCTCACTCTCGAAATCAAGCATTTTACAGCAGGTTGGAGCAGCCTGTATCTCAGCACAGGAATAAGGTAGGGAAGAATTCTAAGGCTCATTTTGACTGCCTCCAGAAGTTAGATCAGATGGCAAATTGGATTTGGTGCTAGGTCTTTCCCTTTAGGTTTTACCCCAACAATGTTTTCATTAGTTTTCGCTCACTCTCGAAATCAAGCATTTTACAGCAGGTTGGAGCAGCCTGTATCTCAGCACAGGAATAAGGTAGGGAAGAATTCTAAGGCTCATTTTGACTGCCTCCAGAAGTTAGATCAGATGGCAAATTGGATTTGGTGCTAGGTCTTTCCCTTTAGGTTTTACCCCAACAATGTTTTCATTAGTTTTCGCTCACTCTCGAAATCAAGCATTTTACAGCAGGTTGGAGCAGCCTGTATCTCAGCACAGGAATAAGGTAGGGAAGAATTCTAAGGCTCATTTTGACTGCCTCCAGAAGTTAGATCAGATGGCAAATTGGATTTGGTGCTAGGTCTTTCCCTTTAGGTTTTACCCCAACAATGTTTTCATTAGTTTTCGCTCACTCTCGAAATCAAGCATTTTACAGCAGGTTGGAGCAGCCTGTATCTCAGCACAGGAATAAGGTAGGGAAGAATTCAAAGGATCATTTTGACTGCCTCCAGAAGTTAGATCAGATGGCAAATTGGATTTGGTGCTAGGTCTTTCCCTTTAGGTTTTACCCCAACAATGTTTTCATTAGTTTCGCTCACACTCGAAATCAAGCATTTTACAGCAGGTTGGAGCAGCCTGTATCTCAGCACAGGAATAAGGTAGGGAAGAATTCTAAGGCTCATTTTGACTGCCTCCAGAAGTTAGATCAGATGGCAAATTGGATTTGGTGCTAGGTCTTTCCCTTTAGGTTTTTACCCCCAACAATGTTTTCATTAGTTTCGCTCACTCTCGAAATCAAGCATTTTACAGCAGGTTGGAGCAGCCTGTATCTCAGCACAGGAATAAGGTAGGGAAGAATTCTAAGGCTCATTTTGACTGCCTCCAGAAGTTAGATCAGATGGCAAATTGGATTTGGTGCTAGGTCTTTCCCTTTAGGTTTTACCCCAACAATGTTTTCATTAGTTTCGCTCACTCTCGAAATCAAGCATTTTACAGCAGGTTGGAGCAGCCTGTATCTCAGCACAGGAATAAGGTAGGGAAGAATTCTAAGGATCATTTTGACTGCCTCCAGAAGTTAGATCAGATGGCAAATTGGATTTGGTGCTAGGTCTTTCCCTTTAGGTTTTACCCCAACAATGTTTTCATTAGTTTCGCTCACTCTCGAAATCAAGCATTTTACAGCAGGTTGGAGCAGCCTGTATCTCAGCACAGGAATAAGGTAGGGAAGAATTCTAAGGCTCATTTTGACTGCCTCCAGAAGTTAGATCAGATGGCAAATTGGATTTGGTGCTAGGTCTTTCCCTTAGGTTTTACCCCAACAATGTTTTCATTAGTTTCGCTCACTCTCGAAATCAAGCATTTTACAGCAGGTTGGAGCAGCCTGTATCTCAGCACAGGAATAAGGTAGGGAAGAATTCTAAGGATCATTTTGACTGCCTCCAGAAGTTAGATCAGATGGCAAATTGGATTTGGTGCTAGGTCTTTCCCTTTAGGTTTTACCCCAACAATGTTTTCATTAGTTTCGCTCACTCTCGAAATCAAGCATTTTACAGCAGGTTGGAGCAGCCTGTATCTCAGCACAGGAATAAGGTAGGGAAGAATTCTAAGGATCATTTTGACTGCCTCCAGAAGTTAGATCAGATGGCAAATTGGATTTGGTGCTAGGTCTTTCCCTTTAGGTTTTACCCCAACAATGTTTTCATTAGTTTCGCTCACTCTCGAAATCAAGCATTTTACAGCAGGTTGGAGCAGCCTGTATCTCAGCACAGGAATAAGGTAGGGAAGAATTCTAAGGCTCATTTTGACTGCCTCCAGAAGTTAGATCAGATGGCAAATTGGATTTGGTGCTAGGTCTTTCCCTTTAGGTTTTACCCCAACAATGTTTTCATTAGTTTCGCTCACTCTCGAAATCAAGCATTTTACAGCAGGTTGGAGCAGCCTGTATCTCAGCACAGGAATAAGGTAGGGAAGAATTCAAATGCTCATTTTGACTGCCTCCAGAAGTTAGATCAGATGGCAAATTGGATTTGGTGCTAGGTCTTTCCCTTTAGGTTTTACCCCCAACAATGTTTTCATTAGTTTCGCTCACTCTCGAAATCAAGCATTTTACAGCAGTTGGAGCAGCCTGTATCTCAGCACAGGAATAAGGTAGGGAAGAATTCTAAGGCTCATTTTGACTGCCTCCAGAAGTTAGATCAGATGGCAAATTGGATTTGGTGCTAGGTCTTTCCCTTTAGGTTTTACCCCAACAATGTTTTCATTAGTTTCGCTCACTCTCGAAATCAAGCATTTTACAGCAGGTTGGAGCAGCCTGTATCTCAGCACAGGAATAAGGTAGGGAAGAATTCAAATGCTCATTTTGACTGCCTCCAGAAGTTAGATCAGATGGCAAATTGGATTTGGTGCTAGGTCTTTCCCTTTAGGTTTTACCCCAACAATGTTTTCATTAGTTTCGCTCACTCTCGAAATCAAGCATTTTACAGCAGGTTGGAGCAGCCTGTATCTCAGCACAGGAATAAGGTAGGGAAGAATTCTAAGGCTCATTTTGACTGCCTCCAGAAGTTAGATCAGATGGCAAATTGGATTTGGTGCTAGGTCTTTCCCTTTAGGTTTTACCCCAACAATGTTTTCATTAGTTTCGCTCACTCTCGAAATCAAGCATTTTACAGCAGGTTGGAGCAGCCTGTATCTCAGCACAGGAATAAGGTAGGGAAGAATTCTAAGGCTCATTTTGACTGCCTCCAGAAGTTAGATCAGATGGCAAATTGGATTTGGTGCTAGGTCTTTCCCTTTAGGTTTTACCCCAACAATGTTTTCATTAGTTTCGCTCACTCTCGAAATCAAGCATTTTACAGCAGGTTGGAGCAGCCTGTATCTCAGCACAGGAATAAGGTAGGGAAGAATTCTAAGGCTCATTTTGACTGCCTCCAGAAGTTAGATCAGATGGCAAATTGGATTTGGTGCTAGGTCTTTCCCTTTAGGTTTTACCCCAACAATGTTTTCATTAGTTTCGCTCACTCTCGAAATCAAGCATTTTACAGCAGGTTGGAGCAGCCTGTATCTCAGCACAGGAATAAGGTAGGGAAGAATTCTAAGGCTCATTTTGACTGCCTCCAGAAGTTAGATCAGATGGCAAATTGGATTTGGTGCTAGGTCTTTCCCCTTTAGGTTTTACCCCAACAATGTTTTCATTAGTTTCGCTCACTCTCGAAATCAAGCATTTTACAGCAGGTTGGAGCAGCCTGTATCTCAGCACAGGAATAAGGTAGGGAAGAATTCTAAGGATCATTTTGACTGCCTCCAGAAGTTAGATCAGATGGCAAATTGGATTTGGTGCTAGGTCTTTCCCTTTAGGTTTTACCCCAACAATGTTTTCATTAGTTTCGCTCACTCTCGAAATCAAGCATTTTACAGCAGGTTGGAGCAGCCTGTATCTCAGCACAGGAATAAGGTAGGGAAGAATTCTAAGGCTCATTTTGACTGCCTCCAGAAGTTAGATCAGATGGCAAATTGGATTTGGTGCTAGGTCTTTCCCTTTAGGTTTTACCCCAACAATGTTTTCATTAGTTTCGCTCACTCTCGAAATCAAGCATTTTACAGCAGGTTGGAGCAGCCTGTATCTCAGCACAGGAATAAGGTAGGGAAGAATTCAAGATGCTCATTTTGACTGCCTCCAGAAGTTAGATCAGATGGCAAATTGGATTTGGTGCTAGGTCTTTCCCTTTAGGTTTTACCCCAACAATGTTTTTCATTAGTTTCGCTCACTCTCGAAATCAAGCATTTTACAGCAGGTTGGAGCAGCCTGTATCTCAGCACAGGAATAAGGTAGGGAAGAATTCTAAGGCTCATTTTGACTGCCTCCAGAAGTTAGATCAGATGGCAAATTGGATTTGGTGCTAGGTCTTTCCCTTTAGGTTTTACCCCAACAATGTTTTCATTAGTTTCGCTCACTCTCGAAATCAAGCATTTTACAGCAGGTTGGAGCAGCCTGTATCTCAGCACAGGAATAAGGTAGGGAAGAATTCTAAGGATCATTTTGACTGCCTCCAGAAGTTAGATCAGATGGCAAATTGGATTTGGTGCTAGGTCTTTCCCTTTAGGTTTTACCCCAACAATGTTTTCATTAGTTTCGCTCACTCTCGAAATCAAGCATTTTACAGCAGGTTGGAGCAGCCTGTATCTCAGCACAGGAATAAGGTAGGGAAGAATTCAAATGCTCATTTTGACTGCCTCCAGAAGTTAGATCAGATGGCAAATTGGATTTGGTGCTAGGTCTTTCCCTTTAGGTTTTACCCCCAACAATGTTTTCATTAGTTTCGCTCACTCTCGAAATCAAGCATTTTACAGCAGGTTGGAGCAGCCTGTATCTCAGCACAGGAATAAGGTAGGGAAGAATTCTAAGGCTCATTTTGACTGCCTCCAGAAGTTAGATCAGATGGCAAATTGGATTTGGTGCTAGGTCTTTCCCTTTAGGTTTTACCCCAACAATGTTTTCATTAGTTTCGCTCACTCTCGAAATCAAGCATTTTACAGCAGGTTGGAGCAGCCTGTATCTCAGCACAGGAATAAGGTAGGGAAGAATTCTAAGGCTCATTTTGACTGCCTCCAGAAGTTAGATCAGATGGCAAATTGGATTTGGTGCTAGGTCTTTCCCTTTAGGTTTTACCCCAACAATGTTTTCATTAGTTTCGCTCACTCTCGAAATCAAGCATTTTACAGCAGGTTGGAGCAGCCTGTATCTCAGCACAGGAATAAGGTAGGGAAGAATTCTAAGGCTCATTTTGACTGCCTCCAGAAGTTAGATCAGATGGCAAATTGGATTTGGTGCTAGGTCTTTCCCTTTAGGTTTTACCCCAACAATGTTTTCATTAGTTTCGCTCACTCTCGAAATCAAGCATTTTACAGCAGGTTGGAGCAGCCTGTATCTCAGCACAGGAATAAGGTAGGGAAGAATTCTAAGGATCATTTTGACTGCCTCCAGAAGTTAGATCAGATGGCAAATTGGATTTGGTGCTAGGTCTTTCCCTTTAGGTTTTACCCCAACAATGTTTTCATTAGTTTCGCTCACTCTCGAAATCAAGCATTTTACAGCAGGTTGGAGCAGCCTGTATCTCAGCACAGGAATAAGGTAGGGAAGAATTCTAAGGATCATTTTGACTGCCTCCAGAAGTTAGATCAGATGGCAAATTGGATTTGGTGCTAGGTCTTTCCCTTTAGGTTTTACCCCAACAATGTTTTCATTAGTTTCGCTCACTCTCGAAATCAAGCATTTTACAGCAGGTTGGAGCAGCCTGTATCTCAGCACAGGAATAAGGTAGGGAAGAATTCTAAGGATCATTTTGACTGCCTCCAGAAGTTAGATCAGATGGCAAATTGGATTTGGTGCTAGGTCTTTCCCTTTAGGTTTTACCCCAACAATGTTTTCATTAGTTTCGCTCACTCTCGAAATCAAGCATTTTACAGCAGGTTGGAGCAGCCTGTATCTCAGCACAGGAATAAGGTAGGGAAGAATTCTAAGGATCATTTTGACTGCCTCCAGAAGTTAGATCAGATGGCAAATTGGATTTGGTGCTAGGTCTTTCCCTTTAGGTTTTACCCCAACAATGTTTTCATTAGTTTCGCTCACTCTCGAAATCAAGCATTTTACAGCAGGTTGGAGCAGCCTGTATCTCAGCACAGGAATAAGGTAGGGAAGAATTCTAAGGCTCATTTTGACTGCCTCCAGAAGTTAGATCAGATGGCAAATTGGATTTGGTGCTAGGTCTTTCCCTTTAGGTTTTACCCCAACAATGTTTTCATTAGTTTCGCTCACTCACGAAATCAAGCATTTTACAGCAGGTTGGAGCAGCCTGTATCTCAGCACAGGAATAAGGTAGGCAAGAGTTCTAAGGCTCATTTTGACTGCCTCCAGAAGTTAGATCAGATGGCAAATTGGATTTGGTGCTAGGTCTTTCCCTTTAGGTTTTACCCCAACAATGTTTTCATTAGTTTCGCTCACTCTCGAAATCAAGCATTTTACAGCAGGTTGGAGCAGCCTGTATCTCAGCACAGGAATAAGGTAGGGAAGAATTCTAAGGATCATTTTGACTGCCTCCAGAAGTTAGATCAGATGGCAAATTGGATTTGGTGCTAGGTCTTTCCCTTTAGGTTTTACCCCAACAATGTTTTCATTAGTTTCGCTCACTCTCGAAATCAAGCATTTTACAGCAGGTTGGAGCAGCCTGTATCTCAGCACAGGAATAAGGTAGGGAAGAATTCTAAGGCTCATTTTGACTGCCTCCAGAAGTTAGATCGGATGGCAAATTGGATTTGGTGCTAGGTCTTTCCCTTTAGGTTTTACCCCAACAATGTTTTCATTAGTTTCGCTCACTCTCGAAATCAAGCATTTTACAGCAGGTTGGAGCAGCCTGTATCTCAGCACAGGAATAAGGTAGGGAAGAATTCTAAGGCTCATTTTGACTGCCTCCAGAAGTTAGATCAGATGGCAAATTGGATTTGGTGCTAGGTCTTTCCCTTTAGGTTTTACCCCAACAATGTTTTCATTAGTTTCGCTCACTCTCGAAATCAAGCATTTTACAGCAGGTTGGAGCAGCCTGTATCTCAGCACAGGAATAAGGTAGGGAAGAATTCTAAGGCTCATTTTGACTGCCTCCAGAAGTTAGATCAGATGGCAAATTGGATTTGGTGCTAGGTCTTTCCCTTTAGGTTTTACCCCAACAATGTTTTCATTAGTTTCGCTCACTCTCGAAATCAAGCATTTTACAGCAGGTTGGAGCAGCCTGTATCTCAGCACAGGAATAAGGTAGGGAAGAATTCTAAGGCTCATTTTGACTGCCTCCAGAAGTTAGATCAGATGGCAAATTGGATTTGGTGCTAGGTCTTTCCCTTTAGGTTTTACCCCAACAATGTTTTCATTAGTTTCGCTCACTCTCGAAATCAAGCATTTTACAGCAGGTTGGAGCAGCCTGTATCTCAGCACAGGAATAAGGTAGGGAAGAATTCAAAGGATCATTTTGACTGCCTCCAGAAGTTAGATCAGATGGCAAATTGGATTTGGTGCTAGGTCTTTCCCTTTAGGTTTTACCCCAACAATGTTTTCATTAGTTTCGCTCACACTCGAAATCAAGCATTTTACAGCAGGTTGGAGCAGCCTGTATCTCAGCACAGGAATAAGGTAGGGAAGAATTCTAAGGCTCATTTTGACTGCCTCCAGAAGTTAGATCAGATGGCAAATTGGATTTGGTGCTAGGTCTTTCCCTTTAGGTTTTACCCCAACAATGTTTTCATTAGTTTCGCTCACTCTCGAAATCAAGCATTTTACAGCAGGTTGGAGCAGCCTGTATCTCAGCACAGGAATAAGGTAGGGAAGAATTCTAAGGATCATTTTGACTGCCTCCAGAAGTTAGATCAGATGGCAAATTGGATTTGGTGCTAGGTCTTTCCCTTTAGGTTTTACCCCAACAATGTTTTCATTAGTTTCGCTCACTCTCGAAATCAAGCATTTTACAGCAGGTTGGAGCAGCCTGTATCTCAGCACAGGAATAAGGTAGGGAAGAATTCTAAGGATCATTTTGACTGCCTCCAGAAGTTAGATCAGATGGCAAATTGGATTTGGTGCTAGGTCTTTCCCTTTAGGTTTTACCCCAACAATGTTTTCATTAGTTTCGCTCACTCTCGAAATCAAGCATTTTACAGCAGGTTGGAGCAGCCTGTATCTCAGCACAGGAATAAGGTAGGGAAGAATTCTAAGGCTCATTTTGACTGCCTCCAGAAGTTAGATCAGATGGCAAATTGGATTTGGTGCTAGGTCTTTCCCTTTAGGTTTTACCCCAACAATGTTTTCATTAGTTTCGCTCACTCTCGAAATCAAGCATTTTACAGCAGGTTGGAGCAGCCTGTATCTCAGCACAGGAATAAGGTAGGGAAGAATTCTAAGGCTCATTTTGACTGCCTCCAGAAGTTAGATCAGATGGCAAATTGGATTTGGTGCTAGGTCTTTCCCTTTAGGTTTTACCCCAACAATGTTTTCATTAGTTTCGCTCACTCTCGAAATCAAGCATTTTACAGCAGGTTGGAGCAGCCTGTATCTCAGCACAGGAATAAGGTAGGGAAGAATTCTAAGGATCATTTTGACTGCCTCCAGAAGTTAGATCAGATGGCAAATTGGATTTGGTGCTAGGTCTTTCCCTTTAGGTTTTACCCCAACAATGTTTTCATTAGTTTCGCTCACTCTCGAAATCAAGCATTTTACAGCAGGTTGGAGCAGCCTGTATCTCAGCACAGGAATAAGGTAGGGAAGAATTCTAAGGCTCATTTTGACTGCCTCCAGAAGTTAGATCAGATGGCAAATTGGATTTGGTGCTAGGTCTTTCCCTTTAGGTTTTACCCCAACAATGTTTTCATTAGTTTCGCTCACTCTCGAAATCAAGCATTTTACAGCAGGTTGGAGCAGCCTGTATCTCAGCACAGGAATAAGGTAGGGAAGAATTCTAAGGCTCATTTTGACTGCCTCCAGAAGTTAGATCAGATGGCAAATCGGATTTGGTGCTTGGTCTTTCCCTTTAGGTTTTACCCCAACAATGTTTTCATTAGTTTCGCTCACTCTCGAAATCAAGCATTTTACAGCAGGTTGGAGCAGCCTGTATCTCAGCACAGGAATAAGGTAGGGAAGAATTCTAAGGCTCATTTTGACTGCCTCCAGAAGTTAGATCAGATGGCAAATTGGATTTGGTGCTAGGTCTTTCCCTTTAGGTTTTACCCCAACAATGTTTTCATTAGTTTCGCTCACTCTCGAAATCAAGCATTTTACAGCAGGTTGGAGCAGCCTGTATCTCAGCACAGGAATAAGGTAGGGAAGAATTCTAAGGCTCATTTTGACTGCCTCCAGAAGTTAGATCAGATGGCAAATTGGATTTGGTGCTAGGTCTTTCCCTTTAGGTTTTACCCCAACAATGTTTTCATTAGTTTCGCTCACTCTCGAAATCAAGCATTTTACAGCAGGTTGGAGCAGCCTGTATCTCAGCACAGGAATAAGGTAGGGAAGAGTTCTAAGGCTCATTTTGACTGCCTCCAGAAGTTAGATCAGATGGCAAATTGGATTTGGTGCTAGGTCTTTCCCTTTAGGTTTTACCCCAACAATGTTTTCATTAGTTTCGCTCACTCTCGAAATCAAGCATTTTACAGCAGGTTGGAGCAGCCTGTATCTCAGCACAGGAATAAGGTAGGGAAGAATTCTAAGGATCATTTTGACTGCCTCCAGAAGTTAGATCAGATGGCAAATTGGATTTGGTGCTAGGTCTTTCCCTTTAGGTTTTACCCCAACAATGTTTTCATTAGTTTCGCTCACTCTCGAAATCAAGCATTTTACAGCAGGTTGGAGCAGCCTGTATCTCAGCACAGGAATAAGGTAGGGAAGAATTCTAAGGCTCATTTTGACTGCCTCCAGAAGTTAGATCAGATGGCAAATTGGATTTGGTGCTAGGTCTTTCCCTTTAGGTTTTACCCCAACAATGTTTTCATTAGTTTCGCTCACTCTCGAAATCAAGCATTTTACAGCAGGTTGGAGCAGCCTGTATCTCAGCACAGGAATAAGGTAGGGAAGAATTCTAAGGATCATTTTGACTGCCTCCAGAAGTTAGATCAGATGGCAAATTGGATTTGGTGCTAGGTCTTTCCCTTTAGGTTTTACCCCAACAATGTTTTCATTAGTTTCGCTCACTCTTGAAATCAAGCATTTTACAGCAGGGTGGAGCAGCCTGTATCTCAGCACAGGAATAAGGTAGGGAAGAATTCAAATGCTCATTTTGACTGCCTCCAGAAGTTAGATCAGATGGCAAATTGGATTTGGTGCTAGGTCTTTCCCTTTAGGTTTTACCCCAACAATGTTTTCATTAGTTTCGCTCACTCTCGAAATCAAGCATTTTACAGCAGGTTGGAGCAGCCTGTATCTCAGCACAGGAATAAGGTAGGGAAGAATTCTAAGGATCATTTTGACTGCCTCCAGAAGTTAGATCAGATGGCAAATTGGATTTGGTGCTAGGTCTTTCCCTTTAGGTTTTACCCCAACAATGTTTTCATTAGTTTCGCTCACTCTCGAAATCAAGCATTTTACAGCAGGTTGGAGCAGCCTGTATCTCAGCACAGGAATAAGGTAGGGAAGAATTCTAAGGCTCATTTTGACTGCCTCCAGAAGTTAGATCAGATGGCAAATTGGATTTGGTGCTAGGTCTTTCCCTTTAGGTTTTACCCCAACAATGTTTTCATTAGTTTCGCTCACTCTCGAAATCAAGCATTTTACAGCAGGTTGGAGCAGCCTGTATCTCAGCACAGGAATAAGGTAGGGAAGAATTCTAAGGATCATTTTGACTGCCTCCAGAAGTTAGATCAGATGGCAAATTGGATTTGGTGCTAGGTCTTTCCCTTTAGGTTTTACCCCAACAATGTTTTCATTAGTTTCGCTCACTCTCGAAATCAAGCATTTTACAGCAGGTTGGAGCAGCCTGTATCTCAGCACAGGAATAAGGTAGGGAAGAATTCTAAGGCTCATTTTGACTGCCTCCAGAAGTTAGATCAGATGGCAAATTGGATTTGGTGCTAGGTCTTTCCCTTTAGGTTTTACCCCAACAATGTTTTCATTAGTTTCGCTCACTCTCGAAATCAAGCATTTTACAGCAGGTTGGAGCAGCCTGTATCTCAGCACAGGAATAAGGTAGGGAAGAATTCTAAGGCTCATTTTGACTGCCTCCAGAAGTTAGATCAGATGGCAAATTGGATTTGGTGCTAGGTCTTTCCCTTTAGGTTTTACCCCAACAATGTTTTCATTAGTTTCGCTCACTCTCGAAATCAAGCATTTTACAGCAGGTTGGAGCAGCCTGTATCTCAGCACAGGAATAAGGTAGGGAAGAATTCTAAGGATCATTTTGACTGCCTCCAGAAGTTAGATCAGATGGCAAATTGGATTTGGTGCTAGGTCTTTCCCTTTAGGTTTTACCCCAACAATGTTTTCATTAGTTTCGCTCACTCTCGAAATCAAGCATTTTACAGCAGGTTGGAGCAGCCTGTATCTCAGCACAGGAATAAGGTAGGGAAGAATTCTAAGGCTCATTTTGACTGCCTCCAGAAGTTAGATCAGATGGCAAATTGGATTTGGTGCTAGGTCTTTCCCTTTAGGTTTTACCCCAACAATGTTTTCATTAGTTTCGCTCACTCTCGAAATCAAGCATTTTACAGCAGGTTGGAGCAGCCTGTATCTCAGCACAGGAATAAGGTAGGGAAGAATTCTAAGGCTCATTTTGACTGCCTCCAGAAGTTAGATCAGATGGCAAATTGGATTTGGTGCTAGGTCTTTCCCTTTAGGTTTTACCCCAACAATGTTTTCATTAGTTTCGCTCACTCTCGAAATCAAGCATTTTACAGCAGGTTGGAGCAGCCTGTATCTCAGCACAGGAATAAGGTAGGGAAGAATTCTAAGGATCATTTTGACTGCCTCCAGAAGTTAGATCAGATGGCAAATTGGATTTGGTGCTAGGTCTTTCCCTTTAGGTTTTACCCCAACAATGTTTTCATTAGTTTCGCTCACTCTCGAAATCAAGCATTTTACAGCAGGTTGGAGCAGCCTGTATCTCAGCACAGGAATAAGGTAGGGAAGAATTCTAAGGATCATTTTGACTGCCTCCAGAAGTTAGATCAGATGGCAAATTGGATTTGGTGCTAGGTCTTTCCCTTTAGGTTTTACCCCAACAATGTTTTCATTAGTTTCGCTCACTCTCGAAATCAAGCATTTTACAGCAGGTTGGAGCAGCCTGTATCTCAGCACAGGAATAAGGTAGGGAAGAATTCAAAGGATCATTTTGACTGCCTCCAGAAGTTAGATCAGATGGCAAATTGGATTTGGTGCTAGGTCTTTCCCTTTAGGTTTTACCCCAACAATGTTTTCATTAGTTTCGCTCACTCTCGAAATCAAGCATTTTACAGCAGGTTGGAGCAGCCTGTATCTCAGCACAGGAATAAGGTAGGGAAGAATTCTAAGGCTCATTTTGACTGCCTCCAGAAGTTAGATCAGATGGGAAATTGGATTTGGTGCTAGGTCTTTCCCTTTAGGTTTTACCCCAACAATGTTTTCATTAGTTTCGCTCACTCTCGAAATCAAGCATTTTACAGCAGGTTGGAGCAGCCTGTATCTCAGCACAGGAATAAGGTAGGGAAGAATTCTAAGGCTCATTTTGACTGCCTCCAGAAGTTAGATCAGATGGCAAATTGGATTTGGTGCTAGGTCTTTCCCTTTAGGTTTTACCCCAACAATGTTTTCATTAGTTTCGCTCACTCTCGAAATCAAGCATTTTACAGCAGGTTGGAGCAGCCTGTATCTCAGCACAGGAATAAGGTAGGGAAGAATTCTAAGGATCATTTTGACTGCCTCCAGAAGTTAGATCAGATGGCAAATTGGATTTGGTGCTAGGTCTTTCCCTTTAGGTTTTACCCCAACAATGTTTTCATTAGTTTCGCTCACTCTCGAAATCAAGCATTTTACAGCAGGTTGGAGCAGCCTGTATCTCAGCACAGGAATAAGGTAGGGAAGAATTCTAAGGATCATTTTGACTGCCTCCAGAAGTTAGATCAGATGGCAAATTGGATTTGGTGCTAGGTCTTTCCCTTTAGGTTTTACCCCAACAATGTTTTCATTAGTTTCGCTCACTCTCGAAATCAAGCATTTTACAGCAGGTTGGAGCAGCCTGTATCTCAGCACAGGAATAAGGTAGGGAAGAATTCTAAGGCTCATTTTGACTGCCTCCAGAAGTTAGATCAGATGGGAAATTGGATTTGGTGCTAGGTCTTTCCCTTTAGGTTTTACCCCAACAATGTTTTCATTAGTTTCGCTCACTCTCGAAATCAAGCATTTTACAGCAGGTTGGAGCAGCCTGTATCTCAGCACAGGAATAAGGTAGGGAAGAATTCAAATGCTCATTTTGACTGCCTCCAGAAGTTAGATCAGATGGCAAATTGGATTTGGTGCTAGGTCTTTCCCTTTAGGTTTTACCCCAACAATGTTTTCATTAGTTTTGCTCACTCTCGAAATCAAGCATTTTACAGCAGGTTGGAGCAGCCTGTATCTCAGCACAGGAATAAGGTAGGGAAGAATTCTAAGGCTCATTTTGACTGCCTCCAGAAGTTAGATCAGATGGCAAATTGGATTTGGTGCTAGGTCTTTCCCTTTAGGTTTTACCCCAACAATGTTTTCATTAGTTTCGCTCACTCTCGAAATCAAGCATTTTACAGCAGGTTGGAGCAGCCTGTATCTCAGCACAGGAATAAGGTAGGGAAGAATTCTAAGGCTCATTTTGACTGCCTCCAGAAGTTAGATCAGATGGCAAATTGGATTTGGTGCTAGGTCTTTCCCTTTAGGTTTTACCCCAACAATGTTTTCATTAGTTTCGCTCACTCTCGAAATCAAGCATTTTACAGCAGGTTGGAGCAGCCTGTATCTCAGCACAGGAATAAGGTAGGGAAGAATTCTAAGGCTCATTTTGACTGCCTCCAGAAGTTAGATCAGATGGCAAATTGGATTTGGTGCTAGGTCTTTCCCTTTAGGTTTTACCCCAACAATGTTTTCATTAGTTTCGCTCACACTCGAAATCAAGCATTTTACAGCAGGTTGGAGCAGCCTGTATCTCAGCACAGGAATAAGGTAGGGAAGAATTCTAAGGCTCATTTTGACTGCCTCCAGAAGTTAGATCAGATGGCAAATTGGATTTGGTGCTAGGTCTTTCCCTTTATGTTTTACCCCAACAATGTTTTCATTAGTTTCGCTCACTCTCGAAATCAAGCATTTTACAGCAGGTTGGAGCAGCCTGTATCTCAGCACAGGAATAAGGTAGGGAAGAATTCTAAGGCTCATTTTGACTGCCTCCAGAAGTTAGATCAGATGGCAAATTGGATTTGGTGCTAGGTCTTTCCCTTTAGGTTTTACCCCAACAATGTTTTCATTAGTTTCGCTCACTCTCGAAATCAAGCATTTTACAGCAGGTTGGAGCAGCCTGTATCTCAGCACAGGAATAAGGTAGGGAAGAGTTCTAAGGCTCATTTTGACTGCCTCCAGAAGTTAGATCGGATGGCAAATTGGATTTGGTGCTAGGTCTTTCCCTTTAGGTTTTACCCCAACAATGTTTTCATTAGTTTCGCTCACTCTCGAAATCAAGCATTTTACAGCAGGTTGGAGCAGCCTGTATCTCAGCACAGGAATAAGGTAGGGAAGAATTCTAAGGCTCATTTTGACTGCCTCCAGAAGTTAGATCGGATGGCAAATTGGATTTGGTGCTAGGTCTTTCCCTTTAGGTTTTACCCCAACAATGTTTTCATTAGTTTCGCTCACTCTCGAAATCAAGCATTTTACAGCAGGTTGGAGCAGCCTGTATCTCAGCACAGGAATAAGGTAGGGAAGAATTCTAAGGCTCATTTTGACTGCCTCCAGAAGTTAGATCAGATGGCAAATTGGATTTGGTGCTAGGTCTTTCCCTTTAGGTTTTACCCCAACAATGTTTTCATTAGTTTCGCTCACTCTCGAAATCAAGCATTTTACAGCATGTTGGAGCAGCCTGTATCTCAGCACAGGAATAAGGTAGGGAAGAATTCAAATACTCATTTTGACTGCCTCCAGAAGTTAGATCGGATGGCCAATGCAATTTGGTGCTAGGCCTTTCCCTTTAGGTTTTACCCCAACAATGTTTTCATTAGTTTCGCTCACTCTCGAAATCAAGCATTTTACAGCAGGTTGGAGCAGCCTGTATCTCAGCACAGGAATAAGGTAGGGAAGAATTCTAAGGCTCATTTTGACTGCCTCCAGAAGTTAGATCAGATGGCAAATTGGATTTGGTGCTAGGTCTTTCCCTTTAGGTTTTACTCCAACAATGTTTTCATTAGTTTCGCTCACTCTCGAAATCAAGCATTTTACAGCAGGTTGGAGCAGCCTGTATCTCAGCACAGGAATAAGGTAGGGAAGAATTCTAAGGATCATTTTGACTGCCTCCAGAAGTTAGATCAGATGGCAAATTGGATTTGGTGCTAGGTCTTTCCCTTTAGGTTTTACCCCAACAATGTTTTCATTAGTTTCGCTCACTCTCGAAATCAAGCATTTTACAGCAGGTTGGAGCAGCCTGTATCTCAGCACAGGAATAAGGTAGGGAAGAATTCAAAGGATCATTTTGACTGCCTCCAGAAGTTAGATCAGATGGCAAATTGGATTTGGTGCTAGGTCTTTCCCTTTAGGTTTTACCCCAACAATGTTTTCATTAGTTTCGCTCACTCTCGAAATCAAGCATTTTACAGCAGGTTGGAGCAGCCTGTATCTCAGCACAGGAATAAGGTAGGGAAGAATTCAAATACTCATTTTGACTGCCTCCAGAAGTTAGATCAGATGGCAAATTGGATTTGGTGCTAGGTCTTTCCCTTTAGGTTTTACCCCAACAATGTTTTCATTAGTTTCGCTCACTCTCGAAATCAAGCATTTTACAGCAGGTTGGAGCAGCCTGTATCTCAGCACAGGAATAAGGTAGGGAAGAATTCTAAGGATCATTTTGACTGCCTCCAGAAGTTAGATCAGATGGCAAATTGGATTTGGTGCTAGGTCTTTCCCTTTAGGTTTTACCCCAACAATGTTTTCATTAGTTTCGCTCACTCTCGAAATCAAGCATTTTACAGCAGGTTGGAGCAGCCTGTATCTCAGCACAGGAATAAGGTAGGGAAGAATTCTAAGGCTCATTTTGACTGACTCCAGAAGTTAGATCAGATGGCAAATTGGATTTGGTGCTAGGTCTTTCCCTTTAGGTTTTACCCCAACAATGTTTTCATTAGTTTCGCTCACTCTCGAAATCAAGCATTTTACAGCAGGTTGGAGCAGCCTGTATCTCAGCACAGGAATAAGGTAGGGAAGAATTCTAAGGATCATTTTGACTGCCTCCAGAAGTTAGATCAGATGGCAAATTGGATTTGGTGCTAGGTCTTTCCCTTTAGGTTTTACCCCAACAATGTTTTCATTAGTTTCGCTCACTCTCGAAATCAAGCATTTTACAGCAGGTTGGAGCAGCCTGTATCTCAGCACAGGAATAAGGTAGGGAAGAATTCTAAGGATCATTTTGACTGCCTCCAGAAGTTAGATCAGATGGCAAATTGGATTTGGTGCTAGGTCTTTCCCTTTAGGTTTTACCCCAACAAAGTTTTCATTAGTTTCGCTCACTCTCGAAATCAAGCATTTTACAGCAGGTTGGAGCAGCCTGTATCTCAGCACAGGAATAAGGTAGGGAAGAATTCTAAGGATCATTTTGACTGCCTCCAGAAGTTAGATCAGATGGCAAATTGGATTTGGTGCTAGGTCTTTCCCTTTAGGTTTTACCCCAACAATGTTTTCATTAGTTTCGCTCACTCTCGAAATCAAGCATTTTACAGCAGGTTGGAGCAGCCTGTATCTCAGCACAGGAATAAGGTAGGGAAGAATTCAAAGGATCATTTTGACTGCCTCCAGAAGTTAGATCAGATGGCAAATTGGATTTGGTGCTAGGTCTTTCCCTTTAGGTTTTACCCCAACAATGTTTTCATTAGTTTCGCTCACTCTCGAAATCAAGCATTTTACAGCAGGTTGGAGCAGCCTGTATCTCAGCACAGGAATAAGGTAGAGAAGAATTCTAAGGCTCATTTTGACTGCCTCCAGAAGTTAGATCAGATGGCAAATTGGATTTGGTGCTAGGTCTTTCCCTTTAGGTTTTACCCCAACAATGTTTTCATTAGTTTCGCTCACTCTCGAAATCAAGCATTTTACAGCAGGTTGGAGCAGCCTGTATCTCAGCACAGGAATAAGGTAGGGAAGAATTCTAAGGCTCATTTTGACTGCTTCCAGAAGTTAGATCAGATGGCAAATTGGATTTGGTGCTAGGTCTTTCCCTTTAGGTTTTACCCCAACAATGTTTTCATTAGTTTCGCTCACTCTCGAAATCAAGCATTTTACAGCAGGTTGGAGCAGCCTGTATCTCAGCACAGGAATAAGGTAGGGAAGAATTCTAAGGATCATTTTGTCTGCCTCCAGAAGTTAGATCAGATGGCAAATTGGATTTGGTGCTAGGTCTTTCCCTTTAGGTTTTACCCCAACAATGTTTTCATTAGTTTCGCTCACTCTCGAAATCAAGCATTTTACAGCAGGTTGGAGCAGCCTGTATCTCAGCACAGGAATAAGGTAGGGAAGAATTCAAATGCTCATTTTGACTGCCTCCAGAAGTTAGATCAGATGGCAAATTGGATTTGGTGCTAGGTCTTTCCCTTTAGGTTTTACCCCAACAATGTTTTCATTAGTTTCGCTCACTCTCGAAATCAAGCATTTTACAGCAGGTTGGAGCAGCCTGTATCTCAGCACAGGAATAAGGTAGGGAAGAATTCAAATGCTCATTTTGACTGCCTCCAGAAGTTAGATCAGATGGCAAATTGGATTTGGTGCTAGGTCTTTCCCTTTAGGTTTTACCCCAACAATGTTTTCATTAGTTTCGCTCACTCTCAAAATCAAGCATTTTACAGCAGGTTGGAGCAGCCTGTATCTCAGCACAGGAATAAGGTAGGGAAGAATTCTAAGGATCATTTTGACTGCCTCCAGAAGTTAGATCAGATGGCAAATTGGATTTGGTGCTAGGTCTTTCCCTTTAGGTTTTACCCCAACAATGTTTTCATTAGTTTCGCTCACTCTCGAAATCAAGCATTTTACAGCAGGTTGGAGCAGCCTGTATCTCAGCACAGGAATAAGGTAGGGAAGAATTCTAAGGCTCATTTTGACTGCCTCCAGAAGTTAGATCAGATGGCAAATTGGATTTGGTGCTAGGTCTTTCCCTTTAGGTTTTACCCCAACAATGTTTTCATTAGTTTCGCTCACTCTCGAAATCAAGCATTTTACAGCAGGTTGGAGCAGCCTGTATCTCAGCACAGGAATAAGGTAGGGAAGAATTCTAAGGCTCATTTTGACTGCCTCCAGAAGTTAGATCAGATGGCAAATTGGATTTGGTGCTAGGTCTTTCCCTTTAGGTTTTACCCCAACAATGTTTTCATTAGTTTCGCTCACTCTCGAAATCAAGCATTTTACAGCAGGTTGGAGCAGCCTGTATCTCAGCACAGGAATAAGGTAGGGAAGAATTCAAAGGATCATTTTGACTGCCTCCAGAAGTTAGATCAGATGGCAAATTGGATTTGGTGCTAGGTCTTTCCCTTTAGGTTTTACCCCAACAATGTTTTCATTAGTTTCGCTCACTCTCGAAATCAAGCATTTTACAGCAGGTTGGAGCAGCCTGTATCTCAGCACAGGAATAAGGTAGGGAAGAATTCTAAGGATCATTTTGACTGCCTCCAGAAGTTAGATCAGATGGCAAATTGGATTTGGTGCTAGGTCTTTCCCTTTAGGTTTTACCCCAACAATGTTTTCATTAGTTTCGCTCACTCTCGAAATCAAGCATTTTACAGCATTTTGGAGCAGCCTGTATCTCAGCACAGGAATAAGGTAGGGAAGAATTCTAAGGCTCATTTTGACTGCCTCCAGAAGTTAGATCAGATGGCAAATTGGATTTGGTGCTAGGTCTTTCCCTTTAGGTTTTACCCCAACAATGTTTTCATTAGTTTCGCTCACTCTCGAAATCAAGCATTTTACAGCAGGTTGGAGCAGCCTGTATCTCAGCACAGGAATAAGGTAGGGAAGAATTCTAAGGCTCATTTTGACTGCCTCCAGAAGTTAGATCAGATGGCAAATTGGATTTGGTGCTAGGTCTTTCCCTTTAGGTTTTACCCCAACAATGTTTTCATTAGTTTCGCTCACTCTCGAAATCAAGCATTTTACAGCAGGTTGGAGCAGCCTGTATCTCAGCACAGGAATAAGGTAGGGAAGAATTCTAAGGCTCATTTTGACTGCCTCCAGAAGTTAGATCAGATGGCAAATTGGATTTGGTGCTAGGTCTTTCCCTTTAGGTTTTACCCCAACAATGTTTTCATTAGTTTCGCTCACTCTCGAAATCAAGCATTTTACAGCAGGTTGGAGCAGCCTGTATCTCAGCACAGGAATAAGGTAGGGAAGAATTCTAAGGATCATTTTGACTGCCTCCAGAAGTTAGATCAGATGGCAAATTGGATTTGGTGCTAGGTCTTTCCCTTTAGGTTTTACCCCAACAATGTTTTCATTAGTTTCGCTCACTCTCGAAATCAAGCATTTTACAGCAGGTTGGAGCAGCCTGTATCTCAGCACAGGAATAAGGTAGGGAAGAATTCTAAGGCTCATTTTGACTGCCTCCAGAAGTTAGATCAGATGGCAAATTGGATTTGGTGCTAGGTCTTTCCCTTTAGGTTTTACCCCAACAATGTTTTCATTAGTTTCGCTCACTCTCGAAATCAAGCATTTTACAGCATTTTGGAGCAGCCTGTATCTCAGCACAGGAATAAGGTAGGGAAGAATTCTAAGGATCATTTTGACTGCCTCCAGAAGTTAGATCAGATGGCAAATTGGATTTGGTGCTAGGTCTTTCCCTTTAGGTTTTACCCCAACAATGTTTTCATTAGTTTCGCTCACTCTCGAAATCAAGCATTTTACAGCAGGTTGGAGAAGCCTGTATCTCAGCACAGGAATAAGGTAGGGAAGAATTCTAAGGCTCATTTTGACTGCCTCCAGAAGTTAGATCAGATGGCAAATTGGATTTGGTGCTAGGTCTTTCCCTTTAGGTTTTACCCCAACAATGTTTTCATTAGTTTCGCTCACTCTCGAAATCAAGCATTTTACAGCAGGTTGGAGCAGCCTGTATCTCAGCACAGGAATAAGGTAGGGAAGAATTCTAAGGCTCATTTTGACTGCCTCCAGAAGTTAGATCAGATGGCAAATTGGATTTGGTGCTAGGTCTTTCCCTTTAGGTTTTACCCCAACAATGTTTTCATTAGTTTCGCTCACTCTCGAAATCAAGCATTTTACAGCAGGTTGGAGCAGCCTGTATCTCAGCACAGGAATAAGGTAGGGAAGAATTCTAAGGATCATTTTGACTGCCTCCAGAAGTTAGATCAGATGGCAAATTGGATTTGGTGCTAGGTCTTTCCCTTTAGGTTTTACCCCCAACAATGTTTTCATTAGTTTCGCTCACTCTCGAAATCAAGCATTTTACAGCAGGTTGGAGCAGCCTGTATCTCAGCACAGGAATAAGGTAGGGAAGAATTCAAATACTCATTTTGACTGCCTCCAGAAGTCAGATCAGATGGCAAATTGGATTTGGTGCTAGGTCTTTCCCTTTAGGTTTTACCCCAACAATGTTTTCATTAGTTTCGCTCACTCTCAAAATCAAGCATTTTACAGCAGGTTGGAGCAGCCTGTATCTCAGCACAGGAATAAGGTAGGGAAGAATTCTAAGGCTCATTTTGACTGCCTCCAGAAGTTAGATCAGATGGCAAATTGGATTTGGTGCTAGGTCTTTCCCTTTAGGTTTTACCCCAACAATGTTTTCATTAGTTTCGCTCACTCTCGAAATCAAGCATTTTACAGCAGGTTGGAGCAGCCTGTATCTCAGCACAGGAATAAGGTAGGGAAGAATTCTAAGGCTCATTTTGACTGCCTCCAGAAGTTAGATCAGATGGCAAATTGGATTTGGTGCTAGGTCTTTCCCTTTAGGTTTTACCCCAACAATGTTTTCATTAGTTTCGCTCACTCTCGAAATCAAGCATTTTACAGCAGGTTGGAGCAGCCTGTATCTCAGCACAGGAATAAGGTAGGGAAGAATTCTAAGGCTCATTTTGACTGCCTCCAGAAGTTAGATCAGATGGCAAATTGGATTTGGTGCTAGGTCTTTCCCTTTAGGTTTTACCCCAACAATGTTTTCATTAGTTTCGCTCACTCTCGAAATCAAGCATTTTACAGCAGGTTGGAGCAGCCTGTATCTCAGCACAGGAATAAGGTAGGGAAGAATTCTAAGGCTCATTTTGACTGCCTCCAGAAGTTAGATCAGATGGCAAATTGGATTTGGTGCTAGGTCTTTCCCTTTAGGTTTTACCCCAACAATGTTTTCATTAGTTTCGCTCACTCTCGAAATCAAGCATTTTACAGCAGGTTGGAGCAGCCTGTATCTCAGCACAGGAATAAGGTAGGGAAGAATTCTAAGGATCATTTTGACTGCCTCCAGAAGTTAGATCAGATGGCAAATTGGATTTGGTGCTAGGTCTTTCCCTTTAGGTTTTACCCCAACAATGTTTTCATTAGTTTCGCTCACTCTCGAAATCAAGCATTTTACAGCAGGTTGGAGCAGCCTGTATCTCAGCACAGGAATAAGGTAGGGAAGAATTCTAAGGATCATTTTGACTGCCTCCAGAAGTTAGATCAGATGGCAAATTGGATTTGGTGCTAGGTCTTTCCCTTTAGGTTTTACCCCAACAATGTTTTCATTAGTTTCGCTCACTCTCGAAATCAAGCATTTTACAGCAGGTTGGAGCAGCCTGTATCTCAGCACAGGAATAAGGTAGGGAAGAATTCAAAGGCTCATTTTGACTGCCTCCAGAAGTTAGATCAGATGGCAAATTGGATTTGGTGCTAGGTCTTTCCCTTTAGGTTTTACCCCAACAATGTTTTCATTAGTTTCGCTCACTCTCGAAATCAAGCATTTTACAGCAGGTTGGAGCAGCCTGTATCTCAGCACAGGAATAAGGTAGGGAAGAATTCAAAGGCTCATTTTGACTGCCTCCAGAAGTTAGATCAGATTGCAAATTGGATTTGGTGCTAGGTCTTTCCCTTTAGGTTTTACCCCAACAATGTTTTCATTAGTTTCGCTCACTCTCGAAATCAAGCATTTTACAGCAGGTTGGAGCAGCCTGTATCTCAGCACAGGAATAAGGTAGGGAAGAATTCTAAGGATCATTTTGACTGCCTCCAGATGTTAGATCAGATGGCAAATTGGATTTGGTGCTAGGTCTTTCCCTTTAGGTTTTACCCAACAATGTTTTCATTAGTTTCGCTCACTCTCGAAATCAAGCATTTTACAGCAGGTAGGAGCAGCCTGTATCTCAGCACAGGAATAAGGTAGGGAAGAATTCTAAGGATCATTTTGACTGCCTCCAGAAGTTAGATCAGATGGCAAATTGGATTTGGTGCTAGGTCTTTCCCTTTAGGTTTTACCCCAACAATGTTTTCATTAGTTTCGCTCACTCTCGAAATCAAGCATTTTACAGCAGGTTGGAGCAGCCTGTATCTCAGCACAGGAATAAGGTAGGGAAGAATTCTAAGGCTCATTTTGACTGACTCCAGAAGTTAGATCAGATGGCAAATTGGATTTGGTGCTAGGTCTTTCCCTTTAGGTTTTACCCCAACAATGTTTTCATTAGTTTCGCTCACTCTCGAAATCAAGCATTTTACAGCAGGTTGGAGCAGCCTGTATCTCAGCACAGGAAAAAGGTAGGGAAGAATTCAAATACTCATTTTGACTGCCTCCAGAAGTTAGATCAGATGGCCAATGCAATTTGGTGCTAGGCCTTTCCCTTTAGGTTTTACCCCAACAATGTTTTCATTAGTTTCGCTCACTCTCGAAATCAAGCATTTTACAGCAGGTTGGAGCAGCCTGTATCTCAGCACAGGAATAAGGTAGGGAAGAATTCAAATACTCATTTTGACTGCCTCCAGAAGTTAGATCAGATGGCCAATGCAATTTGGTGCTAGGCCTTTCCCTTTAGGTTTTACCCCAAGAATCTTTTCATTAGTTTCGCTCACTCTCGAAATCAAGCATTTTACAGCAGGTTGGAGCAGCCTGTATCTCAGCACAGGAATAAGGTAGGGAAGAATTCAAATACTCATTTTGACTGCCTCCAGAAGTTAGATCAGATGGCAAATGGTGTTTGGTGCTAGGCCTTTCCCTTTAGGTTTTACGCCAAGAATCTTTTCATTAGTTTCGCTCACTCTCGAAATCAAGCATTTTACAGCAGGTTGGAGCAGCCTGTATCTCAGCACAGGAATAAGGTAGGGAAGAATTCAAATACTCATTTTGACTGCCTCCAGAAGTTAGATCAGATGGCCAATGCAATTTGGTGCTAGGCCTTTCCCTTTAGGTTTTACCCCAAGAATCTTTTCACTAGTTTCGATCACTCTCGAAATCAAGCATTTTACAGCAGGTTGGAGCAGCCTGTATCTCAGCACAGGAATAAGGTAGGGAAGAATTCAAATACTCATTTTGACTGCCTCCAGAAGTCAGATCAGATGCGAAATGGTGTTTGGTGCTAGGCCTTTCCCTTTAGGTTTTACCCCAACAATGTTTTCATTAGTTTCGATCACTCTCGAAATCAAGCATTTTACACCAGGTTGGAGCAGCCTGTATCTCAGCACAGGAATAAGGTAGGGAAGAATTCAAATACTCATTTTGACTGCCTCCAGAAGTTAGATCAGATGGCCAATGCAATTTGGTTCTAGGCCTTCCCCTTTAGGTTTTACCCCAACAATGTTTCCATTAGTTTCGCTCACTCTCGAAATCAAGCATTTTACAGCAGGTTGGAGCAGCCTGTATCTCAGCACAGGAATAAGGTAGGGAAGAATTCAAATACTCATTTTGACTGCCTCCAGAAGTTAGATCAGATGGCCAATGCAATTTGGTGCTAGGCCTTTCCCTTTAGGTTTTACCCCAACAATGTTTTCATTAGTTTCGCTCACTCTCGAAATCAAGCATTTTACACCAGGTTGGAGCAGCCTGTATCTCAGCACAGGAATAAGGTAGGGAAGAATTCAAATACTCATTTTGACTGCCTCCAGAAGTTAGATCAGATGGCAAATTGGATTTGGTGCTAGGCCTTCCCCTTTAGGTTTTACCCCAACAATGTTTCCATTAGTTTCGCTCACTCTCGAAATCAAGCATTTTACAGCAGGTTGGAGCAGCCTGTATCTCAGCACAGGAATAAGGTAGGGAAGAATTCAAATACTCATTTTGACTGCCTCCAGAAGTTAGATCAGATGGCCAATGCAATTTGGTGCTAGGCCTTTCCCTTTAGGTTTTACCCCAACAATGTTTTCATTAGTTTCGCTCACTCTCGAAATCAAGCATTTTACAGCAGGTTGGAGCAGCCTGTATCTCAGCACAGGAATAAGGTAGGGAAGAATTCAAATACTCATTTTGACTGCCTCCAGAAGTTAGATCAGATGCCCCATGCAATTTGGTGCTAGGCCTTTCCCTTTAGGTTTTACCCCAACAATGTTTTCATTAGTTTCGCTCACTCTCGAAATCAAGCATTTTACAGCAGGTTGGAGCAGCCTGTATCTCAGCACAGGAAAAAGGTAGGGAAGAATTCAAATACTCATTTTGACTGCCTCCAGAAGTTAGATCAGATGGCCAATGCAATTTGGTGCTAGGCCTTTCCCTTTAGGTTTTACCCCAAGAATCTTTTCATTAGTTTCGCTCACTCTCGAAATCAAGCATTTTACAGCAGGTTGGAGCAGCCTGTATCTCAGCACAGGAATAAGGTAGGGAAGAATTCAAATACTCATTTTGACTGCCTCCAGAAGTTAGATCAGATGGGAAATGGTGTTTGGTGCTAGGCCTTTCCCTTTAGGTTTTACCCCAACAATGTTTTCATTAGTTTCGCTCACTCTCGAAATCAAGCATTTTACAGCAGGTTGGAGCAGCCTGTATCTCAGCACAGGAATAAGGTAGGGAAGAATTCAAATACTCATTTTGACTGCCTCCAGAAGTTAGATCAGATGGCCAATGCAATTTGGTGCTAGGCCTTTCCCTTTAGGTTTTACCCCAACAATGTTTTCATTAGTTTCGCTCACTCTCGAAATCAAGCATTTTACAGCAGGTTGGAGCAGCCTGTATCTCAGCACAGGAATAAGGTAGGGAAGAATTCAAATACTCATTTTGACTGCCTCCAGAAGTTAGATCAGATGGCAAATGGTGTTTGGTGCTAGGCCTTTCCCTTTAGGTTTTACGCCAAGAATCTTTTCATTAGTTTCGCTCACTCTCGAAATCAAGCATTTTACAGCAGGTTGGAGCAGCCTGTATCTCAGCACAGGAATAAGGTAGGGAAGAATTCAAATACTCATTTTGACTGCCTCCAGAAGTCAGATCAGATGCCAAATGGTGTTTGGTGCTAGGCCTTTCCCTTTAGGTTTTACCCCAACAATGTTTTCATTAGTTTCGATCACTCTCGAAATCAAGCATTTTACAGCAGGTTGGAGCAGCCTGTATCTCAGCACAGGAATAAGGTAGGGAAGAATTCAAATACTCATTTTGACTGCCTCCAGAAGTTAGATCAGATGGCAAATGGTGTTTGGTGCTAGGTCTTTCCCTTTAGGTTTTACGCCAAGAATCTTTTCATTAGTTTCGCTCACTCTCGAAATCAAGCATTTTACAGCAGGTTGGAGCAGCCTGTATCTCAGCACAGGAATAAGGTAGGGAAGAATTCAAATACTCATTTTGACTGCCTCCAGAAGTTAGATCAGATGGCCAATGCAATTTGGTGCTAGGCCTTTCCCTTTAGGTTTTACCCCAAGAATCTTTTCATTAGTTTCGCTCACTCTCGAAATCAAGCATTTTACAGCAGGTTGGAGCAGCCTGTATCTCAGCACAGGAATAAGGTAGGGAAGAATTCAAATACTCATTTTGACTGCCTCCAGAAGTTAGATCAGATGGCCAATGCAATTTGGTGCTAGGCCTTTCCCTTTAGGTTTTACCCCAAGAATTTTTCATTAGTTTCGCTCACTCTCGAAATCAAGCATTTTACAGCAGGTTGGAGCAGCCTGTATCTCAGCACAGGAATAAGGTAGGGAAGAATTCAAATACTCATTTTGACTGCCTCCAGAAGTCAGAACAGATGCCAAATGGTGTTTGGTGCTAGGCCTTTCCCTTTAGGTTTTACCCCAACAATGTTTTCATTAGTTTCGCTCACTCTCGAAATCAAGCATTTTACAGCAGGTTGGAGCAGCCTGTATCTCAGCACAGGAATAAGGTAGGGAAGAATTCAAATACTCATTTTGACTGCCTCCAGAAGTTAGATCAGATGGCCAATGCAATTTGGTTCTAGGCCTTCCCCTTTAGGTTTTACCCCAACAATGTTTCCATTAGTTTCGCTCACTCTCGAAATCAAGCATTTTACAGCAGGTTGGAGCAGCCTGTATCTCAGCACAGGAATAATGTAGGGAAGAATTCAAATACTCATTTTGACTGCCTCCAGAAGTTAGATCAGATGGCCAATGCAATTTGGTGCTAGGCCTTTCCCTTTAGGTTTTACCCCCAACAATGTTTTCATTAGTTTCGCTCACTCTCGAAATCAAGCATTTTACAGCAGGTTGGAGCAGCCTGTATCTCAGCACAGGAATAGGGTAGGGAAGAATTCAAATACTCATTTTGACTGCCTCCAGAAGTTAGATCAGATGGCCAATGCAATTTGGTGCTAGGCCTTCCCCTTTAGGTTTTACCCCAACAATGTTTCCATTAGTTTCGCTCACTCTCGAAATCAAGCATTTTACAGCAGGTTGGAGCAGCCTGTATCTCAGCACAGGAATAAGGTAGGGAAGAATTCAAATACTCATTTTGACTGCCTCCAGAAGTTAGATCAGATGGCCAATGCAATTTGGTGCTAGGCCTTTCCCTTTAGGTTTTACCCCAACAATGTTTTCATTAGTTTCGCTCACTCTCGAAATCAAGCATTTTACAGCAGGTTGGAGCAGCCTGTATCTCAGCACAGGAAATAAGGTAGGGAAGAATTCAAATACTCATTTTGACTGCCTCCAGAAGTTAGATCAGATGGCAAATGGTGTTTGGTGCTAGGCCTTTCCCTTTAGGTTTTACCCCAACAATGTTTTCATTAGTTTCGATCACTCACGAAATCAAGCATTTTACAGCAGGTTGGAGCAGCCTTGTATCTCAGCACAGGAATAAGGTAGGGAAGAATTCAAATACTCATTTTGACTGCCTCCAGAAGTTAGATCATATGGTAAATGCTGTTTTGTGCTAGGCCTTTCCCTTTAGGTTTTACCCCAAGAATCTTTTCATTAGTTTTGCTCACTCTCGAAATCAAGCATTTTACAGCAGGTTGGAGCAGCCTGTATCTCAGCACAGGAATAAGGTAGGGAAGAATTCTAAGGATCATTTTGACTGCCTCCAGAAGTTAGATTAGATCGCAAATGGTGTTTGGTGCTAGGCCTTTCCCTTTAAGTTTTACCCCCAACAATGTTTTCATTAGTTTCGCTCACTCACGAAATCAAGCATTTTACAGCAGGTTGGAGCAGCCTGTATCTCAGCACAGGAATAAGGTAGGGAAGAATTCAAATACTCATTTTGACTGCCTCCAGAAGTTAGATCAGATGGCCAATGCAATTTGGTGCTAGGCCTTTCCCTTTAGGTTTTACCCCAACAATGTTTTCATTAGTTTCGATCACTCTCGAAATCAAGCATTTTACAGCAGGTTGGAGCAGCCTGTATCTCAGCACAGGAATAAGGTAGGGAAGAATTCAAATACTCATTTTGACTGCCTCCAGAATGTAGATCCGATGGCCAATGCAATTTAGTTCTAGGCCTTTCCCATTAGGTTTTTACCCCAACAATGTTTTCATTAGTTTCGCTCATTCTCGAAATCAAGCATTTTACAGCAGGTTGGAGCAGCCTGTATCTCAGCACAGGAATAAGGTAGGGAAGAATTCAAATACTCATTTTGACTGCCTCCAGAAGTTAGATCAGATGGCCAATGCAATTTGGTGCTAGGCCTTTCCCTTTAGGTTTTACCCCAACAATGTTTTCATTAGTTTCGCTCACTCTCGAAATCAAGCATTTTACAGCAGGTTGGAGCAGCCTGTATCTCAGCACAGGAATAAGGTAGGGAAGAATTCAAATACTCATTTTGACTGCCTCCAGAAGTTAGATCAGGTGGCCAATGCAATTTGGTGCTAGGCCTTTCCCTTTAGGTTTTACCCCAACAATGTTTTCATTAGTTTCGCTCACTCTCGAAACCAAGCATTTTACAGCAGGTTGGAGCAGCCTGTATCTCAGGACAGGAATAAGGTAGGGAAGAATTCAAATACTCATTTTGACTGCCTCCAGAATTATGGATCAGATGGCAAATTGTATTTGGTGCTAGGCCCTTCCCCTTTAGGTTTTACCCCAACAATGTTTTCATTAGTTTCGCTCACTCTCGAAATCAAGCATTTTACAGCAGGTTGGAGCAGCCTGTATCTCAGCACAGGAATAAGGTAGGGAAGAATTCGAATACTCATTTTGACTGCCTCCAGAAGTTAGATCAGATGGGAAATGGTGTTTGGTACTAGGCCTTTCCCTTTTGGTTTTACCCCAACAGTGTTTTCATTAGTTTCACTCACTCACGAAATAAAGCATTTTACAGCAGGTTGGAGCAGCCTGTATCTCAGCACAGGAATAAGGTAGGGAAGAATTCAAACACTCATTTTGAGTGCCTCCACAAGTTAGATCAGATGGCCAATGCAATTTGGTGCTAGGCCTTTCCCTTTAAGTTTTACCCCAACAATGTTTTCATTAATTTCGATCACTCACGAAATCAAGCATTTTACAGCAGGTTGGAGCAGCCTGTATCTCAGCACAGGAATAGGGTCGGGAAGAATTCAAATACTCATTTTGACTGCCTCCAGAAGTTAGATCAGATGGCCAATGCAATTTGGTGCTAGGCCTTTCCCTTTAGGTTTTACCCCAACAATGTTTTCATTAGTTTTTGCTCACTCTCGAAATCAAGCATTTTACAGCAGGTTGGAGCAGCCTGTATCTCAGCACAGGAATAAGGTAGGGAAGAATTCAAATACTCATTTTGACTGCCTCCAGAAGTTAGATCAGATGGCCAAAGCAATTTGGTGCTAGGCCTTTTCCCTTTAGGTTTTACCCCAACAATGTTTTCATTAGTTTCGATCACTCTCGAAATCAAGCATTTTACAGCAGGTTGGAGCAGCCTGTATCTCAGCACAGGAGTAAGGTAGGGAAGAATTCAAATACTCATTTTGACTGCCTCCAGAAGTTAGATCAGATGGCCAATGCAATTTGGTGCTAGGCCTTTCCATTTAGGTTTTACCCCAACAATGTTTCCATTAGTTTCGCTCACTCTCGAAATCAAGCATTTTACAGCAGGTTGGAGCAGCCTGTATCTCAGCACAGGAATAAGGTAGGGAAGAATTCAAATACTCATTTTGACTGCCTCCAGAAGTTAGATCAGATGGCCAATGCAATTTGGTGCTAGGCCTTTCCCTTTAGGTTTTACCTCAACAACGTTTCCATTAGTTTCGCTCACTCTCGAAATCAAGCATTTTACAGCAGGTTGGAGCAGCCTGTATCTCAGCACAGGAATAAGGTAGGGAAGAATTCAAATACTCATTTTGACTGCCTCCAGAAGTTAGATCAGATGGCAAATGGTGTTTGGTGCTAGGACTTTCCCTTTAGGTTTTACCACAACAATGTTTTCATTAGTTTCGCTCACTCTCGAAATCAAGCATTTTACAGCAGGTTGGAGCAGCCTGTATCTCAGCACAGGAATAAGGTAGGGAAGAATTCAAATACTCATTTTGACTGCCTCCAGAAGTTAGATCAGATGGCCAATGCTGTTTTGTGCTAGGCCTTTCCCTTTAGGTTTTACCCCAAGAATCTTTTCATTAGTTTCGCTCACTCTCGAAATCAAGCATTTTACAGCAGGTTGGAGCAGCCTGTATCTCAGCACAGGAATAAGGTAGGGAAGAATTCAAATACTCATTTTGACTGCCTCCAGAAGTTAGATCAGATGGCCAATGCAATTTGGTGCTAGGCCTTTCCCTTTAGGTTTTACCCCAACAATGTTTTCATTAGTTTCGATCACTCTCGAAATCAAGCATTTTACAGCAGGTTGGAGCAGCCTGTATCTCAGCACAGGAATAGGGTCGGGAAGAATTCAAATACTCATTTTGACTGCCTCCAGAAGTTAGATCAGATGGCCAATGCAATTTGGTGCTAAGGGCCTTTCCCTTTAGGTTTTACCCCAACAATGTTTTCATTAGTTTCGCTCACTCTCGAAATCAAGCATTTTACAGCAGGTTGGAGCAGCCTGTATCTCAGCACAGGAATAAGGTAGGGAAGAATTCAAATACTCATTTTGACTGCCTCCAGAAGTTAGATCAGATGGCCAATGCAATTTGGTGCTAGGCCTTTCCCCTTAAGGTTTTACCCCCAACAATGTTTTCATTAGTTTCGATCACTCTCGAAATCAAGCATTTTACAGCAGGTTGGAGCAGCCTGTATCTCAGCACAGGAATAAGGTAGGGAAGAATTCAAATACTCATTTTGACTGCCTCCAGAAGTTAGATCAGATGGCCATTGCAATTTGGTGCTAGGCCTTTCCCTTTAGGTTTTACCCCAACAATGTTTTCATTAGTTTCGCTCACTCTCGAAATCAAGCAATTTACAGCAGGTTGGAGCAGCCTGTATCTCAGCACAGGAATAAGGTAGGGAAGAATTCAAATACTCATTTTGACTGCCTCCAGAAGTTAGATCAGATGGCCAATGCAATTTGGTGCTAGGCCTTTCCCTTTAGGTTTTACCCCAACAATGTTTTCATTAGTTTCGCTCACTCTTGAAATCAAGCATTTTACAGCAGGTTGGAGCAGCCTGTATCTCAGCACAGGAATAGGGTCGGGAAGAATTCAAATACTCATTTTGACTGCCTCCAGATGTTAGATCAGATGGCCAATGCAATTTGGTGCTAGGCCTTTCCCTTTAGGTTTTACCCCAACAATGTTTTCATTAGTTTCGCTCATTCTCGAAATCAAGCATTTTACAGCAGGTTGGAGCAGCCTGTATCTCAGCACAGGAATAAGGTAGGGAAGAATTCAAATACTCATTTTGACTGCCTCCAGAAGTTAGATCAGATGGCAAATGGTGTTTGGTGCTTGGCCTTTCCCTTTAGGTTTTACCCCAAGAATCTTTTAATTAGTTTCGCTCACTCTCGAAATCAAGTGTTTTACAGCATGTTGGAGCAGCCTGTATCTCAGCACAGGAATAAGGTAGGGAAGAATTCAAATACTCATTTTGACTGCCTCCAGAAGTTAGATCAGATGGCCAATGCAATTTGGTGCTAAGCCTTTCCCTTTAGGTTTTACCCCAGCAATGTTTTCATTACTTTCGCTCACTCTCGAAATCAAGCATTTTACAGCAGGTTGGAGCAGCCTGCATCTCAGCACAGGAATAAGGTAGGGAAGAATTCAAATACTCATTTTGACTGCCTCCAGAAGTTAGATCAGATGGCAAATGGTGTTTGGTGCTAGGCCTTTCCCTTTAGGTTTTACCCCAACAAAGTTTTCATTAGTTTCACTCACTCTCGAAATCAAGCATTTTACAGCAGGTTGGAGCAGCCTGTATCTCAGCACAGGAATAAGGTAGGGAAGAATTCAAATACTCATTTTGACTGCCTCCAGAAGTTAGATCAGATGGCCAATACAATTTGGTGCTAGGCCTTTCCCTTTAGGTTTTACCCCAACAATGTTTTCATTAGTTTCGCTCACTCTCGAAATCAAGCATTTTACAGCAGGTTGGAGCAGCCTGTATCTCAGCACAGGAATAAGGTAGGGAAGAATTCTAAGGATCATTTTGACTGCCTCCAGAAGTTAGATCATATGGCAAATGGTGTTTGGTGCGAGGCCTTTCCCTTTATGTTTTACAACAAGAATGTTTTCATTAGTTTCACTCTCGAAATCAAGCATTTTACAGCAGGTTGGAGCAGCCTGTATCTCAGCACAGGAATAAGGTAGGGAAGAATTCAAATACTCATTTTGACTGCCTCCAGAAGTTAGATCAGATGGCCAATGCTGTTTTGTGCTAGGCCTTTCCCTTTAGGTTTTACCCCAAGAATCTTTTCATTAGTTTCGCTCACTCTCGAAATCAAGCATTTTACAGCAGGTTGGAGCAGCCTGTATCTCAGCACAGGAATAAGGTAGGGAAGAATTCAAATACTCATTTTGACTGCCTCCAGAAGTTAGATCAGATGGCCAATGCAATTTGGTGCTAGGCCTTTCCCTTTAGGTTTTACCCCAACAATGTTTTCATTAGTTTCGATCACTCTCGAAATCAAGCATTTTACAGCAGGTTGGAGCAGCCTGTATCTCAGCACAGGAATAGGGTCGGGAAGAATTCAAATACTCATTTTGACTGCCTCCAGAAGTTAGATCAGATGGCCAATGCAATTTGGTGCTAGGCCTTTCCCTTTAGGTTTTACCCCAACAATGTTTTCATTAGTTTCGCTCACTCTCGAAATCAAGCATTTTACAGCAGGTTGGAGCAGCCTGTATCTCAGCACAGGAATAAGGTAGGGAAGAATTCAAATACTCATTTTGACTGCCTCCAGAAGTTAGATCAGATGGCCAATGCAATTTGGTGCTAGGCCTTTCCCTTAAGGTTTTACCCCAACAATGTTTTCATTAGTTTCGATCACTCTCGAAATCAAGCATTTTACAGCAGGTTGGAGCAGCCTGTATCTCAGCACAGGAATAAGGTAGGGAAGAATTCAAATACTCATTTTGACTGCCTCCAGAAGTTAGATCAGATGGCCATTGCAATTTGGTGCTAGGCCTTTCCCTTTAGGTTTTACCCCAACAATGTTTTCATTAGTTTCGCTCACTCTCGAAATCAAGCAATTTACAGCAGGTTGGAGCAGCCTGTATCTCAGCACAGGAATAAGGTAGGGAAGAATTCAAATACTCATTTTGACTGCCTCCAGAAGTTAGATCAGATGGCCAATGCAATTTGGTGCTAGGCCTTTCCCTTTAGGTTTTACCCCAACAATGTTTTCATTAGTTTCGCTCACTCTTGAAATCAAGCATTTTACAGCAGGTTGGAGCAGCCTGTATCTCAGCACAGGAATAGGGTCGGGAAGAATTCAAATACTCATTTTGACTGCCTCCAGATGTTAGATCAGATGGCCAATGCAATTTGGTGCTAGGCCTTTCCCTTTAGGTTTTACCCCAACAATGTTTTCATTAGTTTCGCTCATTCTCGAAATCAAGCATTTTACAGCAGGTTGGAGCAGCCTGTATCTCAGCACAGGAATAAGGTAGGGAAGAATTCAAATACTCATTTTGACTGCCTCCAGAAGTTAGATCAGATGGCAAATGGTGTTTGGTGCTTGGCCTTTCCCTTTAGGTTTTACCCCAAGAATCTTTTAATTAGTTTCGCTCACTCTCGAAATCAAGTGTTTTACAGCATGTTGGAGCAGCCTGTATCTCAGCACAGGAATAAGGTAGGGAAGAATTCAAATACTCATTTTGACTGCCTCCAGAAGTTAGATCAGATGGCCAATGCAATTTGGTGCTAAGCCTTTCCCTTTAGGTTTTACCCCAGCAATGTTTTCATTACTTTCGCTCACTCTCGAAATCAAGCATTTTACAGCAGGTTGGAGCAGCCTGCATCTCAGCACAGGAATAAGGTAGGGAAGAATTCAAATACTCATTTTGACTGCCTCCAGAAGTTAGATCAGATGGCAAATGGTGTTTGGTGCTAGGCCTTTCCCTTTAGGTTTTACCCCAACAAAGTTTTCATTAGTTTCACTCACTCTCGAAATCAAGCATTTTACAGCAGGTTGGAGCAGCCTGTATCTCAGCACAGGAATAAGGTAGGGAAGAATTCAAATACTCATTTTGACTGCCTCCAGAAGTTAGATCAGATGGCCAATACAATTTGGTGCTAGGCCTTTCCCTTTAGGTTTTACCCCAACAATGTTTTCATTAGTTTCGCTCACTCTCGAAATCAAGCATTTTACAGCAGGTTGGAGCAGCCTGTATCTCAGCACAGGAATAAGGTAGGGAAGAATTCTAAGGATCATTTTGACTGCCTCCAGAAGTTAGATCATATGGCAAATGGTGTTTGGTGCGAGGCCTTTCCCTTTATGTTTTACAACAAGAATGTTTTCATTAGTTTCACTCACTCTCGAAATCAAGCATTTTACAGCAGGTTGGAGCAGCCTGTATCTCAGCACAGGAATAAGGTAGGGAAGAATTCAAATACTCATTATGACTGCCTCCAGAAGTTAGATCAGATGGCCAATGCAATTTGGTGCTAGGCCTTTCCCTTTGGGTTTTACCCCAACAATGTTTTCATTAGTTTCGATCACTCTCGAAATCAAGCATTTTACAGCAGGTTGGAGCACCCTGTATCTCAGCACAGGAATAGGGTAGGGAAGAATTCAAATACTCATTTTGACTGCCTCCAGAAGTTAGATCAGATGGCCAATGCAATTTGGTGCTAGGCCTTTCCCTTTGGGTTTTACCCCAACAATGTTTTCATTAGTTTCGACCACTCTCGAAATCAAGCATTTTACAGCAGGTTGGAGCAGCCTGTATCTCAGCACAGGAATAAGGTAGGGAAGAATTCAAATACTCATTTTGACTGCCTCCAGAAGTTAGATCAGATGGCCAATGCAATTTGGTGCTAGGCCTTTCCCTTTAGGTTTTACCCCAACAATGTTTTCATTAGTTTCGCTCACTCTCAAAATCAAGCATTTTACAGCAGGTTGGAGCAGCCTGTATCTCAGCACAGGAATAAGGTAGGGAAGAATTCAAATACTCATTTTGACTGCCTCCAGAAGTTAGATCAGATGGCCAATGCAATTTGGTGCTAGGCCTTTCCCTTTAGGTTTTACCCCAACAATGTTTTCATTAGTTTCGATCACTCTCGAAATCAAGCATTTTACAGCAGGTTGGAGCAGCCTGTATCTCAGCACAGCAATAAGGTAGGGAAGAATTCAAATACTCATTTTGACTGCCTCCAGAAGTTAGATCAGATGGCCAATGCAATTTGGTGCTAGGCCTTTCCCTTTAGGTTTTACCCCAACAATGTTTTCATTAGTTTCGACCACTCTCGAAATCAAGCATTTTACAGCAGGTTGGAGCAGCCTGTATCTCAGCACAGGAATAAGGTAGGGAAGAATTCAAATACTCATTTTGACTGCCTCCAGAAGTTAGATCAGATGGCCAATGCAATTTGGTGCTAGGCCTTTCCCTTTAGGTTTTACCCCAACAATGTTTTCATTAGTTTCGCTCACTCTCGAAATCAAGCATTTTACAGCAGGTTGGAGCAGCCTGTATCTCAGCACAGGAATAAGGTAGGGAAGAATTCAAATACTCATTTTGACTGCCTCCAGAAGTTAGATCAGATGGCCAATGCAATTTGGTGCTAGGCCTTTCCCTTTAGGTTTTACCCCAACAATGTTTTCATTAGTTTTGCTCACTCTCGAAATCAAGCATTTTACAGCAGGTTGGAGCAGCCTGTGTCTCAGCACAGGAATAAGGTAGGGAAGAATTCAAATACTCATTTTGACTGCCTCCAGAAGTTAGATCAGATGGCCAATGGAATTTGGTGCTAGGCCTTTCCCTTTAGGTTTTACCCCAACAATGTTTTCATTAGTTTCGCTCACTCTCGAAATCAAGCATTTTACAGCAGGTTGGAGCAGCCTGTATCTCAGCACAGGAATAAGGTAGGGAAGAATTCAAATACTCATTTTGACTGCCTCCAGAAGTTAGATCAGATGGCCAAGGCAATTTGGTGCTAGGTCTTTCCCTTTAGGTTTTACCCCAACAATGTTTTCATTAGTTTCGCTCACTCTCGAAATCAAGCATTTTACAGCAGGTTGGAGCACCCTGTATCTCAGCACAGGAATAAGGTAGGGAAGAATTCAAGTACTCATTTTGACTTCCTCCAGAAGTTAGATCAGATGGCCAATGCAATTTGGTGCTAGGCCTTTCCCTTTAGGTTTCACCCCAACAATGTTTTCATTAGTTTCGCTCACTCTCGAAATCAAGCATTTTACAGCAGGTTGGAGCACCCTGTATTAGCACAGGAATATGGTAGGGAAGAATTCAAATACTCATTTTGACTGCCTCCAGAAGTTAGATCAGATGGCCAAGGCAATTTGGTGCTAGGCCTTTCCCTTTAGGTTTTACCCCAACAATGTTTTCATTAGTTTTGCTCACTCTCGAAATCAAGCATTTTACAGCAGGTTGGAGCAGCCTGTATCTCAGCACAGGAATATGGTAGGGAAGAATTCAAATACTCATTTTGACTGCCTCCAGAAGTTAGATCAGATGGCCAATGCAATTTGGTGCTAGGCCTTTCCCTTTGGGTTTTACCCCAACAATGTTTTCATTAGTTTCGCTCACTCTCGAAATCAAGCATTTTACAGCAGGTTGGAGCAGCCTGTATCTCAGCACAGGAATAAGGTAGGGAAGAATTCAAATACTCATTTTGACTGCCTCCAGAAGTTAGATCAGATGGCCAATGCAATTTGGTGCTAGGCCTTTCCCTTTAGGTTTTACCCCAACAATGTTTTCATTAGTTTCGCTCACTCTCGAAATCAAGCATTTTACAGCAGGTTGGAGCAGCCTGTATCTCAGCACAGGAATAAGGTAGGGAAGAATTCAAATACTCATTTTGACTGCCTCCAGAAGTTAGATCAGATGGCCAATGCAATTTGGTGCTAGGCCTTTCCCTTTAGGTTTTACCCCAACAATGTTTTCATTAGTTTTGCTCACTCTCGAAATCAAGCATTTTACAGCAGGTTGGAGCAGCCTGTGTCTCAGCACAGGAATAAGGTAGGGAAGAATTCTAAGAATCATTTTGACTGCCTCCAGAAGTTAGATCAGATGGCCAATGCAATTTGGTGCTAGGCCTTTCCCTTTAGGTTTTACCCCAACAATGTTTTCATTAGTTTCGCTCACTCTCGAAATCAAGCATTTTACAGCAGGTTGGAGCACCCTGTATCTCAGCACAGGAATAAGGTAGGGAAGAATTCAAATACTCATTTTGACTGCCTCCAGAAGTTAGATCAGACGGCCAATGGAATTTGGTGCTAGGTCTTTCCCTTTAGGTTTTACCCCAACAATGTTTTCATTAGTTTCGCTCACTCTCGAAATCAAGCATTTTACAGCAGGTTGGAGCACCCTGTATCTCAGCACAGGAATAAGGTAGGAAAGAATTCAAATACTCATTTTGACTGCCTCCAGAAGTTAGATCAGATGGCCAATGCAATTTGGTGCTAGGCCTTTCCCTTTAGGTTTTACCCCAACAATGTTTTCATTAGTTTTGCTCACTCTCGAAATCAAGCATTTTACAGCAGGTTGGAGCAGCCTGTATCTCAGCACAGGAATAAGGTAGGGAAGAATTCAAATACTCATTTTGACTGCCTCCAGAAGTTAGATCAGATGGCCAATGCAATTTGGTGCTAGGCTTTTCCCTTTAGGTTTTACCCCAACAATGTTTTCATTAGTTTCGCTCACTCTCGAAATCAAGCATTTTACAGCAGGTTGGAGCACCCTGTATCTCAGCAGAGGAATAAGGTAGGGAAGAATTCAAATACTCATTTTGACTGCCTCCAGAAGTTAGATCAGATGGCCAATGCAATTTGGTGCTAGGTCTTTCCCTTTAGGTTTTACCCCAACAATGTTTTCATTAGTTTCGCTCACTCTCGAAATCAAGCATTTTACAGCAGGTTGGAGCAGCCTGTATCTCAGCACAGGAATAAGGTAGGGAAGAATTCAAATACTCATTTTGACTGCCTCCAGAAGTTAGATCAGATGGCCAATGCAATTTGGTGCTAGGCCTTTCCCTTTAGGTTTTACCCCAACAATGTTTTCATTAGTTTCGCTCACTCTCGAAATCAAGCATTTTACAGCAGGTTGGAGCAGCCTGTATCTCAGCACAGGAATAAGGTAGGGAAGAATTCAAATACTCATTTTGACTGCCTCCAGAAGTTAGATCAGATGGCCAATGCAATTTGGTGCTAGGCCTTTCCCCTTGGGTTTTACCCCAACAATGTTTTCATTAGTTTCGCTCACTCTCGAAATCAAGCATTTTACAGCAGGTTGGAGCAGCCTGTATCTCAGCACAGGAATAAGGTAGGGAAGAATTCAAATACTCATTTTGACTGCCTCCAGAAGTTAGATCAGATGGCCAATGCAATTTGGTGCTAGGCCTTTCCCTTTAGGTTTTACCCCAACAATGTTTTCATTAGTTTCGCTCACTCTCGAAATCAAGCATTTTACAGCAGGTTGGAGCAGCCTGTATCTCAGCACAGGAATAAGGTAGGGAAGAATTCAAATACTCATTTTGACTGCCTCCAGAAGTTAGATCAGATGGCCAATGCAATTTGCTGCTAGGTCTTTCCCTTTAGGTTTTACCCCAACAATGTTTTCATTAGTTTCGCTCACTCTCGAAATCAAGCATTTTACAGCAGGTTGGAGCAGCCTGTATCTCAGCACAGGAATAGGGTAGGGAAGAATTCAAATACTCATTTTGACTGCCTCCAGAAGTTAGATCAGATGGCCAATGCAATTTGGTGCTAGGCCTTTCCCTTTAGGTTTTACCCCAACAATGTTTTCATTAGTTTCGCTCACTCTCGAAATCAAGCATTTTACAGCAGGTTGGAGCAGCCTGTATCTCAGCACAGGAATAAGGTAGGGAAGAATTCAAATACTCATTTTGACTGCCTCCAGAAGTTAGATCAGATGGCCAATGCAATTTTGTGCTAGGCCTTTCCCTTTAGGTTTTACCCCAACAATTTTTTCATTAGTTTCGCTCACTCTCGAAATCAAGCATTTTACAGCAGGTTGGAGCAGCCTGTATCTCAGCACAGGAATAAGGTAGGGAAGAATTCAAATACTCATTTTGACTGCCTCCAGAAGTTAGATCAGATGGCCAATGCAATTTGGTGCTAGGCCTTTCCATTTAGGTTTTACCCCAACAATGTTTTCATTAGTTTCGCTCACTCTCGAAATCAAGCATTTTACAGCAGGTTGGAGCAGCCTGTATCTCAGCACAGGAATAAGGTAGGAAAGATATTCAAATACTCATTTTGACTGCCTCCAGAAGTTCGATCAGATGGCCAATGCAATTTGGTGCTAGGCCTTTCCCTTTAGGTTTTACCCCAACAATGTTTTCATTAGTTTTGCTCACTCTCGAAATCAAGCATTTTACAGCAGGTTGGAGCAGCCTGTATCTCAGCACAGGAATAAGGTAGGGAAGAATTCAAATACTCATTTTGACTGCCTCCAGAAGTTAGATCAGATGGCAAATGGTGTTTCGTGCTAGGCCTTTCCCTTTAGGTTTTACCCCAACAATGTTTTCATTAGTCTCGATCACTCTCGAAATCAAGCATTTTACAGCAGATTGGAGCAGCCTGTATCTCAGCACAGGAATAAGGAAGGGAAGAATTCAAATACTCATTTTGACTGCCTCCAGAAGTTAGATCAGATGGCCAATGCAATTTGGTGCTAGGCCTTTCCCTTTAGGTTTTACCCCAACAATGTTTTCATTAGTTTCGCTCACTTTCGAAATCAAGCATTTTACAGCAGGTTGGAGCACCCAGTATCTCAGCAGAGGAATAAGGTAGGGAAGAATTCAAATACTCATTTTGACTGCCTCCAGAAGTTAGATCAGATGGCCAATGCAATTTGGTGCTAGGCCTTTCCCTTTAGGTTTTACCCCAACAATGTTTTCATTAGTTTCGCTCACTCTCGAAATCAAGCATTTTACAGCAGGTTGGAGCAGCCTGTATCTCAGCACAGGAATAAGGTAGGGAAGAATTCAAATACTCATTTTGACTGCCTCCAGAAGTTAGATCCGATGGCCAATGCAATTTGGTGCTAGGCCTTTCCCTTTAGGTTTTACCCCAACAATGTTTTCATTAGTTTCGCTCACTCTCGAAATCAAGCATTTTACAGCAGGTTGGAGCAGCCTGTATCTCAGCACAGGAATAAGGTAGGGAAGAATTCAAATACTCATTTTGACTGCCTCCAGAAGTTAGATCAGATGGCCAATGCAGTTTGGTGCTAGGCCTTTCCCTTTAGGTTTTACCCCAACAATATTTTCATTAGTTTCGATCACTCTCGAAATCTAGCATTTTACAGCAGGTTGGAGCAGCCTGTATCTCAGCACAGGAATAAGGTAGGGAAGAATTCAAATACTCATTTTGACTGCCTCCAGAAGTTAGATCAGATGGCCAATGCAATTTGGTTCTACGCCTTTCCCTTTAGGTTTTACCCCAACAATGTTTTCATTAGTTTCGCTCACTCTCGAAATCAAGCATTTTACAGCAGGTTGGAGCACCCTGTATCTCAGCACAGGAATAAGGTAGGGAAGAATTCAAATACTCATTTTGACTGCCTCCAGAAGTTAGACCAGATGGCCAATGCAATTTGGTGCTAGGCCTTTCCCTTTAGGTTTTACCCCAACAATGTTTTCATTAGTTTCGCTCACTCTCGAAATCAAGCATTTTACAGCAGGTTGGAGCAGCCTGTATCTCAGCACAGGAATAAGGTAGGGAAGAATTCAAATACTCATTTTGACTGCCTCCAGAAGTTAGATCAGATGGCCAATGCAATTTGGTGCTAGGCCTTTCCCATTAGGTTTTACCCCAACAATGTTTTCATTAGTTTTGCTCACATCCGAAATCAAGCATTTTACAGCAGGTTGGAGCAGCCTGTATCTCAGCACAGGAATAAGGTAGGGAAGAATTCAAATACTCATTTTGACTGCCTCCAGAAGTTAGATCAGATGGCCAATGCAATTTGGTGCTAGGCCTTTCCCTTTAGGTTTTACCCCAACAATGTTTTCATTAGTTTCGCTCACACTCGAAATCAAGCATTTTACAGCAGTGTGGAGCAGCCTGTATCTCAGCACAGGAATAAGGTAGGGAAGAATTCAAATACTCATTTTGACTGCCTCCAGAAGTTAGATCAGATGGCCAATGCAATTTGGTGCTAGGCTTTCCCATTTAGGTTTTACCCCAACAATATTTTCATTAGTTTCGCTCACTCTCGAAATCAAGCATTTTACAGCAGGTTGGAGCACCCTGTATCTCAGCACAGGAATAAGGTAGGGAAGAATTCAAATACTCATTTTGACTGCCTCCAGAAGTTAGACCAGATGGCCAATGCAATTTGGTGCTAGGCCTTTCCCTTTAGGTTTTACCCCAACAATGTTTTCATTAGTTTCGCTCACTCTCGAAATCAAGCATTTTACAGCAGGTTGGAGCAGCCTGTATCTCAGCACAGGAATAAGGTAGGGAAGAATTCAAATACTCATTTTGACTGCCTCCAGAAGTTAGATCAGATGGCCAATGCAATTTGGTGCTAGGCCTTTCCCTTTAGGTTTTACCCCAACAATGTTTTCATTAGTTTTGCTCACATCCGAAATCAAGCATTTTACAGCAGGTTGGAGCAGCCTGTATCTCAGCACAGGAATAAGGTAGGGAAGAATTCAAATACTCATTTTGACTGCCTCCAGAAGTTAGATCAGATGGCCAATGCAATTTGGTGCTAGGCCTTTCCCTTTAGGTTTTACCCCAACAATGTTTTCATTAGTTTCGCTCACACTCGAAATCAAGCATTTTACAGCAGTGTGGAGCAGCCTGTATCTCAGCACAGGAATAAGGTAGGGAAGAATTCAAATACTCATTTTGACTGCCTCCAGAAGTTAGATCAGATGGCCAATGCAATTTGGTGCTAGGCTTTCCCATTTAGGTTTTACCCCAACAATATTTTCATTAGTTTCGCTCACTCTCGAAATCAAGCATTTTACAGCAGGTTGGAGCACCCTGTATCTCAGCACAGGAATAAGGTAGGGAAGAATTCAAACACTCATTTTGACTGCCTCCAGAAGTTAGATCAGATGGCCAATGCAATTTGGTGCTAGGCCTTTCCCTTTAGGTTTTACCCCAACAATGTTTTCATTAGTTTCACTCACTCTCGAAACCAAGCATTTTACAGCAGGTTGGAGCAGCCTGTATCTCAGCACAGGAATAAGGTAGGGAAGAATTCAAATACTCATTTTGACTGCCTCCAGAAGTTAGATCAGATGGCCAATGCAGTTTGGTGCTAGGCCTTTCCCTTTAGGTTTTACCCCAACAATATTTTCATTAGTTTCGATCACTCTCGAAATCTAGCATTTTACAGCAGGTTGGAGCAGCCTGTATCTCAGCACAGGAATAAGGTAGGGAAGAATTCAAATACTCATTTTGACTGCCTCCAGAAGTTAGATCAGATGGCCAATGAAATTTGGTGCTAGGCCTTTCCCTTTAGGTTTTACCCCAACAATGTTTTCATTAGTTTCGCTCACTCTCGAAATCAAGCATTTTACAGCAGGTTGGAGCAGCCTGTATCTCAGCACAGGAATAAGGTAGGGAAGAATTCAAATACTCATTTTGACTGCCTCCAGAATTTAGATCAGATGGCCAATGCAATTTGCTGCTAGGTCTTTCCCTTTAGGTTTTACCCCAACAATGTTTTCATTAGTTTCGCTCACTCTCGAAATCAAGCATTTTACAGCAGGTTGGAGCAGCCTGTATCTCAGCACAGGAATAGGGTAGGGAAGAATTCAAATACTCATTTTGACTGCCTCCAGAAGTTAGATCAGATGGCCAATGCAATTTGGTGCTAGGCCTTTCCCTTTAGGTTTTACCCCAACAATGTTTTCATTAGTTTCGATCACTCTCGAAATCAAGCATTTTACAGCAGGTTGGAGCAGCCTGTATCTCAGCACAGGAATAAGGTAGGGAAGAATTCAAATACTCATTTTGACTGCCTCCAGAAGTTAGATCAGATGGCCAATGCAATTTGGTGCTAGGCCTTTCCCTTTAGGTTTTACCCCAACAATGTTTTCATTAGTTTCGATCACTCTCGAAATCAAGCATTTTACAGCAGGTTGGAGCAGCCTGTATCTCAGCACAGGAATAAGGTAGGGAAGAATTCAAATACTCATTTTGACTGCCTCCAGAAGTCAGAACAGATGGCCAATGCAATTTGGTGCTAGGCTTTCCCATTTAGGTTTTACCCCAACAATATTTTCATTAGTTTCGCTCACTCTCGAAATCAAGCATTTTACAGCAGGTTGGAGCAGCCTGTATCTCAGCACAGGAATAAGGTAGGGAAGAATTCAAACACTCATTTTGACTGCCTCCAGAAGTTAGATCAGATGGCCAATGCAATTTGGTGCTAGGCCTTTCCCTTTAGGTTTTACCCCAACAATGTTTTCATTAGTTTCACTCACTCTCGAAACCAAGCATTTTACAGCAGGTTGGAGCAGCCTGTATCTCAGCACAGGAATAAGGTAGGGAAGAATTCAAATACTCATTTTGACTGCCTCCAGAAGTTAGATCAGATGGCCAATGCAATTTGGTGCTAGGCCTTTCCCTTTAGGTTTTACCCCAACAATGTTTTCATTAGTTTCGCTCACTCTCGAAATCAAGCATTTTACAGCAGGTTGGAGCAGCCTGTATCTCAGCACAGGAATAAGGTAGGGAAGAATTCAAATACTCATTTTGACTGCCTCCAGAAGTTAGACCAGATGGCCAATGCAATTTGGTGCTAGGCCTTTCCCTTTAGGTTTTACCCCAACAATGTTTTCATTAGTTTCGCTCACTCTCGAAATCAAGCATTTTACAGCAGGTTGGAGCAGCCTGTATCTCAGCACAGGAATAAGGTAGGGAAGAATTCAAATACTCATTTTGACTGCCTCCAGAAGTTAGATCAGATGGCCAATGCAATTTGGTGCTAGGTCTTTCCCTTTAGGTTTTACCCCAACAATGTTTTCATTAGTTTTGCTCACTCCCGAAATCAAGCATTTTACAGCAGGTTGGAGCAGCCTGTATCTCAGCACAGGAATAAGGTAGGGAAGAATTCAAATACTCATTTTGACTGCCTCCAGAAGTTAGATCAGATGGCCAATGCAATTTGGTGCTAGGCCTTTCCCTTTAGGTTTTACCCCAACAATGTTTTCATTAGTTTCGCTCACACTCGAAATCAAGCATTTTACAGCAGGGTGGAGCAGCCTGTATCTCAGCACAGGAATAAGGTAGGGAAGAATTCAAATACTCATTTTGACTGCCTCCAGAAGTTAGATCAGATGGCCAATGCAATTTGGTGGTAGGCTTTCCCATTTAGGTTTTACCCCAACAATATTTTCATTAGTTTCGCTCACTCTCGAAATCAAGCATTTTACAGCAGGTTGGAGCAGCCTGTATCTCAGCACAGGAATAGGGTAGGGAAGAATTCAAATACTCATTTTGACTGCCTCCAGAAGTTAGATCAGATGGCCAATGCAATTTGGTGCTAGGCCTTTCCCTTTAGGTTTTACCCCAACAATGTTTTCATTAGTTTCGATCACTCTCGAAATCAAGCATTTTACAGCAGGTTGGAGCAGCCTGTATCTCAGCACAGGAATAAGGTAGGGAAGAATTCAAATACTCATTTTGACTGCCTCCAGAAGTTAGATCAGATGGCCAATGCAATTTGGTGCTAGGCCTTTCCCTTTAGGTTTTACCCCAACAATGTTTTCATTAGTTTCGATCACTCTCGAAATCAAGCATTTTACAGCAGGTTGGAGCAGCCTGTATCTCAGCACAGGAATAAGGTAGGGAAGAATTCAAATACTCATTTTGACTGCCTCCAGAAGTTAGATCAGATGGCCAATGCAATTTGGTGCTAGGCTTTCCCATTTAGGTTTTACCCCAACAATATTTTCATTAGTTTCGCTCACTCTCGAAATCAAGCATTTTACAGCAGGTTGGAGCAGCCTGTATCTCAGCACAGGAATAAGGTAGGGAAGAATTCAAACACTCATTTTGACTGCCTCCAGAAGTTAGATCAGATGGCCAATGCAATTTGGTGCTAGGCCTTTCCCTTTAGGTTTTACCCCAACAATGTTTTCATTAGTTTCACTCACTCTCGAAACCAAGCATTTTACAGCAGGTTGGAGCAGCCTGTATCTCAGCACAGGAATAAGGTAGGGAAGAATTCAAATACTCATTTTGACTGCCTCCAGAAGTTAGATCAGATGGCCAATGCAATTTGGTGCTAGGCCTTTCCCTTTAGGTTTTACCCCAACAATGTTTTCATTAGTTTCGCTCACTCTCGAAATCAAGCATTTTACAGCAGGTTGGAGCAGCCTGTATCTCAGCACAGGAATAAGGTAGGGAAGAATTCTAAGAATCATTTTGACTGCCTCCAGAAGTTAGATCAGATGGCCAATGCAATTTGGTGCTAGGCCTTTCCCTTTAGGTTTTACCCCAACAATGTTTTCATTAGTTTCGATCACTCTCGAAATCAAGCATTTTACAGCAGGTTGGAGCACCCTGTATCTCAGCACAGGAATAAGGTAAGGAAGAATTCAAATACTCATTTTGACTGCCTCCAGAAGTTAGATCAGATGGCCAATGCAATTTGGTGCTAGGCCTTTCCCTTTAGGTTTTACCCCAACAATGTTTTCATTAGTTTCGATCACTCTCGAAATCAAGCATTTTACAGCAGGTTGGAGCAGCCTGTATCTCAGCACAGGAATAAGGTAGGGAAGAATTCAAATACTCATTTTGACTGCCTCCAGAAGTTAGATCAGATGGCCAATGCAATTTGGTGCTAGGCCTTTCCCTTTAGGTTTTACCCCAACAATGTTTTCATTAGCTTCGCTCACTCTCGAAATCAAGCATTTTACAGCAGGTTGGAGCAGCCTGTATCTCAGCACAGGAATAAGGTAGGGAAGAATTCAAATACTCATTTTGACTGCCTCCAGAAGTTAGATCAGATGGCCAATGCAATTTGGTGCTAGGCCTTTCCCTTTAGGTTTTACCCCAACAATGTTTTCATTAGTTTCGCTCACTCTCGAAATCAAGCATTTTACAGCAGGTTGGAGCAGCCTGTATCTCAGCACAGGAATAAGGTAGGGAAGAATTCAAATACTCATTTTGACTGCCTCCAGAAGTTAGATCAGATGGCCAATGCAATTTGGTGCTAGGCCTTTCCCTTTAGGTTTTACCCCAACAATGTTTTCATTAGCTTCGCTCACTCTCGAAATCAAGCATTTTACAGCAGGTTGGAGCAGCCTGTATCTCAGCACAGGAATAAGGTAGGGAAGAATTCAAATACTCATTTTGACTGCCTCCAGAAGTTAGATCAGATGGCCAATGCAATTTGGTGCTAGGCCTTTCCCTTTAGGTTTTACCCCAACAATGTTTTCATTAGTTTCGCTCACTCTCGAAATCAAGCATTTTACAGCAGGTTGGAGCAGCCTGTATCTCAGCACAGGAATAAGGTAGGGAAGAATTCAAATACTCATTTTGACTGCCTCCAGAAGTTAGATCCGATGGCCAATGCAATTTGGTGCTAGGCCTTTCCCTATAGGTTTTACCCCAACAATGTTTTCATTAGTTTCGCTCACTCTCGAAATCAAGCATTTTACAGCAGGTTGGAGCAGCCTGTATCTCAGCACAGGAATAAGGTAGGGAAGAATTCAAATACTCATTTTGACTGCCTCCAGAAGTTAGATCAGATGGCCAATGCAATTTGGTGCTAGGCTTTCCCATTTAGGTTTTACCCCAACAATATTTTCATTAGTTTCGCTCACTCTCGAAATCAAGCATTTTACAGCAGGTTGGAGCACCCTGTATCTCAGCACAGGAATAAGGTAGGGAAGAATTCAAACACTCATTTTGACTGCCTCCAGAAGTTAGATCAGATGGCCAATGCAATTTGGTGCTAGGCCTTTCCCTTTAGGTTTTACCCCAACAATGTTTTCATTAGTTTCACTCACTCTCGAAACCAAGCATTTTACAGCAGGTTGGAGCAGCCTGTATCTCAGCACAGGAATAAGGTAGGGAAGAATTCAAATACTCATTTTGACTGCCTCCAGAAGTTAGATCCGATGGCCAATGCAATTTGGTGCTAGGCCTTTCCCTTTAGGTTTTACCCCAACAATGTTTTCATTAGTTTCGCTCACTCTCGAAATCAAGCATTTTACAGCAGGTTGGAGCAGCCTGTATCTCAGCACAGGAATAAGGTAGGGAAGAATTCAAATACTCATTTTGACTGCCTCCAGAAGTTAGATCAGATGGCCAATGCAATTTGGTGCTAGGCTTTCCCATTTAGGTTTTACCCCAACAATATTTTCATTAGTTTCGCTCACTCTCGAAATCAAGCATTTTACAGCAGGTTGGAGCACCCTGTATCTCAGCACAGGAATAAGGTAGGGAAGAATTCAAACACTCATTTTGACTGCCTCCAGAAGTTAGATCAGATGGCCAATGCAATTTGGTGCTAGGCCTTTCCCTTTAGGTTTTACCCCAACAATGTTTTCATTAGTTTCACTCACTCTCGAAACCAAGCATTTTACAGCAGGTTGGAGCAGCCTGTATCTCAGCACAGGAATAAGGTAGGGAAGAATTCAAATACTCATTTTGACTGCCTCCAGAAGTTAGATCAGATGGCCAATGCAATTTGGTGCTAGGCCTTTCCCTTTAGGTTTTACCCCAACAATATTTTCATTAGTTTCGATCACTCTCGAAATCTAGCATTTTACAGCAGGTTGGAGCAGCCTGTATCTCAGCACAGGAATAAGGTAGGGAAGAATTCAAATACTCATTTTGACTGCCTCCAGAAGTTAGATCTGATGGCCAATGCAATTTGGTGCTAGGCCTTTCCCTTTAGGTTTTACCCCAACAATGTTTTCATTAGTTTCGCTCACTCTCGAAATCAAGCATTTTACAGCAGGTTGGAGCAGCCTGTATCTCAGCACAGGAATAAGGTAGGGAAGAATTCAAATACTCATTTTGACTGCCTCCAGAAGTTAGATCAGATGGCCAATGCAATTTGGTTCTACGCCTTTCCCTTTAGGTTTTACCCCAACAATGTTTTCATTAGTTTCGCTCACTCTCGAAATCAAGCATTTTACAGCAGGTTGGAGCACCCTGTATCTCAGCACAGGAATAAGGTAGGGAAGAATTCAAATACTCATTTTGCCTGCCTCCAGAAGTTAGATCCGATGGCCAATGCAATTTGGTGCTAGGCCTTTCCCTTTAGGTTTTACCCCAACAATGTTTTCATTAGTTTCGCTCACTCTCGAAATCAAGCATTTTACAGCAGGTTGGAGCAGCCTGTATCTCAGCACAGGAATAAGGTAGGGAAGAATTCAAACACTCATTTTGACTGCCTCCAGAAGTTAGATCAGATGGCCAATGCAATTTGGTGCTAGGCCTTTCCCTTTCAGTTTTACCCCAACAATGTTTTCATTAGTTTCGCTCACACTCGAAATCAAGCATTTTACAGCAGTTTGGAGCAGCCTGTATCTCAGCACAGGAATAAGGTAGGGAAGAATTCAAATACTCATTTTGACTGCCTCCAGAACTTAGATCAGATGGCCAATGCAATTTGCTGCTAGGTCTTTCCCTTTAGGTTTTACCCCAACAATGTTTTCATTAGTTTCGCTCACTCTCGAAATCAAGCATTTTACAGCAGGTTGGAGCAGCCTGTATCTCAGCACAGGAATAGGGTAGGGAAGAATTCAAATACTCATTTTGACTGCCTCCAGAAGTTAGATCAGATGGCCAATGCAATTTGGTGCTAGGCCTTTCCCTTTAGGTTTTACCCCAACAATGTTTTCATTAGTTTCGATCACTCTCGAAATCAGGCATTTTACAGCAGGTTGGAGCAGCCTGTATCTCAGCACAGGAATAAGGTAGGGAAGAATTCAAATACTCATTTTGACTGCCTCCAGAAGTTAGATCAGATGGCCAATGCAATTTGGTGCTAGGCCTTTCCCTTTAGGTTTTACCCCAACAATGTTTTCATTAGTTTCGCTCACTCTCGAAATCAAGCATTTTACAGCAGGTTGGAGCAGCCTGTATCTCAGCACAGGAATAAGGTAGGGAAGAATTCAAATACTCATTTTGACTGCCTCCAGAAGTTAGACCAGATGGCCAATGCAATTTGGTGCTAGGCCTTTCCCTTTAGGTTTTACCCCAACAATGTTTTCATTAGTTTCGCTCACTCTCGAAATCAAGCATTTTACAGCAGGTTGGAGCAGCCTGTATCTCAGCACAGGAATAAGGTAGGGAAGAATTCAAATACTCATTTTGACTGCCTCCAGAAGTTAGATCAGATGGCCAATGCAATTTGGTGCTAGGCCTTTCCCTTTAGGTTTTACCCCAACAATGTTTTCATTAGTTTCGCTCACACTCGAAATCAAGCATTTTACAGCAGGGTGGAGCAGCCTGTATCTCAGCACAGGAATAAGGTAGGGAAGAATTCAAATACTCATTTTGACTGCCTCCAGAAGTTAGATCAGATGGCCAATGCAATTTGGTGCTAGGCTTTCCCATTTAGGTTTTACCCCAACAATATTTTCATTAGTTTCGCTCACTCTCGAAATCAAGCATTTTACAGCAGGTTGGAGCACCCTGTATCTCAGCACAGGAATAAGGTAGGGAAGAATTCAAACACTCATTTTGACTGCCTCCAGAAGTTAGATCAGATGGCCAATGCAATTTGGTGCTAGGCCTTTCCCTTTAGGTTTTACCCCAACAATGTTTTCATTAGTTTCACTCACTCTCGAAACCAAGCATTTTACAGCAGGTTGGAGCAGCCTGTATCTCAGCACAGGAATAAGGTAGGGAAGAATTCAAATACTCATTTTGACTGCCTCCAGAAGTTAGATCAGATGGCCAATGCAATTTGGTGCTGGGCCTTTCCCTTTAGGTTTTACCCCAACAATGTTTTCATTAGTTTCGCTCACTCTCGAAATCAAGCATTTTACAGCAGGTTGGAGCAGCCTGTATCTCAGCACAGGAATAAGGTAAGGAAGAATTCAAACACTCATTTTGACTGCCTCCAGAAGTTAGATCAGATGGCCAATGCAATTTGGTGCTAGGCCTTTCCCTTTCAGTTTTACCCCAACAATGTTTTCATTAGTTTCGCTCACACTCGAAATCAAGCATTTTACAGCAGTTTGGAGCAGCCTGTATCTCAGCACAGGAATAAGGTAGGGAAGAATTCAAATACTCATTTTGACTGCCTCCAGAAGTTAGATCAGATGGCCAATGCAATTTGGTGCTAGGCCTTTCCCTTTAGGTTTTACCCCAACAATGTTTTCATTAGTTTCGCTCACTCTCGAAATCAAGCATTTTACAGCAGGTTGGAGCAGCCTGTATCTCAGCACAGGAATAGGGTAGGGAAGAATTCAAATACTCATTTTGACTGCCTCCAGAAGTTAGATCAGATGGCCAATGCAATTTGGTGCTAGGCCTTTCCCTTTAGGTTTTACCCCAACAATGTTTTCATTAGTTTCGATCACTCTCGAAATCAAGCATTTTACAGCAGGTTGGAGCAGCCTGTATCTCAGCACAGGAATAAGGTAGGGAAGAATTCAAATACTCATTTTGACTGCCTCCAGAAGTTAGATCAGATGGCCAATGCAATTTGGTGCTAGGCCTTTCCCTTTAGGTTTTACCCCAACAATGTTTTCATTAGTTTCGCTCACTCTCGAAATCAAGCATTTTACAGCAGGTTGGAGCAGCCTGTATCTCAGCACAGGAATAAGGTAGGGAAGAATTCAAATACTCATTTTGACTGCCTCCAGAAGTTAGATCAGATGGCCAATGCAATTTGGTGCTAGGCTTTCCCATTTAGGTTTTACCCCAACAATATTTTCATTAGTTTCGCTCACTCTCGAAATCAAGCATTTTACAGCAGGTTGGAGCACCCTGTATCTCAGCACAGGAATAAGGTAGGGAAGAATTCAAACACTCATTTTGACTGCCTCCAGAAGTTAGATCAGATGGCCAATGCAATTTGGTGCTAGGCCTTTCCCTTTAGGTTTTACCCCAACAATGTTTTCATTAGTTTCACTCACTCTCGAAACCAAGCATTTTACAGCAGGTTGGAGCAGCCTGTATCTCAGCACAGGAATAAGGTAGGGAAGAATTCAAATACTCATTTTGACTGCCTCCAGAAGTTAGATCAGATGGCCAATGCAATTTGGTGCTAGGCCTTTCCCTTTAGGTTTTAACCCAGCAATGTTTTCATTAGTTTCGCTCACTCTCGAAATCAAGCATTTTACAGCAGGTTGGAGCAGCCTGTATCTCAGCACAGGAATAAGGTAGGGAAGAATTCAAATACTCATTTTGACTGCCTCCAGAAGTTAGATCAGATGGCCAATGCAATTTGGTGCTAGGCCTTTCCCTTTAGGTTTTACCCCAACAATGTTTTCATTAGTTTCGCTCACTCTCGAAATCAAGCATTTTACAGCAGGTTGGAGCAGCCTGTATCTGAGCACAGGAATAAGCTAGGGAAGAATTCAAATACTCATTTTGACTGCCTCCAGAAGTTAGATCAGATGGCCAATGCAATTTGGTGCTAGGCCTTTCCCTTTAGGTTTTACCCCAACAATGTTTTCATTAGTTTCGCTCACTCTCGAAATCAAGCATTTTACAGCAGGTTGGAGCAGCCTGTATCTCAGCACAGGAATAAGGTAGGGAAGAATTCTAAGAATCATTTTGACTGCCTCCAGAAGTTAGATCAGATGGCCAATGCAATTTGGTGCTAGGCCTTTCCCTTTAGGTTTTACCCCAACAATGTTTTCATTAGTTTCGATCACTCTCGAAACCAAGCATTTTACAGCAGGTTGGAGCAGCCTGTATCTCAGCACAGGAATAAGGTAAGGAAGAATTCAAATACTCATTTTGACTGCCTCCAGAAGTTAGATCAGATGGCCAATGCAATTTGGTGCTAGGCCTTTCCCTTTAGGTTTTACCCCAACAATGTTTTCATTAGTTTCGATCACTCTCGAAATCAAGCATTTTACAGCAGGTTGGAGCAGCCTGTATCTCAGCACAGGAATAAGGTAGGGAAAAATTCAAATACTCATTTTGACTGTCTCCACAAGTTAGATCAGATGGCCAATGCAATTTGGTGCTAGGCCTTTCCCTTTAGGTTTTACCCCAACAATGTTTTCATTAGTTTCGCTCACTCTCGAAATCAAGCATTTTACAGCAGGTTGGAGCAGCCTGTATCTCAGCACAGGAATAAGGTAGGGAAGAATTCAAATACTCATTTTGACTGCCTCCAGAAGTTAGATCCGATGGCCAATGCAATTTGGTGCTAGGCCTTTCCCTTTAGGTTTTACCCCAACAATGTTTTCATTAGTTTCGCTCACTCTCGAAATCAAGCATTTTACAGCAGGTTGGAGCAGCCTGTATCTCAGCACAGGAATAATGTAGGGAAGAATTCTAACTATCATTTTGACTGCCTCCAGAAGTTAGATCAGATGGCCAAAGCAATTTGGTGCTAGGCCTTTCCCTTTAGGTTTTACCCCAACAATGTTTTCATTAGTTTCGCTCACACTCGAAATCAAGCATTTTACAGCAGGTTGGAGCAGCCTGTATCTCAGCACAGGTGTAAGATAGGGAAGAATTCAAATACTCATTTTGACTGCCTCCAGAAGTTAGATCAGATGGCCAATGCAATTTGGTGCTAGGCCTGTCCCTTTAGGTTTTACCCCAACAATGTTTTCATTAGTTTCGCTCACTCTCGAAATCAAGCATTTTACAGCAGGTTGGAGCAGCCTGTATCTCAGCACATGAATAAGGTAGGGAAGAATTCAAATACTCATTTTGACTGCCTCCAGAAGTTAGATCAGATGGCCAATGCAATTTGGTGCTAGGCCTTTCCCTTTAGGTTTTACCCCAACAATGTTTTCATTAGTTTCGATCACTCTCGAAATCAAGCATTTTAGAGCAGGTTGGAGCACCCTGTATCTCAGCACAGGTATAAGATAGGTAAGAATTCTAAGAATAATTTTGACTGCCTCCAGAAGTTAGATCAGATAGAAAATGCAATTTGGTGCTAGACCTTTCCCTTTAAGTTTTACCCCAACAATGTTTTCATTAGTTTCGATCACTCTCGAAATCAAGCATTTTACAGCAGGTTGGAGCAGCCTGTATCTCAGCACAGGAATAAGGTAGGGAAGAATTCAAATACTCATTTTGTCTGCCTCCAGAAGTTAGATCCCATGGCCAATGCAATTTGGTGCTAGGCCTTTCCCTTTAGGTTTTACCCCAACAATGTTTTCATTAGTTTCGATCACTCTCGAAATCAAGCATTTTACAGCAGGTTGGAGCAGCCTGTATCTCAGCTCAGGAATAAGGTAGGGAAGAATTCAAATACTCATTTTGACTGCCTCCAGAAGTTAGATCAGATGGCCAATGCAATTTGGTGCTAGGCCTTTCCCTTTAGGTTTTACCCCAACAATGTTTTCATTAGTTTCGCTCACTCTCGAAATCAAGCATTTTACAGCAGGTTGGAGCAGCCTGTATCTCAGCACAGGAATAAGGTAGGGAAGAATTCTAAGGATCATTTTGACTGCCTCCAGAAGTTAGATCAGATGTCCAAGGAAATTTGGTGCTAGGCCTTTCCCTTTAGGTCTTACCCCAACAATGTTTTCATTAGTTTCGCTCACTCTCGAAATCAAGCATTTTACAGCAGGTTGGAGCAGCCTGTATCTCAGCACAGGAATAAGGTAGGGAAGAATTCAAATACTCATTTTGTCTGCCTCCAGAAGTTAGATCCCATGGCCAATGCAATTTGGTGCTAGGCCTTTCCCTTTAGGTTTTACCCCAACAATGTTTTCATTAGTTTCGATCACTCTCGAAATCAAGCATTTTACAGCAGGTTGGAGCACCCTGTATCTCAGCACAGGTATAAGATAGGGAAGAATTCTAAGAATAATTTTGACTGCCTCCAGAAGATAGATCAGATGGCCAATGCAATTTGGTGCTAGGCATTTCCCTTTAGGTTTTACCCCAACAATGTTTTCATTAGTTTCGCTCACTCTCGAAATCAAGCATTTTACAGCAGGTTGGAGCAGCCTGTATCTCAGCACAGGAATAAGGTAGGGAAGAATTCAAATACTCATTTTGACTGCCTCCAGAAGTTAGATCAGATGGCCAATGCAATTTGGTGCTAGGCCTTTCCCTTTGGGTTTTACCCCAACAATGTTTTCATTAGTTTCGCTCACTCTCGAAATCAAGCATTTTACAGCAGGTTGGAGCAGCCTGTATCTCAGCACAGGAATAAGGTAGGGAAGAATTCTAAGGATCATTTTGACTGCCTCCAGAAGTTAGATCAGATGGCCAATGCAATTTGGTGCTAGGCCTTTCCCTTTAGGTTTTACCCCAACAATGTTTTCATTAGTTTCGCTCACTCTCGAAATCAAGCATTTTACAGCAGGTTGGAGCAGCCTGTATCTCAGCACAGGAATAAGCTAGGGAAGAATTCAAATACTCATTTTGACTGCCTCCAGAAGTTAGATCAGATGGCCAATGCAATTTGGTGCTAGGCCTTTCCCTTTAGGTTTTACCCCAACAATGTTTTCATTAGTTTCGCTCACTCTCGAAATCAAGCATTTTACAGCAGGTTGGAGCACCCTGTATCTCAGCACAGGTATAAGATTGGGAAGAATTCTAAGAATCATTTTGACTGCCTCCAGAAGTTAGATCAGATGGCCAATGCAATTTGGTGCTAGGCCTTTCCCTTTAGGTTTTACCCCAACAATGTTTTCATTAGTTTCGCTCACTCTCGAAATCAAGCATTTTACAGCAGGTTGGAGCAGCCTGTATCTCAGCACAGGTATAAGATAGGGAAGAATTCTAAGAATCATTTTGACTGCCTCCAGAAGTTAGATCTGATGGCCAATGCAATTTGGTGCTAGGCCTTTCCCTTTAGGTTTTACCCCAACAATGTTTTCATTAGTTTCAATCACTCACGAAATCAAGCATTTTACAGCAGGTTGGAGCAGCCTGTATCTCAGCACAGGAATAAGGTAGGAAAGAATTCTAAGGATCATTTTGACTGCCTCCAGAAGTTAGATCAGATGTCCAAGGAAATTTGGTGCTAGGCCTTTCCCTTTAGGTTTTACCCCAACAATGTTTTCATTAGTTTCGCTCACTCTCGAAATCAAGCATTTTACAGCAGGTTGGAGCAGCCTGGATCTCAGCACAGGAATAAGGTAGGGAAGAATTCAAATACTCATTTTGACTGCCTCCAGAAGATAGATCAGATGGCCAATGCAATTTGGTGCTAGGCCTTTCCCATTTAGGTTTTACCCCAACAATGTTTTCATTAGTTTCGCTCACTCTCGAAATCAAGCATTTTACAGCAGGTTGGAGCAGCCTGTATCTCAGCACAGGAATAAGCTAGGGAAGAATTCAAATACTCATTTTGACTGCCTCCAGAAGTTAGATCAGATGGCCAATGCAATTTGGTGCTAGGCCTTTCCCTTTAGGTTTTACCCCAACAATGTTTTCATTAGTTTCGCTCACTCTCGAAATCAAGCATTTTACAGCAGGTTGGAGCAGCCTGTATCTCAGCACAGGTATAAGATGGGGAAGAATTCTAAGAATCATTTTGACTGCCTCCAGAAGTTAGATCAGATGGCCAATGCAATTTGGTGCTAGGCCTTTCCCTTTAGGTTTTACCCCAACAATGTTTTCATTAGTTTCGCTCACTCTCGAAATCAAGCATTTTACAGCAGGTTGGAGCAGCCTGTATCTCAGCACAGCAATAAGGTAGGTAAGAATTCTAAGAATAATTTTGACTGCCTCCAGAAGTTAGATCAGATAGAAAATGCAATTTGGTGCTAGACCTTTCCCTTTAAGTTTTACCCCAACAATGTTTTCATTAGTTTCGATCACTCTCGAAATCAAGCATTTTACAGCAGGTTGGAGCAGCCTGTATCTCAGCACAGGAATAAGGTAGGGAAGAATTCAAATACTCATTTTGTCTGCCTCCAGAAGTTAGATCCCATGGCCAATGCAATTTGGTGCTAGGCCTTTCCCTTTAGGTTTTACCCCAACAATGTTTTCATTAGTTTCGCTCACTCTCGAAATCAAGCATTTTACAGCAGGTTGGAGCAGCCTGTATCTCAGCACAGGAATAAGCTAGGGAAGAATTCAAATACTCATTTTGACTGCCTCCAGAAGTTAGATCAGATGGCCAATGCAATTTGGTGCTAGGCCTTTCCCTTTAGGTTTTACCCCAACAATGTTTTCATTAGTTTTGCTCACTCTCGGAATCAAGCATTTTACAGCAGGTTGGAGCAGCCTGGATCTCAGCACAGGAATAAGGTAGGGAAGAATTCAAATACTCATTTTGACTGCCTCCAGAAGATAGATCAGATGGCCAATGCAATTTGGTGCTAGGCCTTTCCCTTTAGGTTTTACCCCAACAATGTTTTCATTAGTTTCGATCACTCTCGAAATCAAGCATTTTACAGCAGGTTGGAGCACCCTCTATCTCAGCACAGGTATAAGATAGGGAAGAATTCTAAGAATCATTTTGACTGCCTCCAGAAGTTAGATCTGATGGCCAATGCAATTTGGTGCTAGGCCTTTCCCTTTAGGTTTTACCCCAACAATGTTTTCATTAGTTTCGCTCACTCTCGAAATCAAGCATTTTACAGCAGGTTGGAGCAGCCTGTATCTCAGCACAGCAATAAGGTAGGGAAGAATTCAAATACTCATTTTGACTGCCTCCAGAAGTTAGATCAGATGGCCAATGCAATTTGGTGCTAGGCCTTTCCCTTTAGGTTTTACCCCAACAATGTTTTCATTAGTTTCGCTCACTCTCGAAATCAAGCATTTTACAGCAGGTTGGAGCAGCCTGTATCTCAGCACAGGAATAAGCTAGGGAAGAATTCAAATACTCATTTTGACTGCCTCCAGAAGTTAGATCAGATGGCCAATGCAATTTGGTGCTAGGCCTTTCCCTTTAGGTTTTACCCCAACAATGTTTTCATTAGTTTCGCTCACTCTCGAAATCAAGCATTTTACAGCAGGTTGGAGCAGCCTGTATCTCAGCACAGGAATAAGCTAGGGAAGAATTCAAATACTCATTTTGACTGCCTCCAGAAGTTAGATCAGATGGCCAATGCAATTTGGTGCTAGGCCTTTCCCTTTAGGTTTTACCCCAACAATGTTTTCATTAGTTTCGCTCACTCTCGAAATCAAGCATTTTACAGCAGGTTGGAGCACCCTGTATCTCAGCACAGGTATAAGATTGGGAAGAATTCTAAGAATCATTTTGACTGCCTCCAGAAGTTAGATCAGATGGCCAATGCAATTTGGTGCTAGGCCTTTCCCTTTAGGTTTTACCCCAACAATGTTTTCATTAGTTTCGCTCACTCTCGAAATCAAGCATTTTACAGCAGGTTGGAGCAGCCTGTATCTCAGCACAGGAATAAGGTAGGGAAGAATTCTAAGGATCATTTTGACTGCCTCCAGAAGTTAGATCAGATGGCCAATGCAATTTGGTGCTAGGCCTTTCCCTTTAGGTTTTACCCCAACAATGTTTTCATTAGTTTCGCTCACTCTCGAAATCAAGCATTTTACAGCAGGTTGGAGCAGCCTGTATCTCAGCACAGGAATAAGATAGGGAAGATTTCTAAGAATCATTTTGACTGCCTCCAGAAGTTAGATCAGATGGCCAATGCAATTTGGTGCTAGGCCTTTCCCTTTAGGTTTTACCCCAACAATGTTTTCATTAGTTTCGCTCACTCTCGAAATCAAGCATTTTACAGCAGGTTGGAGCAGCCTGTATCTCAGCACAGGAATAAGCTAGGGAAGAATTCAAATACTCATTTTGACTGCCTCCAGAAGTTAGATCAGATGGCCAATGCAATTTGGTGCTAGGCCTTTCCCTTTAGGTTTTACCCCAACAATGTTTTCATTAGTTTTGCTCACTCTCGAAATCAAGCATTTTACAGCAGGTTGGAGCAGCCTGGATCTCAGCACAGGAATAAGGTAGGGAAGAATTCAAATACTCATTTTGACTGCCTCCAGAAGATAGATCAGATGGCCAATGCAATTTGGTGCTAGGCCTTTCCCTTTAGGTTTTACCCCAACAATGTTTTCATTAGTTTCGATCACTCTCGAAATCAAGCATTTTACAGCAGGTTGGAGCACCCTCTATCTCAGCACAGGTATAAGATAGGGAAGAATTCTAAGAATCATTTTGACTGCCTCCAGAAGTTAGATCTGTTGGCCAATGCAATTTGGTGCTAGGCCTTTCCCTTTAGGTTTTACCCCAACAATGTTTTCATTAGTTTCAATCACTCACGAAATCAAGCATTTTACAGCAGGTTGGAGCAGCCTGTATCTCAGCACAGGAATAAGGTAGGAAAGAATTCTAAGGATCATTTTGACTGCCTCCAGAAGTTAGATCAGATGTCCAAGGAAATTTGGTGCTAGGCCTTTCCCTTTAGGTTTTACCCCAACAATGTTTTCATTAGTTTCGCTCACTCTCGAAATCAAGCATTTTACAGCAGGTTGGAGCAGCCTGTATCTCAGCACAGGAATAAGCTAGGGAAGAATTCAAATACTCATTTTGACTGCCTCCAGAAGTTAGATCAGATGGCCAATGCAATTTGGTGCTAGGCCTTTCCCTTTAGGTTTTACCCCAACAATGTTTTCATTAGTTTCGCTCACTCTCGAAATCAAGCATTTTACAGCAGGTTGGAGCAGCCTGTATCTCAGCACAGGTATAAGATGGGGAAGAATTCTAAGAATCATTTTGACTGCCTCCAGAAGTTAGATCAGATGGCCAATGCAATTTGGTGCTAGGCCTTTCCCTTTAGGTTTTACCCCAACAATGTTTTCATTAGTTTCGCTCACTCTCGAAATCAAGCATTTTACAGCAGGTTGGAGCAGCCTGTATCTCAGCACAGGAATAAGGTAGGGAAGAATTCTAAGGATCATTTTGACTGCCTCCAGAAGTTAGATCAGATGGCCAATGCAATTTGGTGCTAGGCCTTTCCCTTTAGGTTTTACCCCAACAATGTTTTCATTAGTTTCGCTCACTCTCGAAATCAAGCATTTTACAGCAGGTTGGAGCAGCCTGTATCTCAGCACAGGAATAAGATAGGGAAGATTTCTAAGAATCATTTTGACTGCCTCCAGAAGTTAGATCAGATGGCCAATGCAATTTGGTGCTAGGCCTTTCCCTTTAGGTTTTACCCCAACAATGTTTTCATTAGTTTCGCTCACTCTCGAAATCAAGCATTTTACAGCAGGTTGGAGCAGCCTGTATCTCAGCACAGGAATAAGCTAGGGAAGAATTCAAATACTCATTTTGACTGCCTCCAGAAGTTAGATCAGATGGCCAATGCAATTTGGTGCTAGGCCTTTCCCTTTAGGTTTTACCCCAACAATGTTTTCATTAGTTTTGCTCACTCTCGAAATCAAGCATTTTACAGCAGGTTGGAGCAGCCTGGATCTCAGCACAGGAATAAGGTAGGGAAGAATTCAAATACTCATTTTGACTGCCTCCAGAAGATAGATCAGATGGCCAATGCAATTTGGTGCTAGGCCTTTCCCTTTAGGTTTTACCCCAACAATGTTTTCATTAGTTTCGATCACTCTCGAAATCAAGCATTTTACAGCAGGTTGGAGCACCCTCTATCTCAGCACAGGTATAAGATAGGGAAGAATTCTAAGAATCATTTTGACTGCCTCCAGAAGTTAGATCTGATGGCCAATGCAATTTGGTGCTAGGCCTTTCCCTTTAGGTTTTACCCCAACAATGTTTTCATTAGTTTCGCTCACTCTCGAAATCAAGCATTTTACAGCAGGTTGGAGCAGCCTGTATCTCAGCACAGCAATAAGGTAGGGAAGAATTCAAATACTCATTTTGACTGCCTCCAGAAGTTAGATCAGATGGCCAATGCAATTTGGTGCTAGGCCTTTCCCTTTAGGTTTTACCCCAACAATGTTTTCATTAGTTTCGATCACTCTCGAAATCAAGCATTTTACAGCAGGTTGGAGCAGCCTGTATCTCAGCACAGGAATAAGGTAGGGAAGAATTCAAACACTCATTTTGACTGCCTCCAGAAGTTAGATCAGATGGCCAATGCATTTTGGTGCTAGGCCTTTCCCTTTAGGTTTTACCCCAACAATGTTTTCATTAGTTTCGCTCACTCTCGAAATCAAGCATTTTACAGCAGGTTGGAGCAGCCTGTATCTCAGCACAGGAGTAAGGTAGGGAAGAATTCAAATACTCATTTTGACTGCCTCCAGAAGTTAGATCAGATGGCCAATGCAATTTGGTGCTAGGCCTTTCCCTTTAGGTTTTACCCCAACAATGTTTTCATTAGTTTCAATCACTCACGAAATCAAGCATTTTACAGCAGGTTGGAGCAGCCTGTATCTCAGCACAGGAATAAGGTAGGAAAGAATTCTAAGGATCATTTTGACTGCCTCCAGAAGTTAGATCAGATGGCCAATGCAATTTGGTGCTAGGCCTTTCCCTTTAGGTTTTACCCCAACAATGTTTTCATTAGTTTCGATCACTCTCGAAATCAAGCATTTTACAGCAGGTTGGAGCAGCCTGTATCTCAGCACAGGAATAAGGTAGGGAAGAATTCTAAGGATCATTTTGACTGCCTCCAGAAGTTAGATCAGATATCCAAGGAAATTTGGTGCTAGGCCTTTCCCTTTAGGTTTTACCCCAACAATGTTTTCATTAGTTTCGCTCACTCTCGAAATCAAGCATTTTACAGCAGGTTGGAGCAGCCTGGATCTCAGCACAGGAATAAGGTAGGGAAGAATTCAAATACTCATTTTGACTGCCTCCAGAAGATAGATCAGATGGCCAATGCAATTTGGTGCTAGGCCTTTCCCATTTAGGTTTTACCCCAACAATGTTTTCATTAGTTTCGCTCACTCTCGAAATCAAGCATTTTACAGCAGGTTGGAGCAGCCTGTATCTCAGCACAGGAATAAGCTAGGGAAGAATTCAAATACTCATTTTGACTGCCTCCAGAAGTTAGATCAGATGGCCAATGCAATTTGGTGCTAGGCCTTTCCCTTTAGGTTTTACCCCAACAATGTTTTCATTAGTTTCGCTCACTCTCGAAATCAAGCATTTTACAGCAGGTTGGAGCACCCTGTATCTCAGCACAGGTATAAGATGGGGAAGAATTCTAAGAATCATTTTGACTGCCTCCAGAAGTTAGATCAGATGGCCAATGCAATTTGGTGCTAGGCCTTTCCCTTTAGGTTTTACCCCAACAATGTTTTCATTAGTTTCGCTCACTCTCGAAATCAAGCATTTTACAGCAGGTTGGAGCAGCCTGTATCTCAGCACAGCAATAAGGTAGGTAAGAATTCTAAGAATAATTTTGACTGCCTCCAGAAGTTAGATCAGATAGAAAATGCAATTTGGTGCTAGACCTTTCCCTTTAAGTTTTACCCCAACAATGTTTTCATTAGTTTCGATCACTCTCGAAATCAAGCATTTTACAGCAGGTTGGAGCAGCCTGTATCTCAGCACAGGAATAAGGTAGGGAAGAATTCAAATACTCATTTTGTCTGCCTCCAGAAGTTAGATCCCATGGCCAATGCAATTTGGTGCTAGGCCTTTCCCTTTAGGTTTTACCCCAACAATGTTTTCATTAGTTTCGCTCACTCTCGAAATCAAGCATTTTACAGCAGGTTGGAGCAGCCTGTATCTCAGCACAGGAATAAGCTAGGGAAGAATTCAAATACTCATTTTGACTGCCTCCAGAAGTTAGATCAGATGGCCAATGCAATTTGGTGCTAGGCCTTTCCCTTTAGGTTTTACCCCAACAATGTTTTCATTAGTTTCAATCACTCACGAAATCAAGCATTTTACAGCAGGTTGGAGCAGCCTGTATCTCAGCACAGGAATAAGGTAGGAAAGAATTCTAAGGATCATTTTGACTGCCTCCAGAAGTTAGATCAGATGGCCAATGCAATTTGGTGCTAGGCCTTTCCCTTTAGGTTTTACCCCAACAATGTTTTCATTAGTTTCGATCACTCTCGAAATCAAGCATTTTACAGCAGGTTGGAGCAGCCTGTATCTCAGCACAGGAATAAGGTAGGGAAGAATTCTAAGGATCATTTTGACTGCCTCCAGAAGTTAGATCAGATGTCCAAGGAAATTTGGTGCTAGGCCTTTCCCTTTAGGTTTTACCCCAACAATGTTTTCATTAGTTTCGCTCACTCTCGAAATCAAGCATTTTACAGCAGGTTGGAGCAGCCTGGATCTCAGCACAGGAATAAGGTAGGGAAGAATTCAAATACTCATTTTGACTGCCTCCAGAAGATAGATCAGATGGCCAATGCAATTTGGTGCTAGGCCTTTCCCATTTAGGTTTTACCCCAACAATGTTTTCATTAGTTTCGCTCACTCTCGAAATCAAGCATTTTACAGCAGGTTGGAGCAGCCTGTATCTCAGCACAGGAATAAGCTAGGGAAGAATTCAAATACTCATTTTGACTGCCTCCAGAAGTTAGATCAGATGGCCAATGCAATTTGGTGCTAGGCCTTTCCCTTTAGGTTTTACCCCAACAATGTTTTCATTAGTTTCGCTCACTCTCGAAATCAAGCATTTTACAGCAGGTTGGAGCACCCTGTATCTCAGCACAGGTATAAGATGGGGAAGAATTCTAAGAATCATTTTGACTGCCTCCAGAAGTTAGATCAGATGGCCAATGCAATTTGGTGCTAGGCCTTTCCCTTTAGGTTTTACCCCAACAATGTCTTCATTAGTTTCGCTCACTCTCGAAATCAAGCATTTTCAGCAGGTTGGAGCAGCCTGTATCTCAGCACAGCAATAAGGTAGGTAAGAATTCTAAGAATAATTTTGACTGCCTCCAGAAGTTAGATCAGATAGAAAATGCAATTTGGTGCTAGACCTTTCCCTTTAAGTTTTACCCCAACAATGTTTTCATTAGTTTCGATCACTCTCGAAATCAAGCATTTTACAGCAGGTTGGAGCAGCCTGTATCTCAGCACAGGAATAAGGTAGGGAAGAATTCAAATACTCATTTTGTCTGCCTCCAGAAGTTAGATCCCATGGCCAATGCAATTTGGTGCTAGGCCTTTCCCTTTAGGTTTTACCCCAACAATGTTTTCATTAGTTTCGCTCACTCTCGAAATCAAGCATTTTACAGCAGGTTGGAGCAGCCTGTATCTCAGCACAGGAATAAGCTAGGGAAGAATTCAAATACTCATTTTGACTGCCTCCAGAAGTTAGATCAGATGGCCAATGCAATTTGGTGCTAGGCCTTTCCCTTTAGGTTTTACCCCAACAATGTTTTCATTAGTTTTGCTCACTCTCGGAATCAAGCATTTTACAGCAGGTTGGAGCAGCCTGTATCTCAGCACAGGAATAGGGTAGGGAAGAATTCAAATACTCATTTTGACTGCCTCCAGAAGATAGATCAGATGGCCAATGCAATTTGGTGCTAGGCCTTTCCCTTTAGGTTTTACCCCAACAATGTTTTCATTAGTTTCGATCACTCTCGAAATCAAGCATTTTACAGCAGGTTGGAGCACCCTCTATCTCAGCACAGGTATAAGATAGGGAAGAATTCTAAGAATCATTTTGACTGCCTCCAGAAGTTAGATCTGATGGCCAATGCAATTTGGTGCTAGGCCTTTCCCTTTAGGTTTTACCCCAACAATGTTTTCATTAGTTTCGCTCACTCTCGAAATCAAGCATTTTACAGCAGGTTGGAGCAGCCTGTATCTCAGCACAGCAATAAGGTAGGGAAGAATTCAAATACTCATTTTGACTGCCTCCAGAAGTTAGATCAGATGGCCAATGCAATTTGGTGCTAGGCCTTTCCCTTTAGGTTTTACCCTAACAATGTTTTCATTAGTTTCGCTCACTCTCGAAATCAAGCATTTTACAGCAGGTTGGAGCAGCCTGTATCTCAGCACAGGAATAAGGTAGGGAAGAATTCAAACACTCATTTTGACTGCCTCCAGAAGTTAGATCAGATGGCCAATGCATTTTGGTGCTAGGCCTTTCCCTTTAGGTTTCACCCCAACAATGTTTTCATTAGTTTCGCTCACTCTCGAAATCAAGCATTTTACAGCAGGTTGGAGCAGCCTGTATCTCAGCACAGGAGTAAGGTAGGGAAGAATTCAAATACTCATTTTGACTGCCTCCAGAAGTTAGATGAGATGGCCAATGCAATTTGGTGCTAGGCCTTTCCCTATAGGTTTTACCCCAACAATGTTTTCATTAGTTTCGCTCACTCTCGAAATCAAGCATTTTACAGCAGGTTGGAGCAGCCTGTATCTCAGCACAGGAATAAGGTAGGGAAGAATTCTAAGGATCATTTTGACTGCCTCCAGAAGTTAGATCAGATGGCCAATGCAATTTGGTGCTAGGCCTTTCCCTTTAGGTTTTACCCCAACAATGTTTTCATTAGTTTCGCTCACTCTCGAAATCAAGCATTTTACAGCAGGTTGGAGCACCCTGTATCTCAGCACAGGAATAAGGTAGGGAAGAAATCAAATACTCATTTTGACTGCCTCCAGAAGCTAGATCAGATGGCCAATGCAATTTGGTGCTAGGCCTTTCCCTTTAGGTTTTACCCCAACAATGTTTTCATTAGTTTCGATCACTCTCGAAATCAAGCATTTTACAGCAGGTTGGAGCAGCCTGTATCTCAGCACAGGAATAAGGTAGGGAAGAATTCAAATACTCATTTTGCCTGCCTCCAGAGGTTAGATCAGATGGCCAATGCAATTTGGTGCTAGGCCTTTCCCTTTAGGTTTTACCCCAACAATGTTTTCATTAGTTTCGCTCACTCTCGAAATCAAGCATTTTACAGCAGGTTGGAGCAGCCTGTATCTCAGCACAGGAATAAGGTAGGGAAGAATTCTAAGAATCATTTTGACTGCCTCCAGCAGTTAGATCAGATGGCCAATGCAATTTGGTGCTAGGCCTTTCCCTTTAGGTTTTACCCCAACAATGTTTTCATTAGTTTCGATCACTCTCGAAATCAAGCATTTTACAGCAGGTTGGAGCAGCCTGTATCTCAGCACAGGAATAAGGTAGGGAAGAATTCAAATACTCATTTTGCCTGCCTCCAGAAGTTAGATCAGATGGCCAATGCAATTTGGTGCTAGGCCTTTCCCTTTAGGTTTTACCCCAACAATGTTTTCATTAGTTTCGCTCACTCTCGAAATCAAGCATTTTACAGCAGGTTGGAGCAGCCTGTATCTCAGCACAGGAATAAGGTAGGGAAGAATTCTAAGAATCATTTTGACTGCCTCCAGCAGTTAGATCAGATGGCCAATGCAATTTGGTGCTAGGCCTTTCCCTTTAGGTTTTACCCCAACAATGTTTTCATTAGTTTCGCTCACTCTCGAAATCAAGCATTTTACAGCAGGTTGGAGCAGCCTGTATCTCAGCACAGGAATAAGGTAGGGAAGAATTCTAAGAATCATTTTGACTGCCTCCAGAAGTTAGATCAGATGGCCAATGCAATTTGGTGCTAGGCCTTTCCCTTTAGGTTTTACCCCAACAATGTTTTCATTAGTTTCGATCACTCTCGAAATCAAGCATTTTACAGCAGGTTGGAGCAGCCTGTATCTCAGCACAGCAATAAGGTAGGGAAGAATTCAAATACTCATTTTGACTGCCTCCAGAAGTTAGATCAGATGGCCAATGCAATTTGTTGCTAGGCCTTTCCCTTTAGGTTTTACCCCAACAATATTTTCATTAGTTTCGATCACTCTCGAAATCAAGCATTTTACAGCAGGTTGGAGCAGCCTGTATCTCAGCACAGGAATAAGGTAGGGAAGAATTCAAATACTCATTTTGACTGCCTCCAGAAGCTAGATCAGATGGCCAATGCAATTTGGTGCTAGGCCTTTCCCTTTAGGTTTTACCCCAACAATGTTTTCATTAGTTTCGCTCACTCTCGAAATCAACCATTTTACAGCAGGTTGGAGCAGCCTGTATCGCAGCACAGGAATAAGGTAGGGAAGAATTCAAATACTCATTTTGCCTGCCTCCAGAAGCTAGATCAGATGGCCAATGCAATTTGGTGCTAGGCCTTTCCCTTTTAGTTTTACCCCAACAATGTTTCCATCAGTTTCGCTCACTCTCGAAATCAAGCATTTTACAGCAGGTTGGAGCAGCCTGTATCTCAGCACAGGAATAAGGTAGGGAAGAATTCAAACAATCATTTTGACTGCCTCCAGAAGTTAGATCAGATGGCCAATGCAATTTGGTGCTAGGCCTTTCCCTTTAGGTTTTACCCCAACAATGTTTTCATTAGTTTCGATCACTCTCGAAATCAAGCATTTTACAGCAGGTTGGAGCAGCCTGTATCTCAGCACAGGAATAAGGTAGGGAAGAATTCAAATACTCATTTTGACTGCCTCCAGAAGTTAGATCAGATGGCCAATGCAATTTGGTGCTAGGCCTTTCCCTTTAGGTTTTACCCCAACAAAGTTTTCATTAGTTTTGCTCACTCTCGAAATCAAGCATTTTACAGCAGGTTGGAGCAGCCTGTATCTCAGCACAGGAATAAGGTAGGGAAGAATTCAAATACTCATTTTGACTGCCTCCAGAAGTTAGATCAGATGGCCAATGCAATTTGGTGCTAGGCCTTTCCCTTTAGGTTTTACCCCAACAATGTTTTCATTAGTTTCGCTCACTCTCGAAATCAAGCATTTTACAGCAGGTTGGAACAGCCTGTATCTCAGCACAGCAATAAGGTAGGGAAGAATTCAAATACTCATTTTGACTGCCTCCAGAAGTTAGATCAGATGGCCAATGCAATTTGGTGCTAGGCCTTTCCCTTTAGGTTTTACCCCAACAATGTTTTCATTAGTTTCGCTCACTCTCGAAATCAAGCATTTTACAGCAGGTTGGAGCAGCCTGTATCTCAGCACAGCAATAAGGTAGGGAAGAATTCAAATACTCATTTTGACTGCCTCCAGAAGTTAGATCAGATGGCCAATGGAATTTGGTGCTAGGCCTTTCCCTTTAGGTTTTACCCCAACAAAGTTTTCATTAGTTTTGCTCACTCTCGAAATCAAGCATTTTACAGCAGGTTGGAGCAGCCTGTATCTCAGCACAGGAATAAGGTAGGGAAGAATTCAAATACTCATTTTGACTGCCTCCAGAAGTTAGATCAGATGGCCAATGCAATTTGGTGCTAGGCCTTTCCCTTTAGGTTTTACCCCAACAATGTTTTCATTAGTTTCGCTCACTCTCGAAATCAAGCATTTTACAGCAGGTTGGAACAGCCTGTATCTCAGCACAGCAATAAGGTAGGGAAGAATTCAAATACTCATTTTGACTGCCTCCAGAAGTTAGATCAGATGGCCAATGCAATTTGGTGCTAGGCCTTTCCCTTTAGGTTTTACCCCAACAATGTTTTCATTAGTTTCGCTCACTCTCGAAATCAAGCATTTTACAGCAGGTTGGAGCAGCCTGTATCTCAGCACAGCAATAAGGTAGGGAAGAATTCAAATACTCATTTTGACTGCCTCCAGAAGTTAGATCAGATGGCCAATGCAATTTGGTGCTAGGCCTTTCCCTTTAGGTTTTACCCCAACAATGTTTTCATTAGTTTCGCTCACTCTCGAAATCAAGCATTTTACAGCAGGTTGGAGCAGCCTGTATCTCAGCACAGGAATAAGGTAGGGAAGAATTCTAAGAATCATTGTGACTGCCTCCAGAAGTTAGATCAGATGGCCAATGCAATTTGTTGCTAGGCCTTTCCCTTTACGTTTTACCCCAACAATGTTTTCATTAGTTTCGATCACTCTCGAAATCAAGCATTTTACAGCAGGTTGGAGCAGTCTGTATCTCAGCACAGCAATAAGGTAGGGAAGAATTCAAATACTCATTTTGACTGCCTCCAGAAGTTAGATCAGATGGCCAATGCAATTTGGTGCTAGGCCTTTCCCTTTAGGTTTTACCCCAACAATGTTTTCATTAGTTTCGCTCACTCTCGAAATCAAGCATTTTACAGCAGGTTGGAGCAGCCTGTATCTCAGCACAGGAATAAGGTAGGGAAGAATTCAAATACTCATTTTGACTGCCTCCAGAAGTTAGATCAGATGGCCAATGCAATTTGGTGCTAGGCCTTTCCCTTTAGGTTTTACCCCAACAATGTTTTCATTAGTTTCGATCACTCTCGAAATCAAGCATTTTACAGCAGGTTGGAGCAGCCTGTATCTCAGCACAGGAATAAGGTAGGGAAGAATTCTAAGAATCATTTTGACTGCCGCCAGAAGTTACATCAGATGGCAAATGGTGTTTGGTGCTAGGCCTTTCCCTTTAGGTTTTACCCCAACAATGTTTTCATTAGTTTCGCTCACTCTCGAAATCAAGCATTTTACAGCAGGTTGGAGCAGCCTGTATCTCAGCACAGGAATAAGGTAGGGAAGAATTCAAATACTCATTTTGACTGCCTCCAGAAGTTAGATCAGATGGCAAATGCAATTTGGTGCTAGGCCTTTCCCTTTAGGTTTTAGCACAACAATGTTTTCATTAGTTTCGCTCACCCTCGAAATCAAGCATTTTACAGCAGGTTGGAGCAGCCTGTATCTCAGCACAGGAATAAGGTAGGGAAGAATTCTAAGAATCATTTTGACTGCCTCCAGAAGTTAGATCAGATGGCAAATTGGATTTGGTGCTAGGCCTTTCCCTTTAGGTTTTACCCCAACAATGTTTTCATTACTTTCGCTCACTCTCGAAATCAAGCATTTCACAGCAGGTTGGAGCAGCCTGTATCTCAGCACAGGAGTAAGGTAGGGAAGAATTCAAACACTCATTTTGACTGCCTCCAGAAGTTAGATCCGATGGCCAATGCAATTTGGTGCTAGGCCTTTCCCTTTAGGTTTTACCCCAACAATGTTTTCATTAGTTTCGCTCACCCACGAAATCAAGCATTTTACAGCAGGTTGGAGCACTCTGCATCTCAGCACAGGAATAAGGTAGGAAAGAATTCTAAGGATCATTTTAACTGCCTCCAGAAGTTAGATCAGATGGCAAATTGGATTTGGTGCTAGGTCTTTCCCTTTAGGTTTTACCCCAACAATGTTTTCATTAGTTTCGCTCACTCTCGAAATCAAGCATTTTACAGCAGGTTGGAGCAGCCTGTATCTCAGCACAGGAATAAGGTAGGGAAGAATTCTAAGGATCATTTTGACTGCCTCCAGAAGTTAGATCAGATGGCCAATGCAATTTGGTGCTAGGCCTTTCCCTTTAGGTTTTACCCCAACAATGTTTTCATCAGTTTCGATCACTCTCGAAATCAAGCATTTTACAGCAGGTTGGAGCAGCCTGTATCTCAGCACAGGAATAAGGTAGGGAAGAATTCAAATACTCATTTTGACTGCCTCCAGAAGTTAGATCAGATGGCCAATGCAATTTGGTGCTAGGCCTTTCCCTTTAGGTTTTACCCCAACAATGTTTTCATTAGTTTCGCTCACTCTCGAAATCAAGCATTTTACAGCAGGTTGGAGCAGCCTGTATCTCAGCACAGGAAAAAGGTAGGGAAGAATTCAAATACTCATTTTGACTGCCTCCAGAAGTTAGATCAGATTGCCAATGCAATTTGGTGCTAGGCCTTTCCCTTTAGGTTTTACCCCAACAATGTTTTCATTAGTTTCGCTCACCCTAGAAAGCAAGCATTTTACAGCAGGTTGGAGCAGCCTGTATCTCAGCACAGGAATAAGGTAGGGAAGAATTCTGAGAATTATTTTGACAGTCTCCAGAGGTTAGATCAGATGGCCAATGCAATTTGGTGCTAGGCCTTTCCCTTTAAGTTTTACCCCAACAATATTTTCATTAGTTTCGATCACTCTCGAAATCAAGCATTTTACAGCAGGTTGGAGCAGCCTGTATCTCAGCACAGGAATAAGGTAGGGAAGAATTCAAATACTCATTTTGACTGCCTCCAGAAGTTAGATCAGATGGCCAATGCAATTTGGTGCTAGGCCTTTCCCTTTAGGTTTTACCCCAACAATGTTTTCATTAGTTTCGATCACTCTCGAAATCAAGCATTTTACAGCAGGTTGGAGCACTCTGCATCTCAGCACAGGAATAAGGTAGGAAAGAATTCTAAGGATCATTTTAACTGCCTCCAGAAGATAGATCAGATGGCAAATGGTATTTGGTGCTAGGCCTTTTCCTTTAGGTTTTACCCCAACAATGTTTTCATTAGTTTCGATCACTCTCGAAATCAAGCATTTTACAGCAGGTTGGAGCAGCCTGTATCTCAGCACAGGAATAAGGTAGGGAAGAATTCAAATACTCATTTTGACTGCCTCCAGAAGTTAGATCAGATGGCAAATTGTATTTGGTGCTAGGTCTTTCCCATTAGGTTTTACCCCAACTATGTTTTCATTAGTTTCGCTCACTCTCGAAATCAAGCATTTTACAGCAGGTTGGAGCAGCCTGTATCTCAGCACAGGAATAAGGTAGGGAAGAATTCAAATACTCATTTTGACTGCCTCCAGAAGTTAGATCAGATGGCCAATGCAATTTGGTGCTAGGCCTTTCCCTTTAGGTTTTACCCCAACAATGTTTTCATTAGTTTCGATCACACTCAAAATCAAGCATTTTACAGCAGGTTGGAGCAGCCTGTATCTCAGCACAGGAATAAGGTAGGGAAGAATTCAAATACTCATTTTAACTGCCTCCAGAAGTTAGATCAGATGGCCAATGCAATTTGGTGCTAGGCCTTTCCCATTAGGTTTTACCCCAACAATGTTTTCATTAGTTTCGCTCTCCCTCGAAATCAAGCATTTTACAGCAGGTTGGAGCAGCCTGTATCTCAGCACAGGAATAAGGTAGGGAAGAATTCAAATACTCATTTTGACTGCCTCCAGAAGTTAGATCAGATGGCCAATGCAATTTGGTGCTAGGCCTTCCCATTTACGTTTTACCCCAACAATGTTTTCATTAGTTTCGCTCACTCACGAAATCAAGCATTTTACAGCAGGTTGGAGCAGCCTGTATCTCAGCACAGGAATAAGGTAGGGAAGAATTCTCAGAATCATTTTGACTGCCTCCAGCAGTTAGATCAGATGGCCAATGCAATTTGGTGCTAGGCCTTTCCCTTTAGGTTTTACCCCAACAATGTTTTCATTAGTTTCGCTCACTCTCGAAATCAAGCATTTTACAGCAGGTTGGAGCAGCCTGTATCTCAGCACAGGAATAAGGTAGGGAAGAATTCAAATACTCATTTTGACTGCCTCCAGAAGTTAGATCAGATGGCCAATGCAATTTGGTGCTAGGCCTTTCCCTTTAGGTTTTACCCCAACAATGTTTTCATTAGTTTCGCTCAGTCTCGAAATCAAGCATTTTACAGCAGGTTGGAGCAGCCTGTATCTCAGCACAGGAATAAGGTAGGGAAGAATTCAAATACTCATTTTGACTGCCTCCAGAAGTTAGATCAGATGGCAAATTGGATTTGGTGCTAGGTCTTTCCCTTTAGGTTTTACCCCAACAATGTTTTCATTAGTTTCGCTCTCCCTCGAAATCAAGCATTTTACAGCAGGTTGGAGCAGCCTGTATCTCAGCACAGGAATAAGGTAGGGAAGAATCCAAATACTCATTTTGACTGCCTGCAGAAGTTAGATCCGATGGCCAACGCAATTTGGTGCTAGGCATTTCCCTTTAGGTTTTACCCCAACAAAGTTTTCATTGGTTTCGCTCACTCTCGAAATCAAGCATTTTACAGCAGGTTGGAGCAGCCTGTATCTCAGCACAGGAATAAGGTAGGGAAGAATTCTACGGATCATTTTGACTGCCTCCAGAAGTTAGATCAGATGGCAATTTGTATTTGGTGCTAGGTCTTTCCCTTTAGGTTTTACCCCAACTATGTTTTCATTAGTTTCGCTCACTCTCGAAATCAAGCATTTTACAGCAGGTTGGAGCAGCCTGTATCTCAGCACAGGAATAAGGTAGGGAAGAATTCAAATACTCATTTTGACTGCCTCCAGAAGTTAGATCAGATGGCCAATGCAATTTGGTGCTAGGCCTTTCCCTTTAGGTTTTACCCCAACAATGTTTTCATTAGTTTCGCTCACTCTCGAAATCAAGCATTTTACAGCAGGTTGGAGCTGCCTGTATCTCAGCACAGGAATAAGGTAGGGAAGAATTCAAATACTCATTTTGACTGCCTCCAGAAGTTAGATCAGATGGCCAATGCAATTTGGTGCTAGGCCTTTCCCTTTAGGTTTTACCCCAACTATGTTTTCATTAGTTTCGATCACTCTCGAAATCAAGCATTTTACAGCAGGTTGGAGCACTCTGCATCTCAGCACAGGAATAAGGTAGGAAAGAATTCTAAGGATCATTTTAACTGCCTCCTGAAGATAGATCAGAAGGGAAATGGTATTTGGTGCTAGGCCTTTCCCTTTAGGTTTTACCCCAACAATGTTTTCATTTGTGTCGCTCACTCTCGAAATCAAGCATTTTACAGCAGGTTGGAGCAGCCTGTATCTCAGCACAGGAATAAGGTAGGGAAGAATTCAAATACTCATTTTGTCTGCCTCCAGAAGTTAGATCAGATGGCAAATTGTATTTGGTGCTAGGTCTTTCCCATTAGGTTTTACCCCAACTATGTTTTCATTAGTTTCGCTCACTCTCGAAATCAAGCATTTTACAGCAGGTTGGAGCAGCCTGTATCTCAGCACAGGAATAAGGTAGGGAAGAATTCAAATACTCATTTTGACTGCCTCCAGAAGTTAGATCAGATGGCCAATGCAATTTGGTGCTAGGCCTTTCCCTTTAGGTTTTACCCCAACAATGTTTTCATTAGTTTCGATCACTCTCGAAATCAAGCATTTTACAGCAGGTTGGAGCAGCCTGTATCTCAGCACAGGAATAAGGTAGGAAAGAATTCAAATACTCATTTTGACTACCTCCAGAAGTTAGATCTGATGGCCAATGCTATTTGGTGCTAGGCCTTTCCCTTTAGGTTTTACTCCAACTATGTTTTCATTAGTTTCGCTCACTCTCGAAATCAAGCATTTTAGAGCAGGTTGGAGCAGCCTGTATCTCAGCACAGGAATAAGGTAGGGAAGAATTCTAAGGATCATTTTGACTGCCTCCCGAAGTTAGATCAGTTGGCCAACGCAATTTGGTGCTAGGCCTTTCCCTTTAGGTTTCACCCCAAAAATGTTTTCATTAGTTTCGATCACTCTCGAAATCAAGCATTTTACAGCAGGTTGGAGCAGCCTGTATCTCAGCACAGGAATAAGGTAGGGAAGAATTCAAATACTCATTTTGACTGCCTCCAGAAGTTATATCAGATGGGAAATGGTATTTGGTGCTAGGCCTTTCCCTTTAGGTTTTACCCCAACAATGTTTTCATTAGTTTCGGTCACTCTCGAAATCAAGCATTTTACAGCAGGTTGGAGCAGCCTGTATCTCAGCACAGGAATAAGGTAGGGAAAAATTCAAATACTCATTTTGACTGCCTCCAGAAGTTAGATCAGATGGCCAATGCAATTTGGTGCTAGGCCTTTCCCTTTAGGTTTTACCCCAACAATGTTTTCATTAGTTTCGCTCACTCTCGAAATCAAGCATTTTACAGCAGGTTGGAGCAGCCTGTATCTCAGCACAGGAATAAGGTAGGGAAGAATTCAAATACTCATTTTGACTGCCTCCAGAAGTTAGATCAGATGGCAAATTGTATTTGGTGCTAGGTCTTTCCCATTAGGTTTTACCCCAACTATGTTTTCATTAGTTTCGCTCACTCTCGAAATCAAGCATTTTACAGCAGGTTGGAGCAGCCTGTATCTCAGCACAGGAATAAGGTAGGGAAGAATCCAAATACTCATTTTGACTGCCTGCAGAAGTTAGATCCGATGGCCAACGCAATTTGGTGCTAGGCATTTCCCTTTAGGTTTTACCCCAACAATGTTTTCATTAGTTTCGCTCAGTCTCGAAATCAAGCATTTTACAGCAGGTTGGAGCAGCTGTATTTCTGCACAGGAATAAGGTAGGGAAGAATTCAAATACTCATTTTGACTGCCTCCAGAAGTTAGATCAGATGGCCAATGCAATTTGCTGCTAGGCCTTTCCCTTTAGGTTTTACCCCAACAATGTTTTCATTAGTTTCGCTCACTCTCGAAATCAAGCATTTTACAGCAGGTTGGAGCAGCCTGTATCTCAGCACAGGAATAAGGTAGGAAAGAATTCAAATACTCATTTTGACTGCCTCCAGAAGTTAGATCCGATGGCCAATGCAATTTGGTGCTAGGCCTTTCCCTTTAGGTTTTACCCCAACATTGTTTTCATTAGTTTCGCTCACTCTCGAAATCAAGCATTTTAGAGCAGGTTGGAGCAGCCTGTATCTCAGCACAGGAATAAGGTAGGGAAGAATTCAAATACTCATTTTGACTGCCTCCAGAAGTTAGATCAGATGGCCAACGCAATTTGGTGCTAGGCCTTTCCCTTTAGGTTTTACCCCAACAATGTTTTCATTAGTTTCGCTCACTCTCGAAATCAAGCATTTTACAGCAGGTTGGAGCAGCCTGTATCTCAGCACAGGAATAAGGTAGGGAAGAATCCAAATACTCATTTTGACTGCCTGCAGAAGTTAGATCCGATGGCCAACGCAATTTGGTGCTAGGCATTTCCCTTTAGGTTTTACCCCAACAATGTTTTCATTAGTTTCGCTCACTCTCGAAATCAAGCATTTTACAGCAGGTTGGAGCAGCCTGTATCTCAGCACAGGAATAAGGTAGGGAAGAATTCTAAGGATCATTTTGACTGCCTCCAGAAGTTAGATCAGATGGCAATTTGTATTTGGTGCTAGGTCTTTCCCTTTAGGTTTTACCCCAACTATGTTTTCATTAGTTTCGCTCACTCTCGAAATCAAGCATTTTACAGCAGGTTGGAGCTGCCTGTATCTCAGCACAGGAATAAGGTTGGGAAGAATTCAAATGCTCATTTTGACTGCCTCCAGAAGTTAGATCAGATGGCCAATGCAATTTGGTGCTAGGCCTTTCCCTTTAGGTTTTACCCCAACTATGTTTTCATTAGTTTCGATCACTCTCGAAATCAAGCATTTTACAGCAGGTTGGAGCACTCTGCATCTCAGCACAGGAATAAGGTAGGAAAGAATTCTAAGGATCATTTTAACTGCCTCCTGAAGATAGATCAGAAGGGAAATGGTATTTGGTGCTAGGCCTTTCCCTTTAGGTTTTACCCCAACAATGTTTTCATTTGTGTCGCTCACTCTCGAAATCAAGCATTTTACAGCAGGTTGGAGCAGCCTGTATCTCAGCACAGGAATAAGGTAGGGAAGAATTCTAAGGATCATTTTGACTGCCTCCAGAAGTTAGATCAGATGGCCAACGCAATTTGGTGCTAGGCATTTCCCTTTAGGTTTTACCCCAACAATGTTTTCATTAGTTTCGATCACTCTCGAAATCAAGCATTTTACAGCAGAATGGAGCACCCTGTATCTCAGCACAGGAATAAGGTAGGGAAGAATTCAAATACTCATTTTGACTGCCTCCAGAAGTTAGATCAGATGGCCAATGCATTTTGGTGCTAGGCCTTTCCCTTTAGGTTTTACCCCAACAATGTTTTCATTAGTTTCGATCACTCTCGAAATCAAGCATTTTACAGCAGGTTGGAACAGCCTGTATCTCAGCACAGGAATAAGGTAGGGAAGAATTCAAATACTCATTTTAACTGCCTCCAGAAGTTAGATCAGATGGCCAATGCAATTTGGTGCTAGGCCTTTCCCTTTAGGTTTTATCCCAACAATGTTTTCATTAGTTTCGATCACTCTCGAAATCAAGCATTTTACAGCAGGTTGGAGCAGCCTGTATCTCAGCACAGGAATAAGGTAGGGAAGAATTCAAATACTCATTTTGACTGCCTCCAGAAGTTAGATCAGATGGCAAATTGTATTTGGTGCTAGGTCTTTCCCTTTAGGTTTTACCCCAACAATGTTTTCATTAGTTTCGGTCACTCTCGAAATCAAGCATTTTACAGCAGGTTGGAGCAGCCTGTATCTCAGCACAGCAATAAGGTAGGGAAGAATTCTAAGGATCATTTTGACTGCCTCCAGAAGTTAGATCAGATGGCCAATGAAATTTGGTGCTAGGCCTTTCCCTTTAGGTTTTACCCCAACAATGTTTTCATTAGTTTCGATCACTCTCGAAATCAAGCATTTGACAGCAGGTTGGAGCAGCCTGTATCTCAGCACAGGAATAAGGTAGGGAAGAATTCAAATACTCATTTTGACTGCCTCCAGAAGTTAGATCAGATGGCCAATGCAATTTGGTGCTAGGCCTTTCCCTTTAGGTTTTACCCCAACAATGTTTTCATTAGTTTCGATCACTCTCGAAATCAAGCATTTTACAGCAGGTTGGAGCAGCCTGTATCTCAGCACAGGAATAAGGTAGGGAAGAATTCAAATACTCATTTTGACTGCCTCCAGAAGTTAGATCAGATGGCCAACGCAATTTGGTGCTAGGCCTTTCCCTTTAGGTTTTACCCCAACAATGTTTTCATTAGTTTCGCTCACTCTCGAAATCAAGCATTTTACAGCAGGTTGGAGCAGCCTGTATCTCAGCACAGGAATAAGGTAGGGAAGAATCCAAATACTCATTTTGACTGCCTCCAGAAGTTAGATCAGATGGCCAATGCAATTTGGTGCTAGGCCTTTCCCTTTAGGTTTTACCCCAACAATGTTTTCATTAGTTTCGCTCAGTCTCGAAATCAAGCATTTTACAGCAGGTTGGAGCAGCTGTATTTCTGCACAGGAATAAGGTAGGGAAGAATTCAAATACTCATTTTGACTGCCTCCAGAAGTTAGATCAGATGGCCAATGCAATTTGCTGCTAGGCCTTTCCCTTTAGGTTTTACCCCAACAATGTTTTCATTAGTTTCGATCACTCTCGAAATCAAGCATTTTACAGCAGGTTGGAGCAGCCTGTATCTCAGCACAGGAATAAGGTAGGAAAGAATTCAAATACTCATTTTGACTGCCTCCAGAAGTTAGATCCGATGGCCAATGCAATTTGGTGCTAGGCCTTTCCCTTTAGGTTTTACCCCAACAATGTTTTCATTAGTTTCGATCACTCTCGAAATCAAGCATTTTACAGCAGGTTGGAGCAGCCTGTATCTCAGCACAGGAATAAGGTAGGGAAAAATTCAAATACTCATTTTGACTGCCTCCAGAAGTTAGATCAGATGGCCAATGCAATTTGGTGCTAGGCCTTTCCCTTTAGGTTTTACCCCAACAATGTTTTCATTAGTTTCGCTCACTCTCGAAATCAAGCATTTTACAGCAGGTTGGAGCAGCCTGTATCTCAGCACAGGAATAAGGTAGGGAAGAATCCAAATACTCATTTTGACTGCCTGCAGAAGTTAGATCCGATGGCCAACGCAATTTGGTGCTAGGCATTTCCCTTTAGGTTTTACCCCAACAATGTTTTCATTAGTTTCGCTCACTCTCGAAATCAAGCATTTTACAGCAGGTTGGAGCAGCCTGTATCTCAGCACAGGAATAAGGTAGGGAAGAATTCAAATACTCATTTTGACTGCCTCCAGAAGTTAGATCAGATGGCCAACGCAATTTGGTGCTAGGCATTTCCCTTTAGGTTTTACCCCAACAATGTTTTCATTAGTTTCGATCACTCTCGAAATCAAGCATTTTACAGCAGGTTGGAGCAGCCTGTATCTCAGCACAGGAATAAGGTAGGGAAGAATTCAAATACTCATTTTGACTGCCTCCAGAAGTTAGATCAGATGGCCAATACAATTTGGTGCTAGGCCTTTCCCTTTAGGTTTTACCCCAACAATGTTTTCATTAGTTTCGCTCACTCTCGAAATCAAGCATTTTACAGCAGGTTGGAGCAGCCTGTATCTCAGCACAGGAATAAGGTAGGGAAGAATTCTAAGGATCATTTTGACTGCCTCCAGAAGTTAGATCAGATGGCCAATGCAATTTGGTGCTAGGCCTTTCCCTTTAGGTTTTACCCCAACAATGTTTCCATTAGTTTCGATCACTCTCGAAATCAAGCATTATACAGCTGGTTGGAGCAGCCTGTATCTCAGCAGAGGAAAAAGGTAGGGAAGTATTCAAATACTCATTTTGACTGCCTCCAGAAGTTTGATCAGATGGCCAATACAATTTGGTGCTAGGCCTTTCCCTTTAGGTTTTACCCCAACAATGTTTTCATTAGTTTCGATCACTCTTGAAATCAAGCATTTTACAGCAGGTTGGAGCACCCTGTATCTCAGCACAGGAATAAGGTAGGGAAGAATTCAAATACTCATTTTGACTGCCTCCAGAAGTTAGATCAGATGGCCAATGCAATTTGGTGCTAGGCCTTTCCCTTTAGGTTTTACCCCAACAATGTTTTCATTAGTTTCGCTCACTCTCGAAATCAAGCATTTTACAGCAGGTTGGAGCAGCCTGTATCTCAGCAGAGGAATAAGGTAGGGAAGAATTCAAATACTCATTTTGACTGCCTCCAGAAGTTAGATCAGATGGCCAATGAAATTTGGTGCTAGGCCTTTCCCTTTAGGTTTTACCCCAACAATGTTTTCATTAGTTTCGATCACTCTCGAAATCAAGCATTATACAGCTGGTTGGAGCAGCCTGTATCTCAGCAGAGGAATAAGGTAGGGAAGAATTCAAATACTCATTTTGAATGCCTCCAGAAGTTTGATCAGATGGCCAATACAATTTGGTGCTAGGCCTTTCCCTTTAGGTTTTACCCCAACAATGTTTTCATTAGTTTCGATCACTCTCGAAATCAAGCATTTTACAGCAGGTTGGAGCAGCCTGTATCTCAGCACAGGAATAAGGTAGGGAAGAATTCAAATACTCATTTTGACTGCCTCCAGAAGTTAGATCAGATGGCCAATGGAATTTGGTGCTAGGTCTTTCCCTTTAGGTTTTACCCCAACAATGTTTTCATTAGTTTCGCTCACTCTCGAAATCAAGCATTTTACAGCAGGTTGGAGCAGCCTGTATCTCAGCACAGCAATAAGGTAGGGAAGAATTCTAAGGATCATTTTGACTGCCTCCAGAAGTTAGATCAGATGGCCAATGCAATTTGGTGCTAGGCCTTTCCCTTTAGGTTTTACCCCAACAATGTTTTCATTAGTTTCGCTCACTCTCGCAATCAAGCATTATACAGCTGGTTGGAGCAGCCTGTATCTCAGCACAGGAATAAGGTAGGGAAGAATTCAAATACTCATTTTGACTGCCTCCAGAAGTTAGATCAGATGGCCAATGCAATTTGGTGCTAGGCCTTTCCCTTTAGGTTTTACCCCAACAATGTTTTCATTAGTTTCGATCACTCTCGAAATCAAGCATTTTACAGCAGGTTGGAGCAGCCTGTATCTCAGCACAGGAATAAGGTAGGAAAGAATTCAAATACTCATTTTGACTGCCTTCAGAATTTAGATCAGATGGCCAATGCAATTTGGTGCTAGGCCTTTCCCTTTAGGTTTTACCCCAACAATGTTTTCATTGGTTTCGCTCACTCTCGAAATCAAGCATTTTACAGCAGGTTGGAGCAGCCTGCATCTCAGCACAGGAATAAGGTAGGAAAGAATTCTAAGGATCATTTTGACTGCCTCCAGAAGTTAGATCAGATGGCCAACGCAATTTGGTGCTAGGCCTTTCCCTTTAGGTTTTACCCCAACAATGTTTTCATTAGTTTCGCTCACTCTCGAAATCAAGCATTTTACAGCAGGTTGGAGCAGCCTGCATCTCAGCACAGGAATAAGGTAGGAAAGAATTCTAAGGATCATTTTGACTGCCTCCAGAAGTTAGATCAGATGGCCAACGCAATTTGGTGCTAGGCCTTTCCCTTTAGGTTTTACCCCAACAATGTTTTCATTAGTTTCGATCACTCTCGAAATCAAGCATTTTACAGCAGGTTGGAGCAGCCTGCCCCTCAGCACAGGAATAAGGTAGGAAAGAATTCTAAGGATCATTTTGACTGCCTCCAGAAGTTAGATCAGATGGCCAACGCAATTTGGTGCTAGGCCTTTCCCTTTAGGTTTTACCCCAACAATGTTTTCATTAGTTTCGATCACTCTCGAAATCAAGCATTATACAGCTGGTTGGAGCAGCCTGTATCTCAGCAGAGGAATAAGGTAGGGAAGAATTCAACTACTCATTTTGACTGCCTCCAGAAGTTTGATCAGATGGCCAATACAATTTGGTGCTAGGCCTTTCCCTTTAGGTTTTACCCCAACAATGTTTTCATTAGTTTCGATCACTCTTGAAATCAAGCATTTTACAGCAGGTTGGAGCACCCTGTATCTCAGCACAGGAATAAGGTAGGGAAGAATTCAAATACTCATTTTGACTGCCTCCAGAAGTTAGATCAGATGGCCAATGCAATTTGGTGCTAGGCCTTTCCCTTTAGGTTTTACCCCAACAATGTTTTCATTAGTTTCGCTCACTCTCGAAATCAAGCATTTTACAGCAGGTTGGAGCAGCCTGTATCTCAGCACAGGTATAAGATAGGGAAGAATTCTAAGAATAATTTTGACTGCCTCCAGAAGTTAGATCAGATGGCCAATGCAATTTGGTGCTAGGCCTTTCCCTTTAGGTTTTACCCCAACAGTGTTTTCATTAGTTTCGCTCACTCTCGAAATCAAGCATTTTACAGCAGGTTGGAGCAGCCTGTATCTCAGCACAGGAATAAGGTAGGGAAGAATTCAAATACTCATTTTGACTGCCTCCAGAAGTTAGATCAGATGGCCAATGCAATTTGGTGCTAGGCCTTTCCCTTTAGGTTTTACCCCAACAATGTTTTCATTAGTTTCGCTCACTCTCGAAATCAAGCATTATACAGCTGGTTGGAGCAGCCTGTATCTCAGCAGAGGAATAAGGTAGGGAAGAATTCAAATACTCATTTTGAATGCCTCCAGAAGTTTGATCAGATGGCCAATACATTTTGGTGCTAGGCCTTTCCCTTTAGGTTTTACCCCAACAATGTTTTCATTAGTTTCGATCACTCTCGAAATCAAGCATTTTACAGCAGGTTGGAGCAGCCTGTATCTCAGCACAGGAATAAGGTAGGGAAGAATTCAAATACTCATTTTGACTGCCTCCAGAAGTTAGATCAGATGGCCAATGGAATTTGGTGCTAGGTCTTTCCCTTTAGGTTTTACCCCAACAATGTTTTCATTAGTTTTGCTCACTCTCGAAATCAAGCATTTTACAGCAGGTTGGAGCAGCCTGTATCTCAGCACAGCAATAAGGTAGGGAAGAATTCTAAGGATCATTTTGACTGCCTCCAGAAGTTAGATCAGATGGCCAATGCAATTTGGTGCTAGGCCTTTCCGTTTAGGTTTTACCCCAACAATGTTTTCATTAGTTTCGCTCACTCTCGAAATCAAGCATTATACAGCTGGTTGGAGCAGCCTGTATCTCAGCACAGGAATAAGGTAGGGAAGAATTCAAATACTCATTTTGACTGCCTCCAGAAGTTAGATCAGATGGCCAATGCAATTTGGTGCTAGGCCTTTCCCTTTAGGTTTTACCCCAACAATGTTTTCATTGGTTTCGCTCACTCTCGAAATCAAGCATTTTACAGCAGGTTGGAGCAGCCTGCATCTCAGCACAGGAATAAGGTAGGAAAGAATTCTAAGGATCATTTTGACTGCCTCCAGAAGTTAGATCAGATGGCCAACGCAATTTGGTGCTAGGCCTTTCCCTTTAGGTTTTACCCCAACAATGTTTTCATTAGTTTCGCTCACTCTCGAAATCAAGCATTTTACAGCAGGTTGGAGCAGCCTGCATCTCAGCACAGGAATAAGGTAGGAAAGAATTCTAAGGATCATTTTGACTGCCTCCAGAAGTTAGATCAGATGGCCAACGCAATTTGGTGCTAGGCCTTTCCCTTTAGGTTTTACCCCAACAATGTTTTCATTAGTTTCGATCACTCTCGAAATCAAGCATTTTACAGCAGGTTGGAGCAGCCTGCCCCTCAGCACAGGAATAAGGTAGGAAAGAATTCTAAGGATCATTTTGACTGCCTCCAGAAGTTAGATCAGATGGCCAATGCAATTTGGTGCTAGCTCTTTCCCTTTGGGTTTTTCCCCAACAATGTTTTCATTAGTTTCGATCACTCTCGAAATCAAGCATTTGACAGCAGGTTGGAGCAGCCTGTATCTCAGCACAGGAATAAGGTAGGGAAGAATTCAAATACTCATTTTGACTGCCTCCAGAAGTTAGATCAGATGGCAAATTGGATTTGGTGCTAGGTCTTTCCCTTTAGGTTTTACCCCAACAATGTTTTCATTGGTTTCGATCACTCTCGAAATCAAGCATTTGACAGCAGGTTGGAGCAGCCTGTATCTCAGCACAGGAATAAGGTAGGGAAGAATTCAAATACTCATTTTGTCTGCCTCCAGAAGTTAGATCAGATGGCCAATGCAATTTGGTGCTAGGCCTTTCCCTTTAGGTTTTACCACAAGAATCTTTTCATTAGTTTCGCTCACTCTCGAAATCAAGCATTTTACAGCAGGTTGGAGCAGCCTGTATCTCAGCACAGGAATAAGGTAGGGAAGAATTCAAATACTCATTTTGACTGCCTCCAGAAGTTAGATCAGATGGCCAATGCAAATTGGCGCTAGCCCTTTCCCTTTAGGTTTTACCCCAACAATGTTTTCATTAGTTTCGATCACTCTCGAAATCAAGCATTTGACAGCAGGTTGGAGCACCCTGTATCTCAGCACAGGAATAAGGTAGGAAAGAATTCTAAGGATCATTTTGACTGCCTCCAGAAGTTAGATCAGATGGCCAACGCAATTTGGTGCTAGGCCTTTCCCTTTAGGTTTTACCCCAACAATGTTTTCATTAGTTTTGCTCACTCTCGAAATCAAGCATTTTACAGCAGGTTGGAGTAGCCTGTATCTCAGCACAGGAATAAGGTAGGGAAGAATTCAAATACTCATTTTGACTGCCTCCAGAAGTTAGATCAGATGGCCAATGCAATTTGGTGCTAGGCCTTTCCCTTTAGGTTTTACCCCAACAATGTTTTCATTAGTTTCGATCACTCTCGAAATCAAGCATTTGACAGCAGGTTGGAGCAGCCTGTATCTCAGTACAGGAATAAGGTAGGGAAGAATTCAAATACTCATTTTGTCTGCCTCCAGAATTTAGATCAGATGGCCAATGCAATTTGGTGTTAGGCCTTTCCCTTTAGGTTTTACCCCAACAATGTTTTCATTAGTTTCGCTCACTCTCGAAATCAAGCATTTTACAGCAGGTTGGAGCAGCCTGTATCTCAGCACAGGAATAAGGTAGGGAAGAATTCAAATACTCATTTTGACTGCCTCCAGAAGTTAGATCAGATGGCAAATTGGATTTGGTGCTAGGTCTTTCCCATTAGGTTTTACCCCAACTATGTTTTCATTAGTTTCGCTCACTCTCGAAAGCAAGCATTTTACAGCAGGTTGGAGCAGCCTGTATCTCCGCACAGGAATAAGGTAGGGAAGAATTCAAATACTCATTTTGACTGCCTCCAGAAGTTAGATCAGATGGCCAATGCAATTTGGTGCTAGGCCTTTCCCTTTAGGTTTTACCCCAACAATGTTTTCATTAGTTTCGCTCACTCTCGAAATCAAGCATTATACAGCTGGTTGGAGCAGCCTGTATCTCAGCACAGGAATAAGGTAGGGAAGAATTCAAATTCTCATTTTGACTGCCTCCAGAAGTTTGATCAGATGGCCAATGCAATTTGGTGCTAGGCCTTTCCCTTTAGGTTTTACCCCAACAATGTTTTCATTAGTTTCGATCACTCTCGAAATCAAGCATTTTACAGCAGGTTGGAGCAGCCTGTATCTCAGCACAGGAATAAGGTAGGGAAGAATTCAAATACTCATTTTGACTACCTCCAGAAGTTAGATCAGATGGCCAATGCAATTTGGTGCTAGGTCTTTCCCTTTAGGTTTTACCCCAACAATGTTTTCATTAGTTTCGCTCACTCTCGAAATCAAGCATTTTACAGCAGGTTGGAGCAGCCTGTATCTCAGCACAGGAATAAGGTAGGGAAGAATTCAAATACTCATTTTGACTGCCTCCAGAAGTTAGATCAGATGACAAACGGTATTTGGTGCTAGGCCTTTCCCTTTAGGTTTTACCCCAACAAAGTTTTCATTAGTTTCGATCACTCTCGAAATCAAGCATTTTACAGCAGGTTGGAGCACCATGTATCTCAGCACAGGAATAAGCTAGGGAAGAATTCAAATACTCATTTTGACTGCCTCCAGAAGTTAGATCAGATGGCCAATCCAATTTGGTGCTAGGCCTTTCCCTTTAGGTTTTACTCCAACAATGTTTTCATTAGTTTCGATCACTCTCGAAATCAAGCATTTTACAGCAGGTTGGAGCACCCTGCATCTCAGCACAGGAATAAGGTAGGGAAGAATTCAAATACTCATTTTGACTGCCTCCAGAATTTAGATCAGATTGCCAATACAATTTGGTGCTAGGCCTTTCCCTTTAGGTTTTACCCCAACAATGTTTTCATTAGTTTCGCTCACTCTCGAAATCAAGCATTTTACAGCAGGTTGGAGCAGCCTGTATCTCAGCACAGGAATAAGGTAGGGAAGAATTCAAATACTCATTTTGACTGCCTCCAGAAGTTAGATCAGATTGCCAATGCAATTTGGTGCTAGGCCTTTCCCTTTAGGTTTTACCCCAACAATGTTTTCATTAGTTTCGATCACTCTCGAAATCAAGCATTTTACAGCAGGTTGGAGCAGCCTGTATCTCAGCACAGGAATAAGGTAGGGAAGAATTCAAATACTCATTTTGACTGCCTCCAGAAGTTAGATCAGATGGCCAATGCAATTTGGTGCTAGGCCTTTCCCTTTAGGTTTTACCCCAACAATGTTTTCATTAGTTTCGCTCACTCTCGAAATCAAGCATTTTACAGCAGGTTGGAGCAGCCTGTATCTCAGCACAGGAATAAGGTAGGGAAGAATTCTAAGGATCATTTTGACTGCCTCCAGAAGTTAGATCAGATGGCCAATGCAATTTGGGGCTAGGCCTTTCCCTTTAGGTTTTACCCCAACAATGTTTTCATTAGTTTCGCTCACTCTCGAAATCAAGCATTTTACAGCAGGTTGGAGCAGCCTGTATCTCAGCACAGGAATAAGGTAGGGAAGAATTCTAAGGATCATTTTGACTGCCTCCAGAAGTTAGATCAGATGGCCAATGCAATTTGGTGCTAGGCCTTTCCCTTTAGGTTTTACCCCAACAATGTTTTCATTAGTTTCGATCACTCCCGAAATCAAGCATTTTACAGCAGGTTGGAGCAGCCTGTATCTCAGCACAGGAATAAGCTAGGGAAGAATTCAAATACTCATTTTGACTGCCTCCAGAAGTTAGATGAGATGGCAAATGGTATTTGGTGCTAGGCCTTTCCCTTTAGGTTTTACCCCAACAATGTTTTCATTAGTTTCACTCACTCTCGAAATCAAGCATTTAACAGCACGTTGGAGCAGCCTCTATCTCAGCAGAGGAATAAGGTAGGGAAGAATTCTAAGGATCATTTTGACTGCCTCCAGAAGTTAGATCAGATGGCCAATGCAATTTGGTGCTAGGCCTTTCCCTTTAGGTTTTACCCCAACAATGTTTTCATTAGTTTCGCTCACTCTCGAAATCAAGCATTTTACAGCAGGTTGGAGCAGCCTGTATCTCAGCAGAGGAATAATGTAGGGAAGAATACTAAGGATCATTTTGACTGCCTCCAGAAGTTAGATCAGATGGCAAAGGGTATTTGGTCCTAGGCCTTTCCCTTTAGGTTTTACCCCAACAATGTTTTCATTAGTTACGATCACTCTCGAAATCAAGCATTTTACAGCAGGTTGGAGCACCCTGTATCTCCGGACAGGAATAAGGTAGGGAAGAATTCAAATACTCATTTTGACTACCTCCAGAAGTTAGATCAGATGGCCAGTGCAATTTGGTGCTAGGCCTTTCCCTTTAGGTTTTACCCCAACAATGTTTTCATTAGTTTCGATCACTCTCGAAATCAAGCATTTTACAGCAGGTTGGAGCAGCCTGTATCTCAGCACAGGAATAAGGTAGGGAAGAATTCAAATACTCATTTTGACTGCCTCCAGAAGTTAGATCAGATGGCAAATTGGATTTGGTGCTAGGTCTTTCCCATTAGGTTTTACCCCAACTATGTTTTCATTAGTTTTGCTCACTCTCGAAATCAAGCATTTTACAGCAGGTTGGAGCAGCCTGTATCTCCGCACAGGAATAAGGTAGGGAAGAATTCAAATACTCATTTTGACTGCCTCCAGAAGTTAGATCAGATGGCCAATGCAATTTGGTGCTAGGCCTTTCCCTTTAGGTTTTACCCCAACAATGTTTTCATTAGTTTCGCTCACTCTCGAAATCAAGCATTATACAGCTGGTTGGAGCAGCCTGTATCTCAGCACAGGAATAAGGTAGGGAAGAATTCAAATTCTCATTTTGACTGCCTCCAGAAGTTTGATCAGATGGCCAATGCAATTTGGTGCTAGGCCTTTCCCTTTAGGTTTTACCCCAACAATGTTTTCATTAGTTTCGATCACTCTCGAAATCAAGCATTTTACAGCAGGTTGGAGCAGCCTGTATCTCAGCACAGGAATAAGGTAGGGAAGAATTCAAATACTCATTTTGACTACCTCCAGAAGTTAGATCAGATGGCCAATGCAATTTGGTGCTAGGTCTTTCCCTTTAGGTTTTACCCCAACAATGTTTTCATTAGTTTCGCTCACTCTCGAAATCAAGCATTTTACAGCAGGTTGGAGCAGCCTGTATCTCAGCACAGGAATAAGGTAGGGAAGAATTCAAATACTCATTTTGACTGCCTCCAGAAGTTAGATCAGATGGCAAATTGGATTTGGTGCTAGGCCTTTCCCTTTAGGTTTTACCCCAACAAAGTTTTCATTAGTTTCGATCACTCTCGAAATCAAGCATTTTACAGCAGGTTGGAGCACCATGTATCTCAGCAGAGGAATAAGGTAGGGAAGAATTCAAATACTCATTTTGACTGCCTCCAGAAGTTAGATCAGATGGCCAATCCAATTTGGTGCTAGGCCTTTCCCTTTAGGTTTTACTCCAACAATGTTTTCATTAGTTTCGATCACTCTCGAAATCAAGCATTTTACAGCAGGTTGGAGCACCCTGCATCTCAGCACAGGAATAAGGTAGGGAAGAATTCAAATACTCATTTTGACTGCCTCCAGAAGTTAGATCAGATTGCCAATACAATTTGGTGCTAGGCCTTTCCCTTTAGGTTTTACCCCAACAATGTTTTCATTAGTTTCGCTCACTCTCGAAATCAAGCATTTTACAGCAGGTTGGAGCAGCCTGTATCTCAGCACAGGAATAAGGTAGGGAAGAATTCAAATACTCATTTTGACTGCCTCCAGAAGTTAGATCAGATTGCCAATGCAATTTGGTGCTAGGCCTTTCCCTTTAGGTTTTACCCCAACAATGTTTTCATTAGTTTCGCTCACTCTCGAAATCAAGCATTTTACAGCAGGTTGGAGCAGCCTGTATCTCCGCACAGGAATAAGGTAGGGAAGAATTCAAATACTCATTTTGACTGCCTCCAGAAGTTAGATCAGATGGCCAATGCAATTTGGTGCTAGACCTTTCCCTTTAGGTTTTACCCCAACAATGTTTTCATTAGTTTCGATCACTCTCGAAATCAAGCATTTTACAGCAGGTTGGAGCAGCCTGTATCTCAGCACAGGAATAAGGTAGGGAAGAATTCAAATACTCATTTTGACTGCCTCCAGAAGTTAGATCAGATGGCCAATGCAATTTGGTGCTAGGCCTTTCCCTTTAGGTTTTACCCCAACAATGTTTTCATTAGTTTCGCTCACTCTCGAAATCAAGCATTTTACAGCAGGTTGGAGCAGCCTGTATCTCAGCACAGGAATAAGGTAGGGAAGAATTCTAAGGATCATTTTGACTGCCTCCAGAAGTTAGATCAGATGGCCAATGCAATTTGGTGCTAGGCCTTTACCTTTAGGTTTTACCCCAACAATGTTTTCATTAGTTTCGATCACTCTCGAAATCAAGCATTTACCAGCAGGTTGGAGCACCCTGTATCTCAGCACAGGAATAAGGTAGGGAAGAATTCAAATACTCATTTTGACTGCCTCCAGAAGTTAGATCAGATGGCCAATGCAATTTGGTGCTAGGCCTTTCCCTTTAGGTTTTACCCCAACAATGTTTTCATTAGTTTCGATCACTCCCGAAATCAAGCATTTTACAACAGGTTGGAGCAGCCTGTATCTCAGCACAGGAATAAGGTAGGGAAGAATTCAAATACTCATTTTGACTGCCTCCAGAAGTTAGATGAGATGGCAAATGGTATTTGGTGCTAGGCCTTTCCCTTTAGGTTTTACCCCAACAATGTTTTCATTAGTTTCACTCACTCTCGAAATCAAGCATTTAACAGCACGTTGGAGCAGCCTCTATCTCAGCAGAGGAATAAGGTAGGGAAGAATTCTAAGGATCATTTTGACTGCCTCCAGAAGTTAGATCAGATGGCCAACGCAATTTGGTGCTAGGCCTTTCCCTTTAGGTTTTACCCCAACAATGTTTTCATTAGTTTCGCTCACTCTCGAAATCAAGCATTTTACAGCAGGTTGGAGCAGCCTGTATCTCAGCAGAGGAATAATGTAGGGAAGAATACTAAGGATCATTTTGACTGCCTCCAGAAGTTAGATCAGATGGCAAAGGGTATTTGGTCCTAGGCCTTTCCCTTTAGGTTTTACCCCAACAATGTTTTCATTAGTTACGATCACTCTCGAAATCAAGCATTTTACAGCAGGTTGGAGCACCCTGTATCTCAGCACAGGAATAAGGTAGGGAAGAATTCAAATACTCATTTTGACTGCCTCCAGAAGTTAGATCAGATGGCCAGTGCAATTTGGTGCTAGGCCTTTCCCTTTAGGTTTTACCCCAACAATGTTTTCATTAGTTTCGATCACTCTCGAAATCAAGCATTTTACAGCAGGTTGGAGCAGCCTGTATCTCAGCACAGGAATAAGGTTAGGGAAGAATTCAAATACTCATTTTGACTGCCTCCAGAAGTTAGATCAGATGGCCAATGCAAATTGGCGCTAGCCCTTTCCCTTTAGGTTTTACCCCAACAATGTTTTCATTAGTTTCGCTCACTCTCGAAATCAAGCATTTTACAGCAGGTTGGAGCACCCTGTATCTCAGCACAGGAATAAGGTAGGAAAGAATTCTAAGGATCATTTTGACTGCCTCCAGAAGTTAGATCAGATGGCCAACGCAATTTGGTGCTAGGCCTTTCCCTTTAGGTTTTACCCCAACAATGTTTTCATTAGTTTTGCTCACTCTCGAAATCAAGCATTTTACAGCAGGTTGGAGTAGCCTGTATCTCAGCACAGGAATAAGGTAGGGAAGAATTCAAATACTCATTTTGACTGCCTCCAGAAGTTAGATCAGATGGCCAATGCAATTTGGTGCTAGGCCTTTCCCTTTAGGTTTTACCCCAACAATGTTTTCATTAGTTTCGATCACTCTCGAAATCAAGCATTTGACAGCAGGTTGGAGCAGCCTGTATCTCAGTACAGGAATAAGGTAGGGAAGAATTCAAATACTCATTTTGTCTGCCTCCAGAATTTAGATCAGATGGCCAATGCAATTTGGTGTTAGGCCTTTCCCTTTAGGTTTTACCCCAAAAATGTTTTCATTAGTTTCGCTCACTCTCGAAATCAAGCATTTTACAGCAGGTTGGAGCAGCCTGTATCTCAGCACAGGAATAAGGTAGGGAAGAATTCAAATACTCATTTTGACTGCCTCCAGAAGTTAGATCAGATGGCAAATTGGATTTGGTGCTAGGTCTTTCCCATTAGGTTTTACCCCAACTATGTTTTCATTAGTTTCGCTCACTCTCGAAATCAAGCATTTTACAGCAGGTTGGAGCAGCCTGTATCTCCGCACAGGAATAAGGTAGGGAAGAATTCAAATACTCATTTTGACTGCCTCCAGAAGTTAGATCAGATGGCCAATGCAATTTGGTGCTAGGTCTTTCCCTTTAGGTTTTACCCCAACAATGTTTTCATTAGTTTCGCTCACTCTCGAAATCAAGCATTTTACAGCAGGTTGGAGCAGCCTGTATCTCAGCACAGGAATAAGGTAGGGAAGAATTCAAATACTCATTTTGACTGCCTCCAGAAGTTAGATCAGATGACAAATGGTATTTGGTGCTAGGCCTTTCCCTTTAGGTTTTACCCCAACAAAGTTTTCATTAGTTTCGATCACTCTCGAAATCAAGCATTTTACAGCAGGTTGGAGCACCATGTATCTCAGCAGAGGAATAAGGTAGGGAAGAATTCAAATACTCATTTTGACTGCCTCCAGAAGTTAGATCAGATGGCCAATCCAATTTGGTGCTAGGCCTTTCCCTTTAGGTTTTACTCCAACAATGTTTTCATTAGTTTCGATCACTCTCGAAATCAAGCATTTTACAGCAGGTTGGAGCACCCTGCATCTCAGCACAGGAATAAGGTAGGGAAGAATTCAAATACTCATTTTGACTGCCTCCAGAAGTTAGATCAGATTGCCAATACAATTTGGTGCTAGGCCTTTCCCTTTAGGTTTTACCCCAACAATGTTTTCATTAGTTTCGCTCACTCTCGAAATCAAGCATTTTACAGCAGGTTGGAGCAGCCTGTATCTCAGCACAGGAATAAGGTAGGGAAGAATTCAAATACTCATTTTGACTGCCTCCAGAAGTTAGATCAGATGGCCAATGCAATTTGGTGCTAGGCCTTTCCCTTTAGGTTTTACCCCAACAATGTTTTCATTAGTTTCGCTCACTCTCGAAATCAAGCATTTTACAGCAGGTTGGAGCAGCCTGTATCTCAGCACAGGAATAAGGTAGGGAAGAATTCTAAGGATCATTTTGACTGCCTCCAGAAGTTAGATCAGATGGCCAATGCAATTTGGGGCTAGGCCTTTCCCTTTAGGTTTTACCCCAACAATGTTTTCATTAGTTTCGCTCACTCTCGAAATCAAGCATTTTACAGCAGGTTGGAGCAGCCTGTATCTCAGCACAGGAATAAGGTAGGGAAGAATTCTAAGGATCATTTTGACTGCCTCCAGAAGTTAGATCAGATGGCCAATGCAATTTGGTGCTAGGCCTTTACCTTTAGGTTTTACCCCAACAATGTTTTCATTAGTTTCGATCACTCTCGAAATCAAGCATTTTACAGCAGGTTGGAGCACCCTGTATCTCAGCACAGGAATAAGGTAGGGAAGAATTCAAATACTCATTTTGACTGCCTCCAGAAGTTAGATCAGATGGCCAATGCAATTTGGTGCTAGGCCTTTCCCTTTAGGTTTTACCCCAACAATGTTTTCATTAGTTTCGCTCACTCTCGAAATCAAGCATTTTACAGCAGGTTGGAGCACCCTGTATCTCAGCACAGGAATAAGGTAGGGAAGAATTCAAATACTCATTTTGACTGCCTCCAGAAGTTAGATGAGATGGCAAATGGTATTTGGTGCTAGGCCTTTCCCTTTAGGTTTTACCCCAACAATGTTTTCATTAGTTTCACTCACTCTCGAAATCAAGCATTTAACAGCACGTTGGAGCAGCCTCTATCTCAGCAGAGGAATAAGGTAGGGAAGAATTCTAAGGATCATTTTGACTGCCTCCAGAAGTTAGATCAGATGGCCAATGCAATTTGGTGCTAGGCCTTTCCCTTTAGGTTTTACCCCAACAATGTTTTCATTAGTTTCGCTCACTCTCGAAATCAAGCATTTTAAAGCAGGTTGGAGCAGCCTGTATCTCAGCAGAGGAATAATGTAGGGAAGAATACTAAGGATCATTTTGACTGCCTCCAGAAGTTAGATCAGATGGCAAAGGGTATTTGGTCCTAGGCCTTTCCCTTTAGGTTTTACCCCAACAATGTTTTCATTAGTTTCGATCACTCTCGAAATCAAGCATTTTACAGCAGGTTGGAGCAGCCTGTATCTCAGCACAGGAATAAGGTAGGGAAGAATTCAAATACTCATTTTGACTGCCTCCAGAAGTTAGATCAGATGGCCAATGCAAATTGGCGCTAGCCCTTTCCCTTTAGGTTTTACCCCAACAATGTTTTCATTAGTTTCGCTCACTCTCGAAATCAAGCATTTTACAGCAGGTTGGAGCACCCTGTATCTCAGCACAGGAATAAGGTAGGAAAGAATTCTAAGGATCATTTTGACTGCCTCCAGAAGTTAGATCAGATGGCCAACGCAATTTGGTGCTAGGCCTTTCCCTTTAGGTTTTACCCCAACAATGTTTTCATTAGTTTTGCTCACTCTCGAAATCAAGCATTTTACAGCAGGTTGGAGTAGCCTGTATCTCAGCACAGGAATAAGGTAGGGAAGAATTCAAATACTCATTTTGACTGCCTCCAGAAGTTAGATCAGATGGCCAATGCAATTTGGTGCTAGGCCTTTCCCTTTAGGTTTTACCCCAACAATGTTTTCATTAGTTTCGATCACTCTCGAAATCAAGCATTTGACAGCAGGTTGGAGCAGCCTGTATCTCAGTACAGGAATAAGGTAGGGAAGAATTCAAATACTCATTTTGTCTGCCTCCAGAATTTAGATCAGATGGCCAATGCAATTTGGTGTTAGGCCTTTCCCTTTAGGTTTTACCCCAACAATGTTTTCATTAGTTTCGCTCACTCTCGAAATCAAGCATTTTACAGCAGGTTGGAGCAGCCTGTATCTCAGCACAGGAATAAGGTAGGGAAGAATTCAAATACTCATTTTGACTGCCTCCAGAAGTTAGATCAGATGGCAAATTGGATTTGGTGCTAGGTCTTTCCCATTAGGTTTTACCCCAACTATGTTTTCATTAGTTTCGCTCACTCTCGAAATCAAGCATTTTACAGCAGGTTGGAGCAGCCTGTATCTCCGCACAGGAATAAGGTAGGGAAGAATTCAAATACTCATTTTGACTGCCTCCAGAAGTTAGATCAGATGGCCAATGCAATTTGGTGCTAGGCCTTTCCCTTTAGGTTTTACCCCAACAATGTTTTCATTAGTTTCGATCACTCTCGAAATCAAGCATTATACAGCAGGTTGGAGCAGCCTGTATCTCAGCACAGGAATAAGGTAGGGAAGAATTCAAATTCTCATTTTGACTGCCTCCAGAAGTTTGATCAGATGGCCAATGCAATTTGGTGCTAGGCCTTTCCCTTTAGGTTTTACCCCAACAATGTTTTCATTAGTTTCGATCACTCTCGAAATCAAGCATTTTACAGCAGGTTGGAGCAGCCTGTATCTCAGCACAGGAATAAGGTAGGGAAGAATTCAAATACTCATTTTGACTACCTCCAGAAGTTAGATCAGATGGCCAATGCAATTTGGTGCTAGGTCTTTCCCTTTAGGTTTTACCCCAACAATGTTTTCATTAGTTTCGCTCACTCTCGAAATCAAGCATTTTACAGCAGGTTGGAGCAGCCTGTATCTCAGCACAGGAATAAGGTAGGGAAGAATTCAAATACTCATTTTGACTGCCTCCAGAAGTTAGATCAGATGACAAATGGTATTTGGTGCTAGGCCTTTCCCTTTAGGTTTTACCCCAACAAAGTTTTCATTAGTTTCGATCACTCTCGAAATCAAGCATTTTACAGCAGGTTGGAGCACCATGTATCTCAGCAGAGGAATAAGGTAGGGAAGAATTCAAATACTCATTTTGACTGCCTCCAGAAGTTAGATCAGATGGCCAATGCAATTTGGTGCTAGGCCTTTCCCTTTAGGTTTTACTCCAACAATGTTTTCATTAGTTTCGATCACTCTCGAAATCAAGCATTTTACAGCAGGTTGGAGCACCCTGCATCTCAGCACAGGAATAAGGTAGGGAAGAATTCAAATACTCATTTTGACTGCCTCCAGAAGTTAGATCAGATTGCCAATACAATTTGGTGCTAGGCCTTTCCCTTTAGGTTTTACCCCAACAATGTTTTCATTAGTTTCGCTCACTCTCGAAATCAAGCATTTTACAGCAGGTTGGAGCAGCCTGTATCTCAGCACAGGAATAAGGTAGGGAAGAATTCAAATACTCATTTTGACTGCCTCCAGAAGTTAGATCAGATTGCCAATGCAATTTGGTGCTAGGCCTTTCCCTTTAGGTTTTACCCCAACAATGTTTTCATTAGTTTCGATCACTCTCGAAATCAAGCATTTTACAGCAGGTTGGAGCAGCCTGTATCTCAGCACAGGAATAAGGTAGGGAAGAATTCAAATACTCATTTTGACTGCCTCCAGAAGTTAGATCAGATGGCCAATGCAATTTGGTGCTAGGCCTTTCCCTTTAGGTTTTACCCCAACAATGTTTTCATTAGTTTCGCTCACTCTCGAAATCAAGCATTTTACAGCAGGTTGGAGCAGCCTGTATCTCAGCACAGGAATAAGGTAGGGAAGAATTCAAATACTCATTTTGACTGCCTCCAGAAGTTAGATCAGATGGCCAATGCAATTTGGTGCTAGGCCTTTCCCTTTAGGTTTTACCCCAACAATGTTTTCATTAGTTTCGCTCACTCTCGAAATCAAGCATTTTACAGCAGGTTGGAGCAGCCTGTATCTCAGCACAGGAATAAGGTAGGGAAGAATTCTAAGGATCATTTTGACTGCCTCCAGAAGTTAGATCAGATGGCCAATGCAATTTGGGGCTAGGCCTTTCCCTTTAGGTTTTACCCCAACAATGTTTTCATTAGTTTCGCTCACTCTCGAAATCAAGCATTTTACAGCAGGTTGGAGCAGCCTGTATCTCAGCACAGGAATAAGGTAGGGAAGAATTCTAAGGATCATTTTGACTGCCTCCAGAAGTTAGATCAGATGGCCAATGCAATTTGGTGCTAGGCCTTTACCTTTAGGTTTTACCCCAACAATGTTTTCATTAGTTTCGATCACTCTCGAAATCAAGCATTTACCAGCAGGTTGGAGCACCCTGTATCTCAGCACAGGAATAAGGTAGGGAAGAATTCAAATACTCATTTTGACTGCCTCCAGAAGTTAGATCAGATGGCCAATGCAATTTGGTGCTAGGCCTTTCCCTTTAGGTTTTACCCCAACAATGTTTTCATTAGTTTCGCTCACTCTCGAAATCAAGCATTTTACAGCAGGTTGGAGCACCCTGTATCTCAGCACAGGAATAAGGTAGGGAAGAATTCAAATACTCATTTTGACTGCCTCCAGAAGTTAGATGAGATGGCAAATGGTATTTGGTGCTAGGCCTTTCCCTTTAGGTTTTACCCCAACAATGTTTTCATTAGTTTCACTCACTCTCGAAATCAAGCATTTAACAGCACGTTGGAGCAGCCTCTATCTCAGCAGAGGAATAAGGTAGGGAAGAATTCTAAGGATCATTTTGACTGCCTCCAGAAGTTAGATCAGATGGCCAATGCAATTTGGTGCTAGGCCTTTCCCTTTAGGTTTTACCCCAACAATGTTTTCATTAGTTTCGCTCACTCTCGAAATCAAGCATTTTACAGCAGGTTGGAGCAGCCTGTATCTCAGCAGAGGAATAATGTAGGGAAGAATACTAAGGATCATTTTGACTGCCTCCAGAAGTTAGATCAGATGGCAAAGGGTATTTGGTCCTAGGCCTTTCCCTTTAGGTTTTACCCCAACAATGTTTTCATTAGTTACGATCACTCTCGAAATCAAGCATTTTACAGCAGGTTGGAGCACCCTGTATCTCCGCACAGGAATAAGGTAGGGAAGAATTCAAATACTCATTTTGACTGCCTCCAGAAGTTAGATCAAATGGCCAGTGCAATTTGGTGCTAGGCCTTTCCCTTTAGGTTTTACCCCAACAATGTTTTCATTAGTTTCGATCACTCTCGAAATCAAGCAGTTAACAGCAGGTTGGAGCAGCCTGTATCTCAGCACAGGAATATGGTAGGGAAGAATTCAAATACTCATTTTGACTGCCTCCAGAAGTTAGATCAGATGGCCAATGCAATTTGGTGCTAGGCCTTTCCCTTTAGGTTTTACCCCAACAATGTTTTCATTAGTTTCGATCACTCTCGAAATCAAGCAGTTAACAGCAGGTTGGAGCAGCCTGTATCTCAGCACAGGAATAAGGTAGGGAAGAATTCAAATACTCATTTTGACTGCCTCCAGAAGTTAGATCAGATGGCCAGTGCAATTTGGTGCTAGGCCTTTCCCTTTAGGTTTTACCCCAACAATGTTTTCATTAGTTTCGCTCACTCTCGAAATCAAGCATTTTACAGCAGGTTGGAGCAGCCTGTATCTCAGCACAGGAATAAGGTAGGGAAGAATTCAAATACTCATTTTGACTGCCTCCAGAAGTTAGATCAGATGGCCAAGGCAATTTGGTGCTAGGCCTTTCCCTTTAGGTTTTACCCCAACAATGTTTTCATTAGTTTTGCTCACTCTCGAAATCAAGCATTTTACAGCAGGTTGGAGCACCCTGTATCTCAGCAGAGGAATAAGGTAGGGAAGAATTCTAAGGATCATTTTGACTGCCTCCAGAAGTTAGATCAGATGGCCAGTGCAATTTGGTGCTAGGCCTTTCCCTTTAGGTTTTACCCCAACAATGTTTTCATTAGTTTCGCTCTCTCTCGAAATCAAGCATTTTACAGCAGGTTGGAGCACCCTGTATCTCAGCAGAGGAATAAGGTAGGGAAGAATTCTAAGGATCATTTTGACTGCCTCCAGAAGTTAGATCAGATGGCCAATGCAATTTGGTGCTAGGCCTTTCCCTTTAGGTTTTACCCCAACAATGTTTTCATTAGTTTCGATCACTCTCGAAATCAAGCATTTGCCAGCAGTTTGGAGCTGCCTGTATCTCAGCAGAGGAATAAGGTAGGGAAGAATTCTAAGGATCATTTTGACTGCCTCCAGAAGTTAGATCAGATGGCCAATGCAATTTGGTGCTAGGCCTTTCCCTTTAGGTTTTACCCCAACAATGTTTTCATTAGTTTCGATCACTCTCGAAATCAAGCATTTACCAGCAGTTTGGAGCTGCCTGTATCTCAGCAGAGGAATAAGGTAGGGAAGAATTCTAAGGATCATTTTGACTGCCTCCAGAAGTTAGATCAGATGGCCAATGCAATTTGGTGCTAGGCCTTTTCCTTTAGGTTTTACCCAACAATATTTTCATTAGTTTCGATCACTCTCGAAATCAAGCATTTTACACCAGGTTGGAGCAGCCTGTATCTCAGCACAGGAATAAGGTAGGGAAGAATTCAAATACTCATTTTGACTGCCTCCAGAAGTTAGATCAGATGGCCAATGCAATTTGGTGCTAGGCCTTTCCCTTTAGGTTTTACCCCAACAATGTTTTCATTAGTTTCGCACACTCTCAAACTCAAGCATTTTACAGCAGGATGGAGCAGCCTGTATCTCAGCACAGGAATAAGGTAGGGAAGAATTCAAATACTCATTTTGACTGCCTCCAGAAGTTAGATCAGATGGCAAAGGGTATTTCGTCCTAGACGTTTCCCTTTAGGTTTTACCCCAACAATGTTTTCATTAGTTTCGCTCACTCTCGAAATCAAGCATTTTACAGCAGGTTGGAGCAGCCTGTATCTCAGCACAGGAATAAGGTAGGGAAGAATTCTAAGGATCATTTTGACTGCCTCCAGAAGTTAGATCAGATGGCAAATGCAATTTGGTGCTAGGCCTTTACCTTTAGGTTTTACCCAACAATGTTTTCATTAGTTTCGCTCACTCTCGAAATCAAGCATTTTACAGCAGGTTGGAGCAGCCTGTATCTCAGCACAGGAATAAGTTAGGGAAGAATTCTAAGGATCATTTTGACTGCCTCCAGAAGTTAGATCAGATGGCCAATGCAATTTGGTGCTAGGCCTTTCCCTTTAGGTTTTACCCCAACAATGTTTTCATTAGTTTCGCTCACTCTCGAAATCAGGCATTTTACAGCAGGGTGGAGCACCCTGTATCTCAGCAGAGGAATAAGGTAGGGAAGAATTCAAATACTCATTTTGACTGCCTCCAGAAGGTAGATCAGATGGCCAATGCATTTTGGTTTTAGGCCTTTCCCTTTAGCTTTTACCCCAACAGTGTTTTCATTAGTTTCGATCACTCTCGAAACCAAGCATTTTAAAGCAGGTTGGAGCAGCCTGTATCTCAGCAGAGGAATAAGGTAGGGAAGAATTCAAATACTCATTTTGACTGCCTCCAGAAGTTAGATCAGATGGCCAATGCAATTTGGTGCTAGGCCTTTCCCTTTAGGTTTTACCCCAACAATGTTATAATTAGTTTTGCTCACTCTCGAAATCAAGCATTTTACAGCAGGGTGGAGCAGCCTGTATCTCAGCACAGGAAAGAGGTAGGGAAGAATTCAAATACTCATCTGGACTGCCTCCAGAAGTTAGATCAGATGGCCAATGCAATTTGGTGCTAGGCCTTTCCCTTTGGGTTTTATCCCAATAATGATTTCATTAGTTTCGCTCACTCTCGAAATCAAGCATTTTACAGCAGGTTGGAGCATCTGATCTAACTTCTGGAGGCAGTCAAAATGATCCTTAGAATTCTTCCCTTCCCTTCCCTTGACAGCTTAAGCTGATGGCCTCAGAGGTCTTTCCTAACTGAAGAGATTCTCTGATGTTTATGATCCTAATGCAAAGGCTGGGGCACTGAATCCTGGGAAAGGCACCCAGCTGTGCCACGGTGCCAAGTGCAGTCCTAGCAATGCAGGCACCTCCTGGAAGCTTGGCAGGGATGCTCAGGCACATTGCCCAAAGGCCTTCGCCACATCACCATCAGCAGTGGCTCCCAGCTCCCCACAGCCACCAGGCAGTCACCTGGGCATGGAAGGAGATCAGGTTGGTCAGGCAGGACCTGCCCTTCCTAAATCCATGCTGGCTGGGCCTGAGCCCTTGGCCATCCTGTAAGGGCTGTGTGATTGCACTCAAGATGACCTGTTCCATAACCTTGCCTGGCACTCAGGTCAGGCTGACAGGCCTGGAATTCCCTGGCTCCTCCTACCACTGAAGGCAGCAACCTCTTGAGACCTGCAGCCTCACCTTGTTCTCCTCAGGGGTGAAAAGGATGCAGTAAGTAGAAGCCATGCCAGGTGCTACCTTCTGGCACACATCCTTGGGGCCAACCAACTTGAAGTAAGGAGAGGTCTCCAGGATGACCTTCACCCACTGAGGAACCTGCAGGGAAGACACAACTGGGATTTTGCCACCTGTGGCACTGTGAGAAGAAACCTGGCCATGGCCAGCTGCCATCCTTCCTTCCCAAGGCACTTCCAGCACAGAGGACAAGGCTGGAGCCAAGTTCCTGCTGCCTGGGCAAAGGAGCTCTGGGACATGGGCTGCAGGCCCAAGCCCTGCTGTGAAGCAGAGCCAGAGGAAAGGAGAAACTGAGGCCCATTTTAATGAGGAAAGGGGAAAGAGCAGCACAGTGTCTGGGGTCAGTGTGGAGCACACCAATGTCCCAGGGGCCTCTTGCCAACACTCCCAAGCCAGGCACCAGAGCAGGAATGGCTCTGTTCTCCCCAGCAGTAACTGAGAGGGACCACACTTTGCAGCCTTCCTTGCCAAAGGGGCTTCTCTTTCCAGCCACAGCCCTGGCAAAGCCTCTTCTCTCAGGACACACTTGGACTGCTCTTGCTCTTCCCCCACAGCTTTTGTTGTCCCCTTGTTTCCCCCAGGAGGGAGGTGTGTGGGGAGGAGCTCCTTCCCCTGCTCTCATGCAGGCTGCTTCTGCCTTCCCAGCTGCCATCCTCTCCCCTTCCCATCTTGCTCTCCATTGCAGAGCAGCAGCTTCCAGGACACTTCCTTTGTTGACCCTTCTCTGCCTCCAGCACACTGCCTGCTGCATGGCAAGAGAAGCCCCTGTGTGCACAGGGTTCTCTCCTGGAGCACCTTTGAACCCAGCCCCACTCCTCCCTCCTGTCTCTTCTCACCAGCTTGCTCTGGGCACCTGCCTCACTCCAGCAAATGTTTCCCCAGCTCAAATTCAAAGGGTCTCAAATCTTCCTCTTTCCACAGGAACAAAACTGCTGGCATTTGGCAGCATTTCCCTGCTCCACTTCTTTGGGGAATCTCCTCAGCACCACCAATTCTTTCCAAGCACAGGTGGAGACCTTCAGGAGGAGATGGCTCTGGATGTGTGTCACGGTCCGGAGACATTAGATGTCTCGGTCCAGAGACACAGTTCTTTTAAATATTCCCGTGTTGTGAAATTAAAGGCACAAACGAGGCCAAAGTATCAACAGCTAGACTATTTACTACATAAAGAAAGTGGACATAAGAAAGGAAGAGGGAGAAAATAGAGAAAGTGGACATAAGAAAGGGAGAGGGAGAAAATAAAGAGAGAGAGAGAGAGAGAGAGAGACGAGAGATAGAAGAGGAAAGGAATTATATTACCACACCCCTCATCCCCCCCAAGATAAAGTCTGTGGAGGAAAGGTGCTGCAGGAGATGTTGGGTTTGTAGAAACACCGTGGTGAGGCTTTTGCTGGAGAACAGCTGTGGTCCTCTGGGGAGATGTTGGGTTGATACAGGAACAGTGCTGAGGCTCCTCTGGGCAGCCTGGGTCTGTAGAGGGCTGGAGCTGTGGTCCTCCGGGCAGCTTCTGTTCTCCGGAGCAGCATTGTCCCGGCTTCTCAGCGGCCTGGCCCGTCTCCTGTGTTTTTCTTCATCTCCGTTTTTCTCCCCGTTTTTCTCCTCTGTTTCTCTCCTTTGTTTCTCTCTCCAAACCAGTAGTTGCTCAAGTCTTTTATACAGATTTTTAGTCCTTAGGTATGTAGTCAAATATTGTCCCTCAGGAATTCCAGTGGCAGGAAATCTGTGTGTTTAGGCAAGACCCTGGCTGGAGGAGGGGGGAATCTCCGTCTACCCTGTCTCCATCCAGACAAAGCTCAGGAAACAGGTGGTGATTATCTTGCCCTAAAGGTGTGATGGCTGGGTCCTTGGGTCCATTGTTGTAGTCCCGTGTTATCACGATGCAATCACAAGCTGATTTGCATCCAGGATTGGTGGACAGGATTCTTTCCACCTTCTTTCCAGTGGCTCTGCTATCACTTTTATCTTTGTTGACTCACATAGAGAGAGACAAACTTATTAGACTGTCACATCACCCCGTCAATCAAAGATAAAAGGAAGAAAGAAAGGAAAGAAAGGAAAGAAGTGGAAAAGGAAGGAAAGAAGTTTTAAACAATTTTTGCAATAGACATAAGTTTTGATTGGCTAACAGCACAAATCTGTTGTACACCATCATTAGACACAAACTGCATGTTGGACACTACATGTTGAATCACTGTATACAACAGGGATTTATACAAGATTGACAATGCTAAGAAAATATAACAAAATTAAACCAGGTAATTACACAAGGTGAAAGCATCCTTGTTCCTCCTGGAAGCCAGGAGAACAAACAAACCCATACCCCCCCCACCCCGTCAGTCCTTCAGTTTGGAATTGAAGTGAGAGCTTCAGTCCAGATCTGAATGTCTGCGGGGTTATGGAAAGTACAGTCCTTGAAGAGATGTCTTCTGTGATGCAAAACTTGAGAAGTCTTCCATATTGTAGCAAGACAAGTCCTTCTGACAATACATCAGGTAGTCTTCAGCATTAGAACTTAAATTTAGCATTAGAACTTAAATAAGAAACACAAATAAGAAACACAACCTTGAAACATACAAAACTGGTATTTCCAGGTTACCATTCAGAGCCACCCTCTCAGGTGATAATTACTTTGAATGGGCCTGTAAGTATCGTTGATTGTTTCAGGTTCTCTCAAAGCCAAGCTAAACACAAACAAAAGCCTTTTTCCAAACCAAGTACAATTTTTTGGTGATCTCCTGATTCATGCTTCACCCCCCAATTCACCACTGGGAAGTGAAGCCCTTGGTTGCCCTGGGGTGCATACCCCTCAATTCAGCAAATGGTCCCACCAAGAGGGGAGCAGTGACCTCAGCCCTCTTCTTAGGCTCGGGCCAACATTGCACAATGATTTGCAATTGTCTCGTGGCTACCCCATCAACCACTTCTTTTGGAATACCTTTCTTCTGGCCCATCCCCCACCAATATTGCCGGGTATTCAAGTGTTCCCTGCCCCTAGCCAGGTGCCTACTAGGAATACGGCGCATCTGGCCCTGGGGGCTTGGTGGGTGAGTCATTTTCACATGTCTCAAGCCTCTAGTTTGAGGTTTTTTCATTTCCTCAGGTACACTATACTGCCTAGCATAATCTAATAACTCCCTCCCCACGTCTTGCCATGTCCTGGAAGAAAGTGGGGTATTAGCTATTTCTTTTTGAAGCTGGATACCTCTTATTTTAAGCAAGTCATTGAGGCCCCTGATCAAAGGAGTCATTCTGTTTGCATCCACCAGGACAGAAAGAGGGGATTCAAAATGATGTTTTAGTTCCCTTTCATATATCATCTGCAGGCATGCAGCCTTTTGCACATTCTCCATTATCTGATTCATCCCTCCCCGCAGAATTAGGGGTTCACCCCTCTCCTTTGGATCAAACCCCCCTGCCCAATAGGCAGCCCTTTGCGTAAGACTCCAGGGTCCACTTCTGTTTTTTGTAGTTAGAAAAACATTATCACCCCAATATCCCATGGCTTCAGCTTCTGTTAACAGAATCTGATCACCTCCAGTTTTTGAAACTCGCCAGACATATTCCACCTCAGATTCCTCAGCAGAGCGTGCAAATTCTGCACGAATTTTGGCCAATTCAGTGTAGGAGAAAGGCATTTCTTTGGTTGTGATAGTGGGGGTAACCTCCCCATCCTCATATAAAACTTCAGTTTTAATGAGAGGTCTGATATGCGCAGCAGCTTCCTTAGCCGCTGTCAATTCTGCCCGAGGGCACATAGGGGCAGACTCCGAGTAATTCACACCCTCTTTTGAGTCCAAATACGAATTTTGCCTCCTCTCCTTTTCCAATTGAATTTTAAGATCTGCCACTACGTCTTTCAAAGTGGCAACATGGCTTTGTAGTGACGAAACTAAGTCCTGCAAAGAGGAAATAGTTATACTTTCCTGTTCATGCCATTCCTCTTTCTCCTTCACTGAGGCGGCTAAACAGGCACCTAAAACCGCACAAATAAAACCTTTGCCTTTCCCGGCTTTTGCTCGTGCATCTTTCTGCAGGGCCACAATTCTATCAGCCACACTCTGGAAATTATGCCAATTTTCACGGGCCCAGTCAAGTACCTGTAAAGATGGGCGGGCACCGTGAACTTCTAAAAGGTTAAAAAGCTTCTCACTCCCGGCCATCTCTTTTGTTTCAGAAAGCATTTCTTAATAGGGCACTAAGTTTCGCGGGGAAGTCAGATCAAAACACTGTTTGTACCAGCAAAATCTTCCCTGGAAAAACGTACACTTTTAAAAGGCTTACTCCAAAATAATCTTCTCCAGGAAAAAATGCACAATAGATTTCCCAGGAGAGGTCACACACAAGAAAAAACAACAACAACTTGGGCTTCTCAAGGAAGTCACACTATTTCCCTGAGTGAACCCACACTTGCAAAAGCTTCTTAGCTTTTGTACCTCAAATTTTTTTTTTGTTACACTAGGATAACAACCTTGTGATTCTTAGGGAAGAGTTACTCTGTTTCCCTGAGCGAACACACACCGGCAGAAGTTTCTTAACTTTTGCTGCAATACTGGGCTTCTCGGGAAAGCCACACTTTACAAATATCACCAACACTGGGTTTCCTAAAAGAGGGTACTGAGAATTCTCGGGGAGGTCACACTATAAAGTCAACAGTTGTACCCCAGATAATCTTCCCCGGGAATGCACACACAAATTTAAAGCAGGGTACAGAGGATTCTCGAGGAGGTCACACTATAAAACCAACAGTTGTACCCCGGATAATCTTCCCCGAGAAAGCACACACATTTAAAGCTTTTGAGAACTCCCACACAGTCTCTCTGAAAATTTCGCTTCGTCCTTCTCCGGCCACTTCCCTCGCGGGCGAGTGGAAACGCGAATCTGGACTCCACTCTCGCTTCGTACTAAAAGTACGTCTCAGGCACACACACACATTTCGGGGTTCTCAGAAATGCAGTAATTTTGCTGTGATACTTTTCACTGCACGGGAATCCTGCCGACTACGCCATTTAAATGTCACGGTCCGGAGACATTAGATGTCTCGGTCCAGAGACACAGTTCTTTTAAATATTCCCGTGTTGTGAAATTAAAGGCACAAACGAGGCCAAAGTATCAACAGCTAGACTATTTACTACATAAAGAAAGTGGACATAAGAAAGGAAGAGGGAGAAAATAGAGAAAGTGGACATAAGAAAGGGAGAGGGAGAAAATAAAGAGAGAGAGAGAGAGAGAGAGAGACGAGAGATAGAAGAGGAAAGGAATTATATTACCACACCCCTCATCCCCCCCAAGATAAAGTCTGTGGAGGAAAGGTGCTGCAGGAGATGTTGGGTTTGTAGAAACACCGTGGTGAGGCTTTTGCTGGAGAACAGCTGTGGTCCTCTGGGGAGATGTTGGGTTGATACAGGAACAGTGCTGAGGCTCCTCTGGGCAGCCTGGGTCTGTAGAGGGCTGGAGCTGTGGTCCTCCGGGCAGCTTCTGTTCTCCGGAGCAGCATTGTCCCGGCTTCTCAGCGGCCTGGCCCGTCTCCTGTGTTTTTCTTCATCTCCGTTTTTCTCCCCGTTTTTCTCCTCTGTTTCTCTCCTTTGTTTCTCTCTCCAAACCAGTAGTTGCTCAAGTCTTTTATACAGATTTTTAGTCCTTAGGTATGTAGTCAAATATTGTCCCTCAGGAATTCCAGTGGCAGGAAATCTGTGTGTTTAGGCAAGACCCTGGCTGGAGGAGGGGGGAATCTCCGTCTACCCTGTCTCCATCCAGACAAAGCTCAGGAAACAGGTGGTGATTATCTTGCCCTAAAGGTGTGATGGCTGGGTCCTTGGGTCCATTGTTGTAGTCCCGTGTTATCACGATGCAATCACAAGCTGATTTGCATCCAGGATTGGTGGACAGGATTCTTTCCACCTTCTTTCCAGTGGCTCTGCTATCACTTTTATCTTTGTTGACTCACATAGAGAGAGACAAACTTATTAGACTGTCACAATGTGCTGTGGTGTTCCAAAGGGAAAGCAGAGCTCCAGAAAAGCCCCAGCAGGGCTGAATGAAGCGTAGCAGGACCCCCAGGTCGTGCCTAAAGGCCTCCCCTTGCTGCTGCTCCATCAGTCTGTTCCACTGCTCTTTCCAAACACCTCTCCTGGAGTTTCAGTGCCACTCCCTAGGACTTATTCCAGCCTCAAGCAGAGAAGACAACCCCTGAGCTTTGTCAGGGGATTGAAGCAGCTAAGCAGGCTGTGAGAGGCAGAGGCCCTCCCCAAAGGCAAGACTAACCAAGGAGCCATCAGGATGCGGTGCACACCTGAGGCAGAGCGTGAGACGAGAGAACAGCTGCAGAGCCCTCAACATTGTCAGAGAGCCAGGGCTTTCAGAGGCAAGGCTGCTATCTAGGCAAGCTCCTCTGGGCTAGATCCCAGCAGCACATGGCAGTGTCAGAGACAGCATGCCCAGAGAGGGCAGGTTCCTCCCACCCCCCAGCACTTACCCTGCCCTTGTTGCGCAGCACCAGCGTCTCTTTGTAGACCTGGTGTGGGAGGTAGTTCTGGAAGAGCACCTCTGCTGGGAGAGGCTCAAAGCAGCTCTGCTGCAGGGCAGCTGGCAGCTGGGGGTGCACAGAGAGCAGGCAGAGGTTCAGCTGCTGGCAGCAGGACTCCTGAGCAAGAAGCCTACACTGCTCTCCAGCCCAGCCCAGCCTCTTGGCGAGTCCCTCTGCCCAGCTCAGCCTGGGCAAGCAGAAGCTCTCCCACCTGGCTCCTGGGTGGCTCAAGAGGAGCTGGGCTGTGCTGAGCAGGCTCAGGCTAAGCAGCTCCTGGGCTGTCTCTCCAGGTTCCCTCTCCCAAACACGGGGCACAGCCCTGTGCTGCTGTGGTCACACAGCACCAGAGCACTCCCTGACAGTGCTGGCAGCACTCATGGAGCATCTGAGGGCCAGCAATGGACAGGAGGCTCCAGGGGAAACACTCTGGGGATGATCTTTGCTCTGAGGCAGGGAGGCCGAGGCCCACACAGCCCCAAAGAGCTTTGCCAGTGTAAAGCCTGGGAGCTGCTAAGGAGAGAACAGCAGCAGAGGAGGGAAGGCAGGACAAGGAGAGCTGAGTGCTGGCGAGGTTCAGCTCCTTTCTCTGCAGCACTGGGCAGCTGGAGGAGGACTGGACTTGGCAGCTCCTTCTGCCAGGAGCTTTCAGTGGCTCTTTGGTCCTGCTCTGGTGCTGCTGCTTTTGTTCAACTCCACTGCAGCAGCAGCCTGGCAATGCACACAAGCAGCAAATGCTGGCAGAGCAGAGGCACTGCTAGGAGAAAGTTCCTCCCTGCTTTGCCTCCCCTCTCCCAGCTGTGCTGCTCCCACTCACCAGACCCAGGCAGCTCTCCTGCTGCTCCACACAAGCCATGGCCAGGCTGAAGCCAGCAGCTGCAGCATGCTGCCAGCCCTCTGTGTGCCCAGCTGAGGGCTTCCCAACCTCCTGGGCTGGCCAGGGCAACCCTCAAGCAGTATGTCACAGGTGTGCTGCTGGCCATTGCTGCTCAGCAGCCTCCCTCCCTGCTCTGCCCTCGGGGCTGTGTGCTCTGGCCAGCAGCTCTGCAGCAAAGCAGCTTGAGGCACAGCTGCAGCAAACACTGAGCCAGACAAGGCACAGCCAGGGGCTGAGGCCCCTCTGCAGCTGGCAGGAGCCTGCAGCCTGCAAAGCCAGCCCCCTGGGAGGGCCCCACCCTGCTGCTCCACCCCAAAGCACCACTGCAGCTGAGTGTGCTCAGTGCTGAGCAGCTCCTGCAGGCCTTCAGCCCCCCAAGGCCAAGGCTGGCAGCAGCGAAGGAGTCCCAGGCCCTTGGCAGCGACCACCCCAAGCAGCAGCTGCCTGTGGCAGCAGGAGGATGGCAAATGGCAAGCTCCTGCCCTTGTGTCCTGCCCCAGCCTGCCCCCTGCATGGGGCTTGAGTGCCAGGGGCTCAGCTCCAGGAACCCCCCCCAGCTGCAGCAGAGCTTCTGCAGCACAGCTCAGGACTTGAACAGCTCAGCAGGGAGCAAGGTCTGAGCTTTCTCCTGGCAGGAGGAACTCAGCACTGCCAGCAGCTGCACAGCACAACAGGACCTGGCCAGCCAGCTCTAGAGAGAAGCTGGAGGCAGGCCTGCCACCAGCAGGCTCCTCTCCAAATGCCTCAGCCAACAGCAAGGAACAGGGCAGGAAAAGTTTACCTTTGGACAGGAGGCCTCACTGGAGTCTGCAAGCTGGGCAATCAGGGGCAGGGTCCTGGCCTCAGGCTTGCCCCTCCTGGGAACAGGGGGCAGCTTCCCCTCCTGGCTGCTGCCCCTCTGGGTGGAGACTGGGGGCAGCTTCCCCTCCAGGCTGCTGCCCCTCTGGGTGGAGATTGGGGGCAGCTTCCCCTCCAGGCTGCTGCCCCTCTGGGTGCAGATTGGGGGCAGCTTCCCCTCCAGGCTGCTGCCCCTCTGGGTGGAGATTGGGGGCAGCTTCCCCTCCAGGCTGCTGCCCCTCTGGGTGCAGATTGGGGGCAGCTTCCCCTCCAGGCTGCTGCCCCTCTGGGTGGAGACTGGGGGCAGCCACATCTCCTGAATGCTGCCCAGCCTCTGCTTGAGCTGGGGCAGCCTCCTCTCCTCAGCCTTGCCACCCCTCTGGATGATCTGGGGCAGGCTCCTCTCCTGAGTGCCACCCAGGCTCTGCTCCATGAGCTCAGGCATCTCCTGCAGGAAGGAGGAGGGAGTCAGCTGAAACACACACCACCAGCACAAGCCACAGCAAGCCCTCTGCTCCTCTTGTCCGAGTGCCACTGAGGAGTAATTTGTGGTCAGAGCTACCAGACCAGTCCTGGGAGCCTCCTGAGGGACCTGCTGCAGTGTTTCAGATCAGAGCATTCCTGAGCCAGAGCAGAAGGGACAAGCTCTAACCAAGGGGCTCTGTCCCATGAGCTGCTGCCTGCTTTGCTGGGGCATGCCTGGGGCTTGCTGCTCTCTGGGCACTTGTTCCCTCTGTAGTGCTGCTGGATAGAGCCAGGGAGCTCTGAAGAGAGCAGGGCAAGAGTGCTCAGAACTGCCCCAGCTCTGCCCTTGCCCCAGGCTCCCCAGCCTGCCCTGTGGAGATGGCACTGCTGGGGGAGGCAGAGGAGAGCAGAAAAGCAGCCCTGTGCCAGGACTGAGGTGCAGAGGAGTGTCTCCAAGTCTGAGTTCTCCTTCATTAGCACTTTTCTCTCTGTCCTGGCCTCACAGAGCCCTCCTCAGAAGCCTACAGAGACATCTCCTTGAGAGACCATCAGCACCAGGGCATCTCCAGTCAGGTGAGCTCCAGTCAGCAAAGGGGACAGTTATGGAGAGGAAGGAAGAATTGCCCTGGCTCCAGAGGGGTGGCTCTGTGCTCCATGTAGGCTATCCCAGCAGGGTGGGGGTTGGAAGGCACCTCTGGGGATCAGCCAGTCCAACCCTCTTGCAGAAACCCAGAGCAGCTTGCCCAGGATCACATCTAGGTGGGTTTGGAATCTCTCCAGAGAAGGAGACTCCACAACCTCTCTGGGCAGCCTGTTCCAAGGCTCCTCCTTGACCACAGCAGCTACTTACAGTTGCAGGTTGCTTTGCCTCTCTGGCTGGCTTCAGGTGGCCAGGTGCTGCCACTGTGCCCTGGAGCCCCTCAGGCATTTTGGAGGGCCTCCTGGAGCGCTGGTTCTGCTCAGTGGCCATGGCTCAGCTCACCTTCAAGGAGCAGCAGCAGACCTTTGAAAAGCCAGAAGCCCACTCCCAGCAAAGCCAAAGGCTCCACAGTGTCTCCAGGCTGGGGCATCCTTCCCCAGGGGAGAGCACCTGGGCTGCCCTGCTGCTGTTTCTGACTCGGGGAGCACAGAGCTCCATTCCCTGGGCAAGAAGCAGAGCTGCTCAGCAGAGCTGCTCAGGGCTGCTCTGCTTGGCTTCAGGGACAGAAATGAGCCAGCAAAGATGACTCCTTCCAGACACACAACTACCACAGTGCCCACCAGCATTTCTCCATGGAGAATGAGGGCCCTGCTCTTCACTCCCTGACACCCAAACTCCAGGCTCCCTACAGGCACTCCAGAGGCTGCAACAGCAGAAAGAAAAGCAGGAAACCACTCGAGGAAGCAGCTCAGCAAGAAATGCTGCAGGGGTGAGAGCAGGGCCACTTAAGGCTTCATCCTAACAGCAGCAGAGGCTCTCCAGCCTCCTTAGCCTACAAGTAGCATGGCTTAACAGGTCCCCCTGAGTGAAGCAGGTCCAGGTGAACTTCTTCCACTCAGCAGCATGGCCACCACCTCTCTTCATCAACCAAAAGCTATCAACAGTGAGCTCCACTCTGCTGAGGGGCACCAGTGATCCACAGCCAAGCTGGCACAAGAGGCACTGCCAGCAGCCCTAAGCAACATCCTCTCCCCCTTGCTGAGCCAGCTGCAGATTCTGCAGCAGCACTTGCCAGTGTCCAGCACAGGCTGTTGATGGTCACATCCTGAGCAGCTGCCTTCCTGGAGCCTCCCTGAGAGGTCTGAAACGCTCAGGAAACCTCAGTCCCAACCAAGCTGCTTTCATCTCAATCCTCCAAACCTTCTTGGGCAAATAATTCTCAGTGTGCCTGCCCCACCCCCACACTGGGGCCCAGCCTCTGGAAGAACAGAAACACTCAGCTCAGAGACACCCAGCTGCAGAAGGGGAAGTGACCAAAAGCAGTAGCAGGAATGCAGCCTCCAGCCTGACCTTGGCAGGCTCAGCCTGGTGCCGGCTCCCCAGCACACACACACACTGCTGGCTGCCAGGACAGGGAACATTACCAGCGGCTGCCCTGCTGCAGCACTGCCTGGGACCCCGTGCTGGTGAAGCTTGGACTTCACTGAGTTGTTTCCCATCCCTCAGTTCAGAGGCAAGGCTGGACAACCTGTCCTGAGTTACCTGCAGCCTCCTGAAGCCGTCCAGCCTCTGGATTTTCAAGAGAGAGATGCAGGAATTGCTGCTTCTCAGGAAATCCCCTAGGGTTTTAAAATGCAAGGAAAGGAGAGTTGGGCTGGGGGAGCTTTGCAGTCTCTGCTACCTAGGCAGCTGCTGCATCTTTCATCCTCAGCCTGCACAGCGTTTGCTAGGCAGAGGAGAAATCCTCTCAGCCCTCACTTGCAGATGGGGCAGCAGAGGTGAAAACTGAAGGCAAAAACATCCCAAAGCCCAGGTGCAAGGGAAGGAGGATCAGACTGGCAGCAGGGAGACAGGCAGCCTCTCTCCCCTCCACGTTTAGTCCCAGCCTGGATGCAGACACAGCAGCATCCCATGGCAACAAAGAAGACCCAGAGGGATTTTGTGTTTCAGGGAGCAGTTTGTCCAGCTGTGGGGGCAGGGAGAAGGGGCTCCAGCTCCTCCGGGGGTGCCCAGCATGGCAAGTGCTGCAGCTCCAGGGGGCTCTCCCCCAGCACAAGAACCTGCGCTTGGCTCCAGGGGCAACCTCCTCCCTCCCATCCTGCCCCGAGCAGCAGCTGGGTGCCGGCAATGGCCTCAGCACTGCTGTGCGGGACAGCGGCGCTCAGGCTTCCACCCTCCCTGCCCGGCCCTGCTCCCAGCCCTCCCTCCTGAGCTCAGCAGCCAAAGTGCCCCCGGGCTGGGGCTGGGGAGGGGACACAGCCATCGTCACCTCGGCCCGGGGCCGGCACCAGTCTCCAATGGGATCCACCAGCACCCACCAGGACCCAGCAGCACCCAGCAGCGATCCCACTGCCACACAGTCGCGGCCGGGCTGTGCCTGGTTGCCACAGCGACAGAGCCTGAGGCCACCCAGCGGCCCCCTGGCAACCGCGGCACAAAGAGAGGAGTGCCCAGCGCTGGGACCAGACGGCAGCCAGCGGGCACAGGGCTGCCCAGAGCCCACAGGGGAGCTGCCTGTGGAGCCCTGCTCCAGCTCCCCCAGGGCAGGCCCAGAAAGCCTCTCGGGCCCCAGGGCTGCCAAGCTGCTCCTGCGGGGAGCCCCCACACAGCTCCTGCTGCCCCAGGAGACACAAACCGGCTGCCTGCCCCTCTGGCCCTGCTGCCCTGGCTGAGCCCAGGCTGCCACTGGCCTCCTGTGCTGCAAGTGCCCCTTGCTGCCTCCCCTCCAGTCTCTCACCCACCGGCACCCCGAGGCTGCAGGCTGCTCCCAGGCTTCCCAGGGAGGCTGTGGCTGCCTCTTCCCTGGGGGTGTCCAAGGCCAGCTGGGATGAGGCCTCCAGCAGCTGAGTCCAGTTGAGAGCTGTCCCTGCCCAGGCTGGGAAGGTTGATCTCTGAGGCCCCTTCCAACCTCAGCCCTTCTATGCTCTTTCAGACACAACTCACCCTACGAAGCAGTCTTGCTTCTCACTCACCTCAGAGAGGGAAGAGCACTGCAGGATGCACAGCCCAGAGTGGCTCCCAGAGCCCCTGCTCAGGCAGCATTGCCCCTGGCAGCTAAAGGTCTGCTTGGTTTCAGCAGCAACCTGACTCTGTCAAACTGCTCAAAGGAACTACAGAGCCTGCAGGTCCCCCACACTCCCGGGGGGGTCAGGGTCGCTGAGAGATGTCTGTGTTCCTCTTGGCCCCACACTCCCTTGCTGCCCAGGAGGCCCATGGTGGGCTGCAGGACACGGTCAGCATGCTGTGCAGCACTGCTGCAGGTGCTGGCAGGGACACTGCCAGTGCCCTTCCTTCAGCTGGCCCAGGATGTCACCCAGCTGCTTCAGCACTCCTCCAGGCGTGGCTGGAGACCGGGGAGCACAGTGCTCAGTCAGCTCAGCATCTCCCACAGCCATGCCCAGGACCTGCTTGGCCAAGCAGAGGCCCCAGCCAGGCCCCAGCTGCAGTTCCTTGACCCCCAAACCCACCTCCTCTCAGCCAGGTGTACCTGCTGGCAAAGATTCTGCTCAGCTCCTCCAGGACATGGTTGAGTTTCACCTGCAGGTCCTTGAGGCTCTCTCTGGCTTCTGGGTCCAGCTGGAGGAGGGACAGATTGGAGAAGCCATCAGGGTCCCTGGTGCAGCCCTGGGGGACAAGGCCCTGGGGATGCCTGCAGAGCATCTCCCAGCAGCAACAGCAGCTGAGGGAGAGCAGCCATTGACCACAGCCAGCGACTCCAAGAGCCCCTGCTCAGGCAAAGTTGCCACCCTGCAGCCATTGCACTCTGCAGCCATTGTGGCTCCAGAGCTGACTGGCACCGGCACCGGCACCGGCACCGGCACCGGCGTGCTTGAGCTGAGAGCTTCCTCTGTTGGTTTATAGTATTTAGGGGAAATACAAATGATTGTATTTATAACTATAGCACTGAAATAAATACATGATAGTATCGAGGTGGAACAGATCTATGTATTGATTAGTTTGTTTTAACAGCTAACAACAGACCCCTGAGCCATGGCAACAACTCAGCCAAAGGCTATTAGAAAATCACTTGGTGCCCAGACAGAGCTGGTGCACAAACACACAGGAGTCCAGGCTGCTGGCTGCAGAGAGTGCTGGAGCCTGGCACTTGGAATGGAGGGGGAAGGAGACAACACCTCTGCCAGGTGTGAGCAGGTGAACTTTCTCCTCCGCCTGCTGGCTGAGCTTAAGGCTGGAGTGGCCGAGCTGCAGGATGAAGGATCCAGGCTCAGGACTACAGGGGAATGTCAAAGGCAGTTAAAGATGTGGGAGCAGGCTCTGCAGCCCTCCCCTGTTGAGGGAGGCATCCCTGGAGACAGGGAGGGATGGGTACAGGTCCCTGTCAGGGGAAGCAAGGGGAATCCATCCCGGCCCTCTCCCCCCCCAGTTGCCCTTGCACAATCAGTATGAGGCCCTGCAGGCCGAGGGCAACGGGGAGGAGAGGGCTGAAGAGGAACCATTGAAGGAGATGCCTAAGGCCAAGCAGTCCCCACCAAGTGTAAGGACCAGCACTGTCCAGACAAAGAGAAGGGTTATAGTTGTTGGGGACTCTCTCCTGAGGGGGACTGAGGGAGCCCTGTGTCATCCTGAGCCATCCCATAGGGAAGTGTGCTGCCTGCCTGGGGCCCAGAGAAGGGACATCAGCAGGAGACTCCCTAAGCTGATCCAGCCCTCTGACTGTTACCCATTGCTAGGAATCCAAGCTGGAAGTGATGAGATTGATAAGAAGGGCAGCAGGACAATCAAAAAGGAACTCAAGGCCCTGGCACAATTGATTGATGGGGCAGGAGCTCAAGTGGTGCTCTGCTCAGTCCCCTCAGTGGCAGGGGAGTACACTGAGAGGAACAGGAGAGCCCACACCATCAACAATTGGCTCAGGGGATGGTGCCAGCAGTGGAATTTTGGGTTCTTTGATCATGGGGCAACTTCTCCTGCACCCAACCTGCTGGGTCCTGATGGGGTGCAGGTACCCAGAAAGGGCAGGAGGGTACTAGCACTGGAGCTGGCAGGGCTCATTGGGAGGGCTTTAAACTAGGTCTGAAGGGGGTGGGTGAGGAAAGCAGTCTCTCTGGAGAGGAGAGAGTGGGACACAAATGAGGGTGGATTGAGAAGTTGAGAGCCCAGCTGCAGTGCAGCTCCACCAATGCACCCAGCATGGGCAACAAGCAAGAGGAGCTGGAAGTCCTGGTCCACCAGGAGGACTAGGATATAGCTGCTAGTACAGAAGCATGGTGGGATGATTCACACAAGTGGGGCACTGCACTGGGGGGTTCCAGGCTCTTCAGGAGAGACAGGGGAGGGAGAAGAGGAGGAGGGGTGGCTCTGTGCGTTAGGGAATGGCTCGATGCCGCAGAGCTTGAGGAGGAGGATGAAAGGGTTGAGTGCCTGTGGGTTAAGATCAGAGGGAGGCCTAACAAATCTGACATCCTGGTTGGAGTCTGTTGCAGACCACCCAGCCAGGATGAGGAGGCTGATGAAATACTCTCTAAGCAACTGGAGGCTGTCTCAAGATCATCAGCTCTTGTCCTTGTGGGTGACTTTAACCTGCCAGCTATCTGCTGGGAACTTAACTCAGCAGAGAGGAGGCAGTCCAGAAGGTTCCTGGAGCGCATGGAGGACAGCTTCCTGAGGCAGCTGTTAAGTGAGCCTAGCAGGGGTCAGGCTCTGCTCGACCTGCTGGTCTCCAACAGAGAAGGGCTGGTGTGAGATGTGATGGTGGGAGGCTGCCTAGGGTGCAGTGATCATGAGAGAGGGAAGGTTTCAATATGCAGGGAGATAGGGAGGAGCAGGAACAGAAGCCTCGCTCTGGACTGCCGGAGGGCAAACTTCAGCTTGTTCAAGCAGCTGACTCGGAAAGTTCCCTGGGCAGCAGCCCTCAAGAACCAAGGGGTCCAGGCTGGTTGGCCCTACTTCAAACAGGAGCTCTTGAAGGCACAGGAACTGGCAGTTCCCATGGGCTGAAAGATGAGCCGAGGGGAAGGCTCTGGGCCTGGATGGGCAAGCAGCTCCTGAAGGCATGAAGGGAAACAAGAGGCTGTATCCCCTTTGGAAAGGGGGGAGGCAACTGGAGATACATTTAAGGATGTTGCTGGAACGTGCAGGAGACAAATGAGAGAGGCAAAGGCCCAGCTGTTACTCAAGCTGAACTCTGCTGGGAAGGAGAACAAAAAGCAGCTTTCTAAATACATGAATGCTAAAAAGAGGGCAAGAAGAACCTGCACTCCTTCTGGGACCTGGAGGGGAACACTGTGACTGAAGAGGAGGCAAAGGCTGAGGTCCTGAACACCTTCTGTGCCTCAATGTTTAACAGCAAGGCAGGAGGAGTCCAGGGCGAGTGGCCTCCGGAGCTGGGCGATGGGGTCAGGGAGCAGTGTCATGGAGACTCCAGGCCTGGCAGCCTGAGCTCAGTGCCAGGGAAAGTGATGGAGCAGATTGTCCTGGCGGCAATAACTGCGCACCTGAAGGACGGCCAAGGGCTCAGGTCCAGCCAGCATGGATTTAGGAGGGGCAGGTCCTGCCTCTCCAACCTGATCTCCTTCTATGACCAGGTGACTGCCTGGTGGGTGTGGGGCAGGCTGTGGATGTGCTCTGCCTGGACTTCAGCAAGGCCTTTGACACCGTCCCCCACAGCAAACTGCTGGCCAAGCTGTCAGCCCCTGGCTGGGACAGCAGCACTCTGAGCTGGGTTAGGAACTGGCTGGAGGCTGAGCCCAGAGAGTGGTGGTGAATGGTGCCACAGCCAGCTGGCAGCCAGGCACCAGTGGTGCCCCCCAGGGGTCAGTGCTGGGCCCCATCCTCTTTAACATCTTCATTGATGATCTGGATGAGGGCATTGAGTCAGGCATCAGCACATTTGCAGATGACACCAAGCTGGGGCAGATGTTGGTTAGTTAGAGGACAGAAGGGCTCTGCAGAGGGACCTCGACCGACTGGACAGATGGGCAGAGTCCAACAGGATGGCATTCAACAAGTCCAAGTGCCAGGGGCTGCACTTTGGCCACAGCAACCCCAGGCAGAGCTACAGGCTGGGGTCTGAGTGGCTGAGAGCTGCCAAACAGAGAGGGACCTGGGGGTGCTGATTGACAGCTGCCTGAACATGAGCCAGCAGTGTGCCCAGGTGGCCAAGAAGGCCAAGGGCATCCTGGCCTGCATCAGGAATAGTGTGGCCAGTGGGAGCAGGGAAGTCATTGTGCCCCTGGACTCTGCATTAGTTAGGCCACACCTTGAGTCCTGTGTCCAGTTCTGGGCCCCTCAGTTTAGGAAGGAGGTTGACTTGCTGGAAGGGGTCCAGAGAAGGGCAACAAAGTTGGTGAGGGGCTTGGAACACAGCCCTATGAGGAGAGACTGAGGGAGCTGGGGTTGCTTAGCCTGGAGAGGAGGAGGCTCAGGGGTGACCTTATTGCTCTCCACAAATACCTGAAGGGAGGTTGTGGACAGGCAGAGGCTGGTCTCTTCTCTCTAGCAACCAGCCCCAGAACAAGAGGACACAGTCTCAGGCTGTGCCAGGGGAGGTTTAGGCTGGAGGTTAGGAGGAAGTTCTACACACAGAGAGTGATTGCCCATTGGTGTAGGAAAGCAGAAAGTATCTATGGAAGGTTTCAGGATGAGAAAGAACAACAGGCCACTGATACTGGAAGGATGGCTTGATGATAAAGAAGAGCTGACCGTGGTAAACAACCTGACGTGCCAGACAAGAGGATGCTTGCCTCCATACTGGAGAAGACCAACCTGATATGGGATGAAGATAACAATGGACAGCTGCATATCAAATGAGAAAACCCAATTAGCAGCAGTGGTGCAAGAATGTCAGGGAATTGCTTACCCTGCCCGATTTTTCCTATATAAGCTGCTTGTTCTGTACCAATAAACGATTCCTGCCTCACCAACATGGGAGTCCGTCCATGCTTTCCGAAAGAGAAGGACAGCTAGAACAGGGGGGAGATAAGGAAGCTGCCTGAGCAGCAAGAGTCCTGGTTAGGAAAGCCAAAGCAGAGTTTGAATTGAATCTAGCCAGGGAGGTTAAAGGGAACACTAAGAACTTCTACAGGCATATGAATGGGAAGAAGAAGCCTAGGGAAGGTGTGGGCCCCCTCAGAAAGGAAACTGGTGACATGGCCACAAGTGATGAGGAAAAGGCTGAGGTACTCAATAACTTCTTTACCTCAGTCTTCACTGCAAGGGCCTCCAGCCACACTCCTGATGTTGTGGAAGACAATGCCAGGGACGGGGAGGAAGAACTGCCCATGGGAAGTGAAGATCAGGTTGGTGATCGCCTGAAGAACCTGGAAGTGTTCAAGTCCATGGGACCCCACGGGATACACCCACAGGTACCGAGAGAACTGACAGAGGAGGTTGCTAAACCCCTCTCCATTCTATTTCAAAAGTCATGGCAGTCTGGGGCAGTCCCCACAGACTGGAAAAGGGGAAGCATTGCCCCCATCTGCAAAAAGGGTAAGAAGGAGGAACCAGGGAACTCCAGGCCAGTCAGTCTCACCTCTGTGCCTGGAAAGATCATGGAGCAGATCCTCCTGGAGGCACTACTGGCTCAGAAGAATAGTCCCTGACAAGTTGGCCTGAAGGTACCAACTGTGCTAAACCTCCAGAGGAGAAAGTAACTCGTGCTGAGGAAGCTCCTCCTTACAATGACCTTTCTGATGATGAAAAGAAAGATGCTTTGTTCACAGACGGTTCCTGTTGTCTTGTCGGGAACAAGCGAAGGTGGAAGTCTGCAGTGTGGAGTCCAACACGCCGAGTTGCAGAGGCGAAGGATGGAGAAGGAGAATGCAGTCAGTTCGCAGAGGTAAAAGCTGTCCAGCTAGCTCTCGACGTGGCTGAACGTGAGAGATGGCCAAAGCTTTATCTCTACACCGACTCATGGATGGTAGCCAATGCTCTGTGGGGTTGGCTAAAGAACTGGAAGAAGAGTGGTTGGCAGAGGAAAGGAAAACCCATTTGGGCAGCCGACCTGTGGCAGGACATTGCTGACCGAATCGAGAGAATTCCAGTGAAAGTGAGACACATCGATGCTCACATTCCTAAGAGCAAAGCTACTGAGGAACAGCAACACAACCATCAGGCAGATCTGGCTGCAAGAGTGTCTCAAGCAGCCATGGACTCTAATCTTGGTCTCGACTGGACACACCGAGGTGAGATGTTCTTAGCTCGGTGGGCTCACGATTCGTCAGGACATGAAGGCAGAGATGCAACATACCAATGGGCTCGTGACAGATCCATAGACATTTCCATGGATGCTATCACAGCTGGGTTAGGAAGTGGCTGGAGGCTGAGCCCAGAGAGTGGTGGTGAATGGTGCCACAGCCAGCTGGCAGCCAGGCACCAGCGGTGTGCCCCAGGGATCAGTGCTGGGCCCCATCCTGTTCAATATCTTCACTGATGATCTGGATGAGGGCATTGAGTCCATCATCAGTAAATTTGCAGGTGACACCAAGCTGGGGGCAGGAGTTGATCTGCTGGAGGGTTAGGAGAGGCTCTGCAGAGGGGCCTCGACAGGCTGGACAGATGGGCAGAGTCCAAGGGCAGGAGATTGAACACATCCAAGTGCCAGGTGCTGCACAGTGGCCACAGCAACCCCAGGCAGTGCTAGAGGCTGGGGTCAGAGTGGCTGAGAGCAGCCAGGCAGAGAGGGACCTGGGGTGCTGGTTGATGGCAGGCTGAACATGAGCCTGCAGTGTGCCCAGGCAGCCAGGAGGGCCAATGGCATCCTGGCCTGCATCAGGAAGAGTGTGGCCAGCAGGAGCAGGGAGGTCATTGTGCCCCTGTACACTGCACTGGTTAGGCCACACCTTGAGTCCTGTGTCCAGTTCTGGGCTCCTCAGTTTAGGAAGGAGGTTGAGTTGCTGGAAGGTGTCCAGAGAAGGGCAACAAAGTTGGGGAGGGGTCTGGAGCACAGCCCTGTGAGGAGAGGCTGAGGGAGCTGGGGTTGCTTAGCCTGGAGAAGAGGAGGCTCAGGGGAGACCTCATTGCCCTCTCCAACTCCCTGAAGGGAGGTTGTAGACAGGCAGAGGTTGGTCTCTTCTCCCAGGCAGCCAGCACCAGAACAAGAGGACACAGTCTCAGGCTGTGCCAGGGGAGGTTTAGTTTGGAGGTTAGGAAGAAATTCTTCCCAACTAGAGTGATTGCCCATTGGGATGTGCTGCCCAGGGAGGTGGTGGAGTCACCATCACTGGAGGTGTTCAGGAGGAGACTTGATAGGGTGCTTGGTGTCATGGGTTACTTGATTAGGTGGTGTTGGATGATGGGTTGGACGTGATGATCATGAAGGTCTCTTCCAACCTGGTCTATTCTATTCTAATCTATTCTATTCTATTCTATTCTATTCTATTCTATTCTATTCTATTCTATTCTATTCTATTCTATTCTATTCCCCTTCACAAGGGGAGGATTAGGTTGGACTCTAGAAGAAATTGCTCCACCAAAATGGTTCTCAGCTCCTGGTACAGGCTGCTCATGGAGGTGCTTGAAGCCCCATCCCTGGAAGGGTTTTGAAGAGGCAGAGTTGTGGTGCTGAGGGTCAGGCTTTAACACCAGCCTTGGTAGAGTTAGACTCCATCATCTCAGAGGTCTTTTCCACCTGAGATGATTCTCCCTTGTCTCTGTCCAGTTGATCTCTGGTGTGTTCATATTACCAAAGGGCAGGAGCAATGTGCACAAACTCCCTCCTCCCAGAAAATCTTTGTCAGTTGTGCCTGATGCTGCCAAGAGTTTCAGCTTCTCTGTTGTTGGCATTGGTATTAGAAACAAAAGCATTCAGAGAATCACAGAAAGCATCTGGTTGGAAGAGACCTCCAAGCTCCTCCACCCAGCACTGCAGGCTCAACACCAAACCCTGTCCCTAAGCTCCAGCTCCACAGCTGTTGGAACACCCCCAGGGATGGGGACTCCAGCACTGCCCTGGGCAGACCATTCCAATGGCTGAGAGCCCTCTCTGGCAAGAAATAGTTCCTAGCATCCAGCCTGAGCCTCCCCTGCTGCACCTTGGGACCATTGCCTCTGCTCCTTTCCCTTGCCACCAAGGAGCAGAGGCTGTCCCCTCCTGGCTCCAAACTCCCTTCATGGAGCTGCAGAGAGCAAAGAGGTCTCCCTCACCTTCCTCTTCTCCAGCCTGAACACCCCCAGCTCCCTCAGCCCCTCCTCTAGCCCAGGGGCTCCAGGCCCTTCCACACAGTGGAGCTGCAGCTCTTCCTTAAGAACTTCTGGTTCCTGCTTTAAGGATTGATTGAAATGTGTAGCTGTGGCACTCTGTGGCATGGTTGAATGGCCACAGTGGTGTTGGCTTGACAGCTTGAGCTGATGGCCTCAGAGGTCTTTCCTAACTGAAGAGATTCTCTGATGTTTATGATCCTAATGCAAAGGCTGGGGCACCTTCCCCTGGGGACAGGCTGAAGAGTTGGGGCTGTTCAGCCTGGAGAAGGGAAGGCTCCAAGGAGACCTTAGAGCAGCCTTCCAGTACCTGAAGGAGGCTACAGAAGAGCTGGGGAGGGACCTCTGACAAGGGCTGGGAGTGCCAGGATGAGAGACAATAGCTTTGAGCTGGGTGATGGAACAGCCACTGAACACTGGCAAGACACATACACAGTCAGAGGCAAGACACTGGAACAGGTTGCCCAGGGGGGCTGTGGATGTCTGCAGCCTGGAGGGGCTCAAGGTCAGTTGGATGAGGCTGTGAGCAACCTGGGCTAGCAACAGGTGTCCCTGCTCTGAAAGGTCCCTTTCAAGCCAAACCATTCTGTGGTTTGTGACATGAAACACCTCACTAAAAATCTGCAGGCTGCCAAATACTCTTCCTTCCTTTACAGGCTCACAGGATGTCAGGGGTTGGAAGGGACCTCTGGACATCTTCCAGTCCAAGCCAGAGCAGGAGCAGAGAATCCAGCACAGGTCACCCAGGAACACATCCAGACAGGGATGGAAAGGCTCCACAGAAGGAGACTCCACAACCTCTCTGGGCAGCCTGCTCCAGGCCTCTGAGATGCTTAGAGTATGGAAGTTCCTCCTCATGTTGAGCTGGAACCTCCTGTGCTGCAGTTTCCATCCATTGCCCCTTGGCCTATCCCAGGGCACAGTGAGCAGAGGCTGTCCCTGTCCCTTCCTTCCTGACCCCCTGCCCTCAGCTCTGGATAGACATTATTCCTTTACTTTGACTTAGCAGTGCCCAAGACCATTGGTTGCTCCTAGTGGGATGTGGGGTTTTTTAACCATGGGTTGTTACCTAATTAGCACTAATTAGACTTTGCAAACATACAAATGTTGTGCTGCAGAGGATGAGAGCTCAGTACTATTTTTACATCTTGACACAAAAGCTTCCTAGTGACAAACAAAATCCAGAACAATTACATTGTTCATGTTCTTGCCTACAGCTAAGAGGCACTCAGCAGTGCCCCCCAGCACCCACCTCACTCCAGCCTCCCTTCAGGGACTTGTAGAGAGCAAGAAGGCCTCCCCTATGCCACCTCCTTTCCAGACTGAATACCCCCAGCTCCCTCAGCTGCTCCTCCCCAGACTGAATTCCCCCAGCTCCCTCAGCTGCTCCTCCCCAGCCCTCTTCTCCAGACTCTTCCCCAGCTTTGTTGCCCTCCTCTGGGCATGCTCCAGCCCTCAGTGTCCTTCTGGGAGTGAGGACTCCAAAAGCAACCCCAGTATTTAGGAGGTGGCCTCACCAGTGCTGGGCACAGGGCAGAATGACTTCCCTGCTGCTGCTGGCCACACTAGTGCTGACCCAGGCCAGGATGCACTTGGCCTTCTTGAGCCCCTGGGCACACTGCTGGCTCATGTTCAGGCAGCTGTCAATCAACACACCAGGTCCTGTTTCTGTTCCTGAGGCCTTATCTGCAGCCACTCTGCCTCAAGCCTGGAGTTTTGCAGGGGGTTGTTGTGACTCAAGTGCAGGACCTGGCACTTGGCCTTGTTGAACCTCAACCTGAGCTGCAGCAAGAGAAGTGTGGGCAGCAGGGCCAGGGAGGGGATTCTGCCCCTCTGCTCCACTCTGCTGAGACCACAGCTGCAGCTCTGGGGCCAGTGCTGGAGCCTCTGTGCCAGGAAGGCTCTGGAGGGGCTGGAAGGTGTCCAGAGAAGGGCCACGAGGAGGAGCAGAGGGCTGGAGCTGCTCTGCTGTGAGGACAGACTGAGAGAGTTGGGGTTGTGCAGGCTGGAGAGGAGAAGGCTCCCAGGAGACCTCATTGTGGCCTTGCAGGATCTGCAGGGGGCTCCAAGAAAGCTGGGGAGGGACTTTTGAGGGTGTCAGGGAGGGATAGGACTGAGGGGGATGGAGCAGAACTAGAAATGGGGAGATTGAGATTGGCTGTGAGGAAGAAGTTGTTGCCCATGAGAGTGGTGAGAGCCTGGCACAGGCTGCCCAGGGAGGTGGTGGAAGCCTCCTGCCTGGAGGTGTTTGCAGCCAGGCTGGAGGTGGCTGTGAGCAACCTGCTGTAGTGTGAGGTGTCCCTGGCCATGGCAGGGGGGTTGGCACTGGCTGAGCCTTGAGGTCCCTTCCAGCCCTGACAATTCTATGATGCTGTGATCCTGTTGGTCTCAGCTCAGTCTTTCCAGCTCCTTCTGTAGAGCCTCCCTCCCCTCAAAGAGGTCCACACCACCTCCTTCTGTATGGTTTGCAGTGATCATAGAGCAAAAGGCAGGCATGAATCTTCAGCAGCATTAATCACAGGAGCTGAAAGCCTTCCTCAAGAGGGACAGACCTCCTCTTCAGTCTACCCCTGTGCACCACTGAAAGGAGGTGCTGCCTAGCAACACTGAGCATTAATATCCATGGTGTGCTCTTTGGGGATGTAATTTGTCCTAAACTTAGTGAGACTGTTGTGTTATGGTGGGCTGGGATCCATGCTGTTCCAGTTCAGAGCAGTTACATGACTTGCTAGCATAGCAGCAGGTAGAAGTGTAGGGGCTGCATGGGTGAGGCCTTTCTCCACATGGCTCTAAGAGAATCAAACATCTCTCTGCTGGCAATTCATTGGGAGAGGAAGAGAAGGGGAACAGAGGAAGTGAATTTACTTCCTCCACTACTGCTTCACAGAAGGCATACAAGTGAAATGGGAGCTCCTGTTGCACAAAGACATTCCAGGGCTACAGGCCAATTAACTTCAATGAGTTGATTACTCAAACCAAGTGGCCTGTTTGCAGCTGCTGGACCACATCACTTGAAGGCTCAGGCTGCCCAGAGGGGTTCCCAGCTCTTCCCAGGCAGAGTGGCTGCCCAAGGGGAGGTGCTGGGGTCATAATGCCTGGGGGTGCATAAGAAGGGAGTGGATGAGGGACTTGGTGCCATGGTCTGGTTGGTTAGTTAGGGTTGGGTGATTGGTTGGGTTTAATAATCTTGAAGTGCTCTTGTTTGGATTCTGGACAGAAGGGTGGAGTCCAACAGGATGGCATTTAACAGGTCTGAGTGCCAGGTTCTACACATTGGCTACAGCAACCCCAGGCAGTGCTGTAGGCTGGGGACAGAGTGGCTGAGAGGGACCTGGGGGTGCTGGTGGACAGCAGCTGAACATGAGCCAGCAGTGTGCCCAGGGGGCCAAGAAGGCCAATGGCATCCTGGCCTGAATCAGGAAGAGTGTGGCCAGCAGGAGCAGGGAGGTCATTGTGCCCTGTGCTCAGCACTGGTTAGGCCACACCTTGAGTCCTGTGTCCAGTTCTGGGCTCCTCAGTTTCAGAAGGACATTGAGAGACTTGAAGGTGTCCAGAGAAGGGCAACGATGCTGGGGAGGGGTCTGGAGCACAGCCCTGTGAGGAGAGGCTGAGGGAGCTGGGGTTGCTTAGCCTGGAGAAGAGGAGGCTCAGGGGAGACCTCATTGCCCTCTCCAGCTCCCTGAAGGGAGGTTGTAGCCAGGTGGGGGTTGGTCTCTTCTCCCAGGCAAGCAGCACCAGAACAAGAGGACACAGTCTCAAGCTGTGCCAGGGGAAGTTTAGGCTGGAGGTTAGGAAGAAGTTCTTCATAGAAAGAGAGATTGGCCCTTGGGATGTGCTGCCCAGGGAGGTGGTGGAGTCCCCATCCCTGGAGGTGTTCAGGAGGGGATTGGATGTGGCACTTGGAGCCATGGTTTAGCAGTCAGGAGGTGTTGGGTGACAGGTTGGCCTTGATGATCTCTGAGGTCTTTTCCAACCTGATTGATTCTCTGATTCTCTGCCCACGTGAGCTAAATGCCTGATGCCTAGGAGAAGGCAGGAGTCTAGGTGTCGACAGCTCCTTTTGATCCCTGGCTCTCAACTGCTGTGTTTAGGGAGAAGCAGCCAGGTTGCTCCTGGGAGGGGGCACTCAATTTTGCAGCAGGCAAAGTGAGGCAGCAAATTAGCAGTGTTTCTAGAAATCCTTTGCCCCTGCTTGCTGGGTGGCATTGAATCTCACAGGTGGTGAGTGGATGAGGTAAAGAAAACCAACAAAACAACAAAGCCCCCAGGCTCTGGCTGAGTGAGGAGGTGTGAGTGCAATCAGGAATGCACAGCAACTTGAGAGGCTTGAAGCCTTTCACTACCTAAATGAAGGTTTCACCTGCAGGAGTGTCCCAGGTGAGGCAGACTCTCTAAGAGCTCTGCACACTGACATAACAAAATGATAACCTTTGGGTTTTAAGAGTGGTGGTGTTAAAGGTAAAAGCTTGGATGCAGAAGTTAACTGACAGGAATCTTTTCTGTCTCCTCCAAGAGCTTTTTCTCTTGTCTGAGACAGTTCACAGGCTCACAGGATGTCAGGGGTTGGAAGGGACCACTGCAGATCTTCCAGTCCAAACCCCCTGCCAGAGCAGGAGCATAGAACCCAGCACAGGTCACACAGGAACACATCCAGACAGGGATGGAAAGGCTCCACAGAAGGAGACTCCACAACCTCTCTGGGCAGCCTGCTCCAGGGCTCTGGGACCCTCACAGTCAAGAAGTTCCTCCTCATGTTGAGCTGGAACCTCCTGTGCTGCAATTTCCATCCACTGATATCCAGGATATGGATATCCAGATATGGATAAACATTTATTAAATCCTCTCTCAGCCTTCTTCTCTCCAGACTCAACAGCCCCAGGGCTCTCAGCCTCTCCTCCCCAGGCAGTGCTGCAGTCCCTTCAGCAGCCTTGCAGCCCTCCCTTGGACTCTCTCTAGCAGTCCCTGTCCCTCCTGAATTGGGGAGCCCAGAGCTGGATGCAATATTCCAGGTGAGGTCTCAGCAGGGCAGAGCAGAGAGGGAGGAGAACCTCCCTGGCTCTGCTGGACACCTCCTCTGAATGCCCCCCAGGACCCCCTTGGCCTTCTTGGCCCCCAGGGCACATTGCTGTCCCATGCAGAGCTTGCTGCCCCCCAGCACTCCCAGCTCCTTCTCCCCAGGACTGCTCTCCAGCAGATCCCCTAATTAATCACCCAGTTAATTTTATACTGGAAGTCAATTTTGGTATAGGCAGCAACAAGAATTCTTTTTCATTATCTCAAAGCAGTTTGTTAGGGATCATGTCCATGACTGAGGCTTAACATAAAATAGAATCATAGAGTCACTCCAGCTGGAAAAGTTCTCTAAGATCATCAAGTTCAATCATGAACCTTACTGCACCCTGCCCAGGAAGCCACATCCCAAAGTGCCATATTCACTCATTCCTGGAACACCTACAGGCATGGGGACTCCACCACCTCCCTGGGCAGCCTGTGCCAATCCCTGACCACTCTGGCAGGAAAGACTTTTCCTGATCTCCAGACTAAACCTCCCTTGGTGCAACTTGAGGTTGTTTTCTCTTGTCCTGTGACTTGCATCTAGGGAGAAGAGCCCAACCCCACTCCACTCCAATCTCCTTTCATGGAGACTCCCATGAGTCTCTTCCCCATGAGTCTCTCTTCTCCAGGCTGAACAGCCCTACTTTGCTCAGCTGCTCCTCTGCAGCCCTGTCCTCCAGACCCTTCCTCAGCTGTATTGCCCTGCCCTGTACCAGCTGCAGGACTCCAATGGCCTCCTTGTAGTGAGGAGCCCAAAATTCCTCAAGGTGTGGCCTCACCAGTGCCCAGCACAGGGGCACAATCATAGAATCAACAAGGTTGGGAAAGACCTCAGAGATCATCGAGTCCAACCTAGCACCCAACACCCCCAGACAACCAAACCATGGCTCCAAGTGCCTCATCCAATCCCCTTTTGAACACCTCCAGGGATGGTGGCTCCACCACCTCCCTGGGCAGCACATTCAAATGGCAAATTACTCTACCAGTGAAGAACTTTCTCCTCACCTCCAGCCTAAACTTCCCCTGGCACACCTTAAGACTGTGTCCTCTTGTTCTGCTGCTGGCTGCCTGGGAGAAAAGACCAACCCCCACCTCCCTTCAGGGAGTTGTAGAGAGCAATGAGGTCTCCCCTGAGCCTCCTCTTCTCCAGGCTAAGCAACCCCAGCTCCCTCAGCCTCTCCTCACAGGGCTGTGCTCCAGACCCCTCCCCAGCTTTCTTGCCCTTCTCTGGACACCTTCCAGCAGCTCAACATCTTTCCTAACCTGAGGGGCCCAGGACTGGACACAGGAGGAGTTAGGTATTGGGTGAGAGGTTGGACTTGATGATCTCTGAGGTCTTTTCCAACCTGATTGATTCTGAGATTCTGTGATTCTATGACTCCAATCACTTCCAAACCCACCTGGGACAGTTTCTACCTCCTCAGAGGTCACAAGTTCAGGGTAATGCTGGGAAGTGCCTCCCCAGGCTCTCATTTGGTTTCAGTGTCATTTTTATTCCAGGCCTTTTGTCTCCTTAGCACCAGAACAAGCTGAACACAAGCAAGTGATGCCAAACACTGCCCCACAGCCTCCTCAGTTAACAGCAGGAAGGACTTGTTGTGGTTTAGGGAGTTCAGTAAGCAGAATGTCCTCACCAACAAATCAATGATTTGATTAATCAGTTCCTAGTTAGTCAGCAACACAGAGAGAATAAATGCTGCAGACCACCCAGACTGTGAGACAGCAAAACCTCTCATGAAAGCCACTGTTGTGCTCATAGTAAAGAACTTCTTCCTCATCCAATCCAAACCTACCCTGCTCCAGTTTCAAGCCACTGCCCCTGGTCCTCTGGCTGCATACCTTTGGAAACAGCTCCTCCTCAGCCCCCTTCAGCCACTGGAAGGCTACTGTAAGGTCTCCTTGGAGCCTTTGCTCCCCAAGCTGAACTCCTTCAACTCTCCCAGACTGTCTTTATAGGAGAGATGCTCCACGCTGCTGCTCTCAGCTTTGTGGCCTTCCTTGGGGCCTCTTGGTATAGAATCATTGAATCACTAAGGGTGGAAAAGACCTCAGAGATCATCAAGTCCAACCTGCCACCCAACAGCTCCTGACAACTAAACCATGGCTCCAAATGCCAAGGTTGAACACCTCCAGGGATGGGGACTCCACCACCTCCCTGGGCAGCACATCCCAATGGCCAATTTCTCCTCAGCTCCAGCCTGAATCTCCCCTGGCACAGCTTGAGACTGTGGCCTCTTGTTCTGCTGCTGGGTGCCTGGGAGAAGAAACCAACCCCCACCTGGCTACAACCACCCTTCAGGGAGTTGGAGAGAGCAAGAAGGTCTCCCCTGAGCCTCCTCTTCTCCAGGCTAAACAGCCCCAGGGCTCTCAGTCTCTCTTCTCATGGGAGATCCTCAAGTCCCCTAAGCATCCTCCTGGCTCTCCCTTGGACTCTCTCCAGCAGGTCTCTGTCTCTCTTGACCTGGGGAGCCCAGAGCTGGACACAGGATTGCAGCTGTGGTCTGAGCAGGGCAGAGCAGAGGGGGAGCAGAACCTCCCCAGCCCTGCTGGCCACACTTTCCTTGCTGCACCCCAGGACCCCATTGGCTCTCTTGGCCCCCAGGGCACATTGCTGTCCCATGCAGAACTTGTCCACAAGGACTCCATGGAGCTGCTCTCCAGCAGGACAGCTCCTAACCTGTCCTGGTGCCTGCTGTTACTCCTCCCCAGATGCAAGACCCTGCTCTTGTCCTGGCTGACCTCCATGAGGTTTGCCTGCAGCCAGCTCTCAGCTCTTCCAGAGTTCCCTGGATGACAGCACAGCCTGAGGGGTGTCAGCCACCCCCACCCCCCAGTTCTGACTTCAGCACCTCACAAGAATTAAAGATGATTGGTGAAACTCAGGTGGTTGACACCTGAGCAACAAATGATTTGGCATTCTGAAGGTCTCAAAAGAACCTTGGTTTGTTTTGCCCTTTCCCTGAGGACTCCTAGCTGATCTTGCCCTGTCTGCAAGCACAGGTAGCATGAAGATTGATGTGAGAAACTCACCTTGTGTGGCTGGCAGTGGGAGAGGTTATCAAATTGCTGGCTGTGAGGCACAAGGGGAAATGGTTTGGAACAGGGGATCAAAAGAAGTGAAGAGAGTATTTCATTGTCTGGAGCTCCTCACAGGAGCCCTGAGCAGCATCCAGGCTCCCATAGGCAGCACATCCTTGAAGAGGTTGAAACAGGACCTGGGAGTGCTGGGGGGCAGCAAGCTCTGCATGGGACAGCAATGTGCCCTGGGGGCCAAGAAGGCCAAGGGGGTCCTGGGGGGCATTCAGGGGAGTGTGTCCGGCAGAGCCAGGGAGGTTCTCCTCCCCCTCTACTCTGCCCTGCTGAGACCCCACCTGGAATATTGCATCCAGCTCTGGGCTCCCCAGGTCAGGAGGGACAGGGACTGCTAGAGAGAGTCCAAGGGAGGGCTGCAAGGCTGCTGAAGGGACTGCAGCACTGCCTGGGGAGGAGAGGCTGAGAGCCCTGGGGCTGTTGAGTCTGGAGAGGAGAAGGCTGAGAGGGATCTGATCAATGGCTATCAAGAGCTGAGGGCTGGGGGTCAGGAAGGAAGGGACAGGGACAGCCTCTGCTCACTGTGCCCTGGGATAGGCCAAGGGGCAATGGATGGAAACTGCAGCACAGGAGGTTGGGGATGAAAGAAGAGAGCCCTTTGGTTTCAACTTCCCCCTGTGAAGATGAGTCTGATCCACAGAGGCTAAGAAGAAGAGCCCCAGAGCCCCTGCAATGATGGTAGAGAGGGGGAAGCCAGACTAGAGCCCAGGCCAGGAGGAATGGCCTGGCCCAGGCAACCCCCGAGGGAGCCCCAGCCCCAGGGTCCCCCAAGGGGAGGGAAAAAGCAGCCAGAAAAGGTCTGAAGAACCAAAACCCAAACCTTTAGTGAACAACACAAACAGAGGGGGGAACCGCGCCGCAGAGGGGAGGGGACAGGGCCGGGAACCGCGAAGTGGGGTAGGGGGAACCGAGCTGCAAAAAGGGACGGGGCCGGGACGCTGCGGCCGGGACGGGGCCGGGGCCAGGGAAGCCGCGGACGGGGACCGGGGTGGGGACCGGGGCAGGGACGGCGCGGACGGGGACCGGGGGCAGAGGCGCGGCGGACGAGACGGGGGCAGGAACAGGGGGCAGGGACGGCGCGGACGGGACGGGACCAGGGACGGGGGCAGGGACGGCGCGGACGGGACGGGACCAGGGACCGGGGCAGGGACACGGCGGACGCGACGGGACCAGGGCAGGGGCGGCGCGGACGGGACGGGACCAGGGACCGAGGCAGGGGCGGCGCGGACGGGACGGGACCGGGGCAGGGGGCAGGGACGGCGCGGACGGGACGGGACCAGGGCAGGGACGGCGCGGACGGGACGGGACCAGGGACCGGGGCAGGGGCGGCGCGGACGCGACGGGACCAGGGACCGGGGCAGGGGCGGCGCGGACGCGACGGGACCAGGGACCGGGGCAGGGGCGGCGCGGACGCGACGGGACCAGGGACCGGGACGGGATGGGGACCGGGGGCAGGGACGCCGCGGACGGGACCTCCAGCTTGGGCTGGGGTCCTGGCTGCTGAAGTTTTCACTGGATGGGGGCTGGAAGGAGAGAGGTTGCTGCCGAAGCCTGGGAGCACTCTGGGGCTCCTCTTGCTGCACTGCCGTTCACAGGGCCTGAAGGATGCTCCGGGGCTGCAGAGAGAGGAGAGAAGGGCATCAGGCAGCTCTGGGGCACAAGCAGCAAACGCAGCTCCCCTCCTGAGGCACACCCAGGCACTGGCACCTCCCTGCTCTCCCGCCCTCCCCCCAGCACCAACCATGCCCCTGCCAGGGCTTTGCCTCGCAGCTGGCACAGGGCTGGCACAGCAGCAGGCTGCAGGCTGCCGCGGGGCAGGGCTCATTCCTGGCTGAGTGGTTCCCAGGGCAGCCTCACCTGGGCTGCAGAGGACAGGGCAGCTCTGTTCCTGCTCTGGAGTTCCACTGCCCACTCTCCGGGGGGCAAAGGGCTCTGGGAAAGGCAAAGAGGCCATTGGCACCCAGCCAGGCTCAGGGCAGAGGCCACAGGCAAGGTGCAGCTGCAGCCATGGGGCAGGGCCCACACTGGGGAGCACAGGCAGCTGCTGGCAGCTCTCTCACCTCTCAGCTGCCTCCTGCTTCAGGGCAGAGGCTCTGCAGTCCACAGGGAGCCTGGGCACAGAGGGTGTCCGTGGGGCACAGGCCAGCTTGCAGGGCCTGCAGGCAGGGCAGAGATGGTTAGTGCCAGGGGGGATCCTGACTGCCCCTGGCACGGGGCTGGGAGGCACCTGGGTGCTGCGTGGCTCCCTCCCTGGGGGCCAGGGGTCGCACTCGCACCGTGACGGCCACGGCGCCCTCCTGGGGGGAGGGACCAGCACCATGGCGGTGACGACGACGCAGGGCTGAGGGCACTGCCCCTGGGGTCCGCACAGCACCGCTCCAAGGACAGCACTGGCTGAAGAACACAGCTCCGGGCTCCAACGTCCTGAGGGCGCACTCTCGGGAGAAAAAAAGGTCAGGCAGGGAGGGGAAGCGGCGGAGGGGGAGCCGCAGGCTGGAGAAAGCCTGGACACCCCCAGCCCCCCACCCGGGACCCTGCTCCCACACCCCCCCTGTGGTAACTCCCACCGGTACCCCGAGAGCTGCCCTTCCAATACCCTCCAGCCCTACAGGTTCCCAGCGTCTGCAAGGATCCTACATCACCCTGGGGTCCCCACAGCCACCCTAACGCTCCTACAACCGCCCCGGGACACCCCCACATCCAGAGCCCTGATCCCTGATCCGCAACCCCCTCCCCACGCCCACATCCCCGGCCTCTAGCCCTCCCCGGCGCCCTCCCCAGCTTCCCCCCAGCGCTGCCACCGCCGCCTCCAGCACTCCCTGCCTCCCCCAGCCCCCGCTCCCCGCAGCCGTCCCCATCCCTCTGCCTCGCCGCTCCCGGGGCCCCAGCGCTACTCACCGCCGCCTGCGCCGCAGGGCTTCAAACGCTGCCGCCGGACACGCCCCCTGCGCTCACTGGCCGGTGCCCGAACGCAGCCCCCCATTGGCTCTCGAACGCCGACAGCCCCGCCCCCTCCCGCCCGCGCAGAGCACCATGGGAGCCGTAGGCCGCCGGGGCCCGGCCGCCATCTTTGCCCTCAGCCCCAGCCCTGCCCTGGCAGCTTCTCCTCCCAGCTCCCTGCCGGCAGCTCCGGCCCCGACCAGCCCCCGCGGCCAGCCCAGCGCCGCCTGCCCCTCAGCAGCGCTGAGAAGCCAGCACCGGGCACCCACCAGGGCCCGCACGGGGCACGCCCAGGGCTGTCCACACCTCCCCAGGGGCTCTGCTCTCTCACCCGGGGCTGGAGGCACTCTGGGGCTGCTCCTGCTGCGCTGCTGCTCAGAGGGCCTGAAGGATGCTCTGGGGCTGCAGAGAGAGGAGAGAAGGGCAGCAGGCAGCGCCGGGCACACCCAGGCCCTGGCAGATACCTGCTCTATTGCCCTCCCCCAGCACCAACCATCCCCATGGCAGGGCTCTGCTCCAGCTGGCACGGGGCTGGCACAGCAGCAGGCTGCAGCCACCCCCCAGCACCAACCATCCCCATGGCAGGGCTGTGCCTCCAGCTGGCACGGGGCTGGCACAGCAGCAGGCTGCAGCCACCCCCCAGCACCAACCATCCCCATGGCAGGGCTGTGCCTCCAGCTGGCACGGGGCTGGCACAGCAGCAGGCTGCAGCCACCCCCCAGCACCAACCATCCCCATGGCAGGGCTGTGCCTCCAGCTGGCACGGGGCTGGCACAGCAGCAGGCTGCAGCCACCCCCAGCACCAACCATCCCCATGGCAGGGCTCTGCTCCAGCTGGCACGGGGCTGGCACAGCAGCAGGCTGCAGCCACCCCCCAGCACCAACCATCCCCATGGCAGGGCTGTGCCTCCAGCTGGCACGGGGCTGGCACAGCAGCAGGCTGCAGCCACCCCCAGCACCAACCATCCCCATGGCAGGGCTGTGCCTCCAGCTGGCACGGGGCTGGCACAGCAGCAGGCTGCAGCCACCCCCAGCACCAACCATCCCCATGGCAGGGCTCTGCTCCAGCTGGCACGGGGCTGGCACAGCAGCAGGCTGCAGCCACCCCCCAGCACCAACCATCCCCATGGCAGGGCTCTGCTCCAGCTGGCACGGGGCTGGCACAGCAGCAGGCTGCAGCCACCCCCCAGCACCAACCATCCCCATGGCAGGGCTGTGCCTCCAGCTGGCACGGGGCTGGCACAGCAGCAGGCTGCAGCCACCCCCCAGCACCAACCATCCCCATGGCAGGGCTCTGCTCCAGCTGGCACGGGGCTGGCACAGCAGCAGGCTGCAGCCACCCCCAGCACCAACCATCCCCATGGCAGGGCTCTGCTCCAGCTGGCACGGGGCTGGCACAGCAGCAGGCTGCAGCCACCCCCCAGCACCAACCATCCCCATGGCAGGGCTGTGCCTCCAGCTGGCACGGGGCTGGCACAGCAGCAGGCTGCAGCCACCCCCAGCACCAACCATCCCCATGGCAGGGCTGTGCCTCCAGCTGGCACGGGGCTGGCACAGCAGCAGGCTGCAGCCACCCCCAGCACCAACCATCCCCATGGCAGGGCTGTGCCTCCAGCTGGCACGGGGCTGGCACAGCAGCAGGCTGCAGCCACCCCCAGCACCAACCATCCCCATGGCAGGGCTCTGCTCCAGCTGGCACGGGGCTGGCACAGCAGCAGGGCTCACTCCCAGGGCAGCCTCACCTGGGCTGCAGAGGCCTTGGCAGCTCGCTGCCTGCTGCGCAGCTGGGGGATGCGGCTCCGCTGTCCACCCCCGGGGGGGCAAAGGGCTCTGAGGGAGGCAAAGAGGCCATTGGCACCCAGGCAGGCTCGGGGCAGAGGGCACTGGCAAGGTGCAGCTGCAGCCATGGGGCAGGGCCCACACTGGGGAGCACAGGCAGCTGCTGGCAGCTCTCTCACCTCTCAGCTGCCTTCTGCTTCAGGGCAGAGGCTCTGCAGCCCACAGGCAGCCTGGGCACAGAGGGTGTCCGTGGGGCACAGGCCAGCTTGCAGGGCCTGCAGGCAGGGCAGAGATGGTTAGTGCCAGGGGGGATCCTGACTGCCCCTGGCACGGGGCTGGGCCCTGCCCTGTCCCCATTTCCAGCTCTCCTCACTCTGAGCTATTTGCAGAGCCCCAGAAGCAAGGAGGTCTCCCTGGGGGTGTCCTGCACCACCAGGGCCAGGTGGGGCTCAGCCTCTGCACAGCCACAGGGCTCCAGAAGAGCCAGAGCCTCTTTGCTGCACCAGCCAAAAGCCACCCCAAAGATGCCCAGGCCCCCAAGGGCACAGCCCTGACCCCCAGTGCCAGCAGAGCAGATGCCCAACCTGCTCCCAGCCAGCACTCCTGAAGCAATCTGGAGGATGCTCCAGGGCCAAAGGGAGGAGCAGGAGCAGGAAAAGCTTCCCTTGGAATGCTCTCTGCCCTGTGCAGCCGTGCCCAGGTGAGCTCAGCCTGTGCCTGCTGGCCAAGTGCCTCCTGCCCACCCTCTGCCCTCCACAGAGCTGCAGCCACCCACACAGGAGGCACCCAGCCATGGAGGGCAGGATCCCCAAAGCCACAGGGAAGGCCCCAGGGCAGCACTCACTTGGGCACCGAGAGGGCATCCTGCTTGTGCTGCCAGCCTGGGGGCTCCAGGCCCCTGCAGCCCAAGGGCTCAGGGCTGCTGCCTGAGGCTGGCAGCCTGCAGACCTGGTAGGTGACATTGAGGTCATGGCTCCTGGCAGCAGCTGCAGCCCTGGGGCAGAGAGAGACAGAGCCAAGGAGCAGTCAGGGGCTGAACCTCAGCCCCTGGCACCCAAGACAGGCTCAGCACCACCAGCAGCACCTCTGAGCCCCCTCCTCAGCTGGGGCACAGCCTGGGGGGAGCTCTGGGCCAGGCAAGCTTTGAGACAGAGCTCATCCCTGGGGCAGCTACGTGCAGGAGGAGGGGGCACACACTGTGCCAGGGCAAGTGGCACACAGGGGGGCCTTCTGCTTGGCTTTTTCTCTTCAGCAACCCCTGCCCAGGTGAGCTCAGCCCACTGCTGCCCACCTCCCAGCCCTGTGCCCCCTGCCCACCCTCCCTCCCCACAGAGCCGCAGCCACCCCCCCAGGAGGCACCCAGGGGGTCCCCAACCCCGCAGGGAGGGCCCCAGGGCGGCACTCACTTGGGCACCGAGAGGGCATCCTGCTGCCGGAGGAGGTCCTGGCTGGGGGGCTCCAGGCCCCTGCAGCCCGGGGGCCCAGGGCTGGCTGAGGCTGGCAGCCTGCACACCTGGTAGGTGCCATCCAGGTCAGGGCCCGGGGGCAGGGCACAGCCCTGGGGAGCTGCCAGCGGCGCCAGGGGCAGGCGGCTCCGGGAGAGCCTCTCCGGGCACAGGCTGGAGCCGCAGGGCCAGGCTGGCAGCGCCACAGGGGCTGGGGGGGCTGCAGCCGGGGGGCAGGGGCTGGGGGGGCTCTGTGCCGCCCTGGCAGCCTCTGCCGGCTGCCCACTCGGCCGCCGGCGTTTGGGCCGCGGGGAGAGGCTGCAGGCAGAGGCCGGCTGGGCAGGAGTTGGCATCTCAGGGGACCTCCTCCTCTTCCCGATGGGGCTGAGGGCCAGCAGCCTGGCACTGCTGAGCGCAGCCAGGTGCTGCCAGCCTGGCAGGGGAGAGCTGGTCACGGGGGCGCCAGGCACAGCCACGCAGCTCTCGGCTGGAGGAGCAGAGCAGAGACCGAGTCAGCTCCCTGGCTGCAGCTCCCAGGCCCTCCCCCCCTGCCCCCCACCCCCCTCAGCTCTTTGCTGGGACTGCCCCAAACCACACCAAGCCCAAGAGCCAGCACCAACCATCCTGGGCCCAGAGCAAGTGCCCCGGGGCAGGGCCTGGCCTGTGCCCAGCAGCAGCCTCTGCAGAGCCAGGCTCTGCTGCTGGCCTCATGCATGGGCACCGAGGATGAGGAGGAAGAGGTCAGCCCTGCCCAGACACAGGCTGCCAGCAGCCAGGCCACAGCTGGGCTGAGCGGGGCAGATGCAGCCCAGAGCGGTCACCCACAGGAGATAAAGGCAGGCTCAGACCCCACTGGGTGCCAGGGCAGGAGAAACTTCTGCCCCTGCCCTGTGCCCACAGCTGGCAGCTGCCCCCCACCACCCCCCAGCCCTGCAGCAGAGCCTGGGACAGAGGAGAGAGAGGGCACCAACCTGGATCCTCAGCAGCACTGCCCTGCTGGCTCCTCTGGGCTGGGCTGGCCCTGCTGGCCTCTGCAGCCCTCCCTGGGGAGGAGGCCTGCTCCTGGCTGGCAGCAGCCTCCTGAGGGGCCAGGGGCTGCAGTGCCTCAGAGGCCACAGCAGCAGCAAGGAAGCTGCCAGCCTGGGGCAGGGACTGCTGCTCTGGGGAGGAGCTCCTGGCAGCAGCTGCAGCCCTGGGGCAGAGAGAGACAGAGCCAAGGAGCAGTCAGGGGCTGAACCTCAGCCCCTGGCACCCAAGACAGGCTCAGCACCACCAGCAGCACCTCTGAGCCCCCTCCTCAGCTGGGGCACAGCCTGGGGGGAGCTCTGGGCCAGGCAAGCTTTGAGACTGAGGGGTGCCCAGGCTGGCACTGCAGGACCTGAGCTGGGAGATCACCTGTGGGCTGCAGGGCACCCAACAGCAGCCCCAGAGCTGTGCTGGGCCTCAGGCACACAGCACAGGCAGCCTCCCTCGGGAGACCTTCCCCCTGCCAGGACATTGGGGCACAGACAGCAGCAGGTGGTGCCAGGGCAGCACCTCGGGGAGCAGAGGCAGCAGCAGAGCCCTGGGGGAGGCAGCTCCAGGCCTGGCAAGAGGCACTGAAGGCTCTCAGCTGCTGTGCCTGGAAACCTTCCCTGCTGACCCTTCCAGGGGAGCTTCTCCCCTGGGACTGGCTCTCTAGGAGCCAAATCCCACCTCAGAGGGCAGGCACTGCTCTGTAAGCCAAGGCCTGGGCCCTCCCCCACCTCCAGCACCCTCAGGGGGCTGCACACCACAGGAAGGTTGAAACTCTCTGAGCAGCCAGGAGCAAGTGGCACAGGGAGGGGGCACAAGGACACTCACCCCTCTGGCTGGCTGGCAGTCAAGCCCTGCAGGAGGGGAGCTGCTTCCTTTGCTTCCTGCTGCACATCTGCCTGCTGGATGGCTGGGGCAGACCTTTCCTCTGCAGCCTGCAGCAAGCCCCCAGAGCAGCATCAGGCCAGAGCTGAGCTGAGCCTGGGCCCCCAGCTGCCCCTTCCCTGCCAGGCTCAGAGCTTTCTCCAGCACTCCACAGCCCAGCACCTGCTGAGCCCAGACCTCCCAGGGCAGCTCAGCTCCTGCCCTCTCCCAGCCTGCCCAGTGCAGCCCAGCAAGGTACCTGAGCTGGGTCCCATCACCGGGCCAAGCCCTCCTCTCACCTCCTCCAAGGCCAGCTGCAAGGCAGCAGGACACCCAGCTGCCAGCTCCTGCTGCTCTCCAGCACTCTCCCCACCAGGGAGCTCCAGGCATGCCTCGGGCACAGCCTCCTCCACCCTACACAAGTCACAGCAGCAGCCCCTGAGCCAGGGAAGAGCCTCTGGGGAAGCCGTCCCTTGGCCTACCAAGGTTTGGGATGGAGCCAAGGGCAGCTTTGGCCTTTGTCCCCCAGCTCTGGGGGCTGCCAGGCTCCTCACTCCAGCTGGGCAGCGGAGAGGCTGTGGCACAGCAGCAGAGCAGCTCAGCTGCGTCCTGGCAGCCACTTGGGCTGCAGCCAGCAGCCAAACTCTGCAAGCTCCTGGCCCTGGGGGACCCCAAGGTGCCAGCCCAGGCTCCCTCCCTCCTGCCCAGCAGCCTCACCTGGGCAGCTCCAAGGGGCTGGAGCCGAGGGCAGGCAGCGGCTCTGGCGCCTGGCTCTGTGCCCCGCGGGCAGCATCCTCATAGGCACGGAGCTTGGCCTGCAGCTCTGCCACCTGTGAGCAAGGGGCAGCCCTGGCTCAGAGCATGCCCTGAGCCCCAGCAGCTCAGCAGGCTGGGTGCCAGGCAAAGCAGAGCCGCAGACAGAGCCCAGCCCTGCCCCCGGCAGCTCACCTCCGCTCTCAGCTGCGCACACAGCACAACGTACGGACAGACGTGGGAGTCCGGGCTCGGCAGGTTGCTCTTGAGCTGCGGGGAGAGGGAGGAGCGGAGCTGAGAGCAGCACCGGGACAGCTCCTTCCCCTCCGCTGAGGCGGCAGCGGGGCAGCTCCTCAGCCTGCCCTGGGCTGGTGGGGCCCGAGGGGCTGCAGCTGACTCTGAGAGGGGCTCCAGAGGCAGCCCGGCTGCAGCAGAGAGGCGGCAGGGAGGCAGCAGCCAGCAGCAGCCTGCCCCAGGCTCCTTCCCGGCCAGCCCCAGCAGCTGCCGGCCGCGGGGCGAGGTGCTCACCGAGACCTGGATCTCCTTGGCCCTGCTGGCATACTTGAGGGTGTTGAGGGTGTCCTGGCAGCAGAGCGGCGAGGGGCTGAGGGCAGCCAGCATCAGGGTGCGGCAGTTGCCGCCGATGGAGTCCTTCAGCAGCCGCGTCAGCTTGCTGTCCCGGTACGGGACGTGGCTCTGCTTGCCCTGCCCGGCACAGCGAGGCTCCGCTCAGGGGCTGGCCCTCGGCTCCCAGCCCCGGCCAGGCCCAGCCCACGGCAGCTCTGCCGTGGGGACGGCGCTCAGGGCCCCTCAGCGGCAGCCTCACCTTGGCCCCAGCCAGCGCCTGGATGACGCTGAGCAGGGCCAGCAGCGAGCGGTTGATGCTGGCTCCCTCCCGCAGCCGCTCGCCGCTGGTCTTGGCCACCGCGGCTCGCTCCGAGCCGGCCAGGTCGACCAAGCTCATCTTGGCCACCCGCACGGCCCCAGCGAGGCCCTCGGCGCGGTCCTGCTGCTTCACGTAGACCTGGCAGGGCACACAGAGGGCAGGCTGCAGCTCCGCAGGGCGCTCGGGCTCGCCGCTCGCAGCCGCGGCAGCAGCCCTGGCACGCCGGCCCTGGCACAGCATCGCCGCCTGCCCCCCTCCGGGCAGCGGTGCCAAGGGCTGCCCCAAGCACCACCCCTCACCTGCAGCACGGCGTGGGAGCGGGAGGAGGAGGCATTGGCATCGGTGGCATGCTGCGTGCGGTTCCTGCTGCCCCCGAGCAGCATCTGCAGGAGCTGCTCTGCCGAGCTGGGCTGGCGGGGAGCAGGCAGAGGGCAGGGATCAGCGCAGCCCCGGCACGGGCACCGAGCGCCCACAGGCTGAGGCCTCCTGCGCCCCTGCAGGGCTCCTCCGGCCTCGGGCTCAGCGCTGCTGCCAGCCGGCACCCACCCAGCCGGCACCCCCGGGGCCCCGCAGCCCCTGCCCCGGGGCCCCGCAGCCCTCCCCGCCCCCTCCAGCTCCCCCGGTCCCAGCTGGCACCCCTGGGGCGGGCACAGCGCTGCCCACACCTTGTGCCTGCTTCCACCCCCACCTGCTGGATGGAGAGGCCCTGAACCACAGCTCCTCTCTCAGGATCCTCCCGGATGGGCAGAGGGCCCTTGGGCTCCAGCAGGTCACGGATCTGCTCGTTGTAGACCTGCAGCAGGCAGCTCCAGCTCAGGATGAGGCTTGGGGCCCCAGAGGGCAGCAGGCAGAGGAGCTTGGGACCCCAGGGCCTGCTGCCCACCCAACAGCACCTCTGGCACCTGCCGCCAGCAGGAGCAGCTGAAGGTGCCCTAAGGCAGGGGACAGCTCAGGAGGCTTCAGCAGCCAGGCACTGAGCCACTGCTCCTCCAAAGGCCTTGCAGCCAGGAAGCCCTCATTGCCCTGTGGCCCCCAGCTCCAGAGGGGGCAGGCCAGCAGCACCAGCCCAGCAGCCTGGCCAGGGGCAGCCTGCTTCCAGTCTGGGGCTGCCCTGGGCACAGCTGGCAGCACAGGGGTAGCCCTGGCACTACAAGCCCAGACCTTGGAGGTGGTGGCCTGGCAGCAGGAGGGGCACAGCTGGGCACAGCCTACCTCCAGGTAGGAGACCAGGACCTCGCAGCTCTTCTGCTCCTGCCTGGCCTCCAGCCTCCTGAACAGCTCCTCCATGGTGAGGTAGATGATGCCAGGGCTGTTCTCCGAGCCCAGCATGGTGTAGGTTTTCCCTGCTCCGGTTGCTCCGTAGGCAAACACTGGGAGGAGAAAGGGAGGAGCCCTGAGAGCAGCCTTCAGCAACAGCAGCACTGGGGGGATGCTGCCAGCTCTGCCTCAGCTGGGGACACAGCCCCAAACCCAGCTCCTGCTGTGGGGCACTGCTGCCTCCCACTCACATCCTGTCCAGCAGGGCCCCCGGGGCCCTCTGCACCAGCCTGCTGCCCAGCCTGCACAGGGCTCCCAGCTGATGCCACCCCACAGGCAGGACTCCACACTCATCTGGGCTTGTCTCTGCTCTCCTCTTGCTGGCCTGGGCCCTGCCTGCCCCCAGAGCCCTCGGATGACATCTCCAGGCCAGCACTGGCCCTGTCCCGGCCACACTTGTCACGGCCCCAGCTTGGTGCCAACAACAAGGTCAAGGCTTTCTCTTTCTGCAGAGCCGCTGCATCCCCACTGCTGCCACAGCCGCTCAGGGCTTCTGGAACCAACCCCCAGCTCTGCTGAGCCCACCCAGAGCAGGGGCAGATGGGCAGGAGCTCCTGCAAGGGCCAGAGCAGGCTGCTAGGGCTCACCAGAGCAGTTGTAGCCGTCGAGGAGAGTATCGACCATCTGGCGGGTGGTGTGCTGGAACACCTCCTCCTGGGTGGCCTGCTCAGCAAAAACCCGGTCGAAGAGGAACTTCTGATGTTTGCCTGGGTTCTTGCCGCGGCCAGCAGGCAGCACACCGCCGGAGGCACCAGCAGTCCCCTCAGGGTCGAACAGGAGGGTGTGATGGTCGACCACCCTCAGCAGCGGGTGCTGCGCGGCTCCCTCGCCGGGGGCCGGGGGTCGCACTCGCACCATGACGGTCACGGTGCCCTCCTGGGGGGCGGGGGCCGCCGCCATGGCGGCGGCGGCGACGAAGGTGACACAAGGCTCAGGGCACTCCCCTTAGGGTTCGCACAGCACCGCCACAAGAAAAGCAAAGCACCGCTCGAAGGAAAGCGCCGGCTGAAGAACACCGAAGAACACAGCTCTGGGCTCGAAAGTCCTGAGAGTGCACTCTGAGAGGAGACAACAAGGGTCAGGCGGGGAGGGGAAGCGGCGGAGGGGGAGCCTGAGGCTGGAGAAAGCCTTTACCTCTCGAGCCCGGAGCCTGCTCCCGAGCCCTGCCTGCCCTAACCGCCGCCGCTGCCGCCGGGGCTGCCGTTACACCCCCCCAGCCCTGCGCCTTCTCCCCGTCCGGAAGGAGCCTGCATCCCCTGCGGGTCCTCACAACCGCCCCAACGCTCCGACCCCACCGCGGGTCCCCAGAGCCCCTCCACAGCCTCGGCCGCGATCCCCCGGCCCCGGCCCCGCCACGCTCCCCCGGGCCCCGGCCCCGCCACACTCCACAGCCTCGGTCCCGCAACGCACCCCCGGGCCCGCAACGCTCCACAGCCTCGGTCCCGCAACGCTCCCCCGGCCCCGGCCCCGCAACGCTCCCCCGGGCCCCGGCCCCGCCACGCTCCCCCGGGCCCCGGCCCCGCCACGCTCCCCCGGGCCCCGGCCCCGCCACGCTCCCCCGGGCCCGCCACGCTCCACAGCCTCGGTCCCGCAACGCTCCCCCGGCCCCGGCCCCGCCACGCTCCCCCGGCCCCGGCCCCACAACGCAACGCTCCCCCGGGCCCGGCTCCGGCTCCGCAACGCTCCACAGCCCCGGCCCCGCCACGCTCCCCCGGCCCCGGCCCCGCAACGCAACGCTCCCCCGGGCCCGGCTCCGGCTCCGCAACGCTCCACAGCCCCGGCCCCGCAACGCTCCCCCCGGCCCCGGTCCCGCAACGCTCCCCCGGCCCCGGCCCCGCCACGCTCCCCCGGCCCCGGCCCCGCAACGCAACGCTCCCCCGGGCCCGGCTCCGGCTCCGCAACGCTCCACAGCCCCGGCCCCGCAACGCTCCCCCGGCCCCGGTCCCGCAACGCTCCCCCGGCCCCGGCCCCGCAACGCTCCCCCGGCCCCGGCCCCGCAACGCTCCCCCGGCCCCGGCCCCGCCACGCTCCCCCGGCCCCGGCCCCGCAACGCTCCCCCGGCCCCGGCCCCGCAACGCAACGCTCCCCCGGGCCCGGCTCCGGCTCCGCAATGCTCCACAGCCCCGGCTCCGCAACGCTCCCCGGCGCCGCACCCGGCACTGCCCAGGGCGCTTCCACCGCCGCCTCCCGCAGCCCGCCGCAGCCCCGCAGCCCCCACAGGCTGCCCCTGACCTTGCAGGCTGTCCCGGATCCCGCAATCCTGCCTCAGCCCCGCAGCCCGCCTCAGCCCCGCGGAACCCGCAATCCTGCCTCAGCCCCGCAGTCCTCCCCTGCCTTTCCAGGCTGCCCCCGGCCCCCGCAGCCGTCCCCATCCCTCTCCCTTAGCCCTTTGGGCCCCGGAGCTCCTCCTACCGCTGCTTCCACCGATGAGGGCTCAAACAGTCCCGCCGACCACGCCCCCTGCGCTCATTGGTCAATCGTCGAGCAGAGCCTCCCATTGGCTCTTCAGCAACGCGAGCCCCGCCCGCTCCCGCCCACGAGCCCCGCCCGCTGCCGGCCGCTCCGCCCGCGAGCCGCGGCCGCTCCGCGCAGTGCACCATGGGAGCTGTAGGCCGCCGGGGCCTGGCCGCCATCTTTGCCCTGAGGAGCCAGCCCCGGGCACCCCTCAGGGCCTGCAAGGGGTCCCCCACCCCGGCCCCGGCCCCAGCCCCAGCGCTGCCCACACATCGCCAAGGGCTCTGCTCTCCGAGCCGGGGCACGGAGCACTCTGGGGCTCCTCTCGCTGCGCTGCCACTCAGAGGGCCTGAAGGATGCTGCGGGGCTGCCGAGAGAGCAGAGAAGGGCAGGAGGCAGCGCTGGGCACAAGCAGCAAACGCAGCTCCGCTCCTGCCGGCTGCCACAGTCCCTGTCCCGAGCAGAGGCTTTGCTTCAGAGGGCAGCTGGCGATCAGCTGCTTAACCCAGCCCCACGCTGGCACCGAGCTCCTTGCCCAGCTGCTGCTCGTGGGGCAGGAGTTGCAGTAGGGAACCAGAGAGCTGCAGGGCAGTGCTGAGAGGTTCTGCTCTTGAATCCTGCCCTGCAGGCACTGACCTGCTGCCCTGGCTCTGCTGCAGGCACCTGGTCCCCATCCTCACTCCCAGCCTGAGGCATAGATTGCTCTGCCTGCCCTGCTGCCTGCATCAGCTCTGTGCCTGCTGCCCGCCCCCGGGGGGCAAAGGGCTCTGAGGAAGGCAAAGAGGCCATTGGCACCCAGCCAGGCCCGGGGCAGAGGCCTCCCTGCAGCCCCATGTCCCCTGGGTGCCAGCTCTGGGGAGCCAGAGGCTCTGGGGAGCAGAGGGCTGGTGGCACTGAGGCTGCTGGATTGCCTTTCGTGCCCAGCCAGCTCTGTGCCCTGGGGGCTGTCCTGGGCCGCTGGCAGCAGTGCCAGGCAGGGCTTCTGCCCACACAGACACCTGCTCTGGGGCACCGAGGTACCCCACAAGTGGCACTTGGCATCCCCACCCTGCCCCCCAGGGACAGCCCCAGGGACAGTGGCTGTGCCAGCCCCTGGGGTCAGGGCACCTCCAGCCCCACAGACTCCCTGAAGGCCCCCAGGGGGCACAGCCCTCACAGGGTAGGGGACAGTGTGGGGGCTTCGGGCTGCCCCTGAGCTGCCAAGCAGCTCCCCAGGGATTCCTCTTTGCCCAGCTCCTCCCCAGCCAGGATCCAAGCACAGAAAGTGTGGAGTCTCCTTCTCTGGAGCCTTTCCATCCCTGTCTGGATGTGTTCCTGTGGTTTGGCTGTGGTGCTTGGGGCTATGGTTGAGGGGTGACCCTTGCAGAGCAGGGTTCTGGGTTGGCCTTGGTGACCCTGAGGCTCTTTTGCAACCTGAGTGTTTCTGTGACTCTGTGACTGGCAGTGTGGAACCACAGCATCCCAGGTCTGTTGAGGGTGGAAGCAGCTCTGCTCCTTCTGATGTCATTAGAATACACAAACACAGCTCCTGGCCCACAGCTGCCCAGCTCCAAGGCAGACCATGCCTTGGGCCCAGACCCCACCTCAGGCACTCCTCCTTGGGCATGAGTGGAAGCCTTACTCTTGGGGGCAGGAGGGGGAGAAAGAGGAGGAGTTTGGACACAGGCAGGTGTGAAGCTGGTTATAACAGAGGTCTCCTTTTCAATGGGACAGGTTACAAGAAGAAGAAGAAGAAGAAGAAGAAGAAGAAGAAGAGGCTGCCACAAGAAGGCAAAGAATACCTAGGAGGAAAGCTTTCCCCACCAGGATCCAGAGAAGATCAGAAGGAGCAGCAGGACTGCACCAGAGAGACAGCTTTGGACCCTCACAGTGGTGGTAGCCATAAACTTCTTCCTCTCTTCACTTTACCTTTCCACCTTTCTCCTCTCACTTTTCCCTACCTATTGCACACCAGCTTATGGGCAAACAGTGCCAGAGGGCACTGCCAGCAAGTCTGCTGCTGGCACCAAGCTGGGAGGAGTGGCTGACACACCAGAAGGTTGTGCTGCCATGCAGCAAGACCTGGACAGGCTGAGAGCTGGGCAGGGAGAAATTTGATGAAGTTCAACAAGAGCCAGGGGAGAGTCTTGCACCTGGGAAGGAACAACTCCATGCAGCAGTACAGGCTGGGGACTGAGCTGCTGGAGAGCAGGGAAGGGGAAAGGGACCTGGGGGTGCTGCTGGATGGGAGGTTGAGCATCAGCCAGCAATGTGCTCTGGTGGCCAAGAAGGCCAAGGGCATCCTGGGGTGGGTTAGAAGGGCTGTGGTGAGTAGGTCAAGAGAGGTTCTCCTCCCCCTCTGCTCTGCCCTGCTGAGGCCACATCTGGAATCTTGTGTCCAGTTCTGGGCCCCTCAGGTCAAGAGGGACAGGGAGCTGCTTGAGAGAGTCCAGCACAGAGCCACAAAGATGCTGCAGGCAGTGGAAGATCTTCCTTAGGAGGAGAGCCTGAGGCAGCTGAGGGCTCTGGAGCTTGCAGAGGAGGAACCTGAGGGTGAGCTCCTTGCTGTGGCTAAAGCTGTGCAGGGGGAGTGCCCAGAGGTTGGAGCCAGGCTCTGCTGGGGGATGCCCAATGGCAGCACAAGGGGCAGGGGTGGAAGCTGAGGCAGAGGAAGTGCCATGGAAAGAGGAGGAAGAATTTTTCCCCTGTGAGGGTGAGAGAAGCCTGGAGCAGGCTGCCCAGGGGGGTTGTGGAGTCTCCCTCTGTGGAGCTATTCAAGACCTGCCTGGCTGTGTTGCTGTGTGACCTGCTCTGGGTGCTCCTGCTCTGGCAGGGGGGTTGGCCTGGATGAGCTCTGGGGGTCCCTTCCCCCCCTGGCATTCTGTGATGACACAGTGAAGGTTCACTGTTGATGGAAGTGAACCCCTGGTGTAGTCTCCTGAGTTGTTGCATTTGAGATCACTCTCACAAAGCACCACCAGTCCCCTGTCTGGACCATGACTCACATCCACAGCTCTCTGAGATACTTCCAGGGATGTGACTCTACCACCTCCCCAGGCAGCCTTCCCTATGATTCTATGATTCAAGGGCTTGCTGTGCACTCTCTCTGCCAGATTACATCTTAGGAGGACTTTCAGTGACCACAGCCCTGGCATGACACCTGCCCTTGCTCATTGCAGGCTCCACTCCCTCAGTTATGGCCCATAAGGAGTTGCTTGTGGGTGCTATTTCATTTGGAGGGGAAGCAGACATCTCTAATGAATATTTCCTTTCTTTTGGAGCTCCTGACACAAGGACCTGGTCTGTAATTAGTTACTGGTGGTTTCCAACAATAAGTCTTGCAGCAGCAAGGAGGAGGAAGCTATGTCCTGAAGAATTTAGTAGCTAGAGGATTCCTGCAGGAGATTGACCACATCCAAGTGCCAGGTGCTGCACAGTGGCCACAGCAACCCCTGGCAGTGCTACAGGCTGGGGTCAGAGTGGCTGAGAGCAGCCAGGCAGAGAGGGACCTGGGGGTGCTGGTGCACAGCAGCTGAACATGAGCCTGCAGTGTGCCCACAGGGCCAAGAGGGCCAAGGGCATCCTGGCCTGCATCAGGAGTAGTGTGGCCAGGAGGAGCAGGGAAGTCATTGTGCCCTGTGCTCAGCACTGCTTAGGCCACACCTTGAGTCCTGTGTCCAGTTCTGGGCCCCTCAGTTTCAGAAGGACATTGAGAGACTTGAAGGTATCCAGAGAAGGGCAACGATGCTGGGGAGGGGTCTGGAGCACAGCCCTGTGAGGAGAGGCTGAGGGAGCTGGGGTTGCTTAGCCTGGAGAAGAGGAGACTCAGGGGAGCTGTGCCAGGGGAGACTCAGGCTGGAGCTGAGGAGAAATTGGCCATTGGGATGTGCTGCCCAGGGAGGTGGTGGAGTCACCATCCCTGGAGGTGTTCAACCTTGGCATTTGGAGCCATGGTTTAGTTGTCAGGAGCTGTTGGGTGGCAGGTTGGACTTGATGATCTCTGAGGTCTTTTCCACCCTTAGTGATTCAATGATTCTATACCAAGAGGCCCCAAGGAAGGCCACAAAGCTGAGAGCAGCAGCGTGGAGCATCTCTCCTATAAAGACAGTCTGGGAGAGTTGAAGGAGTTCAGCTTGGGGAGCAAAGGCTCCAAGGAGACCTTACAGTAGCCTTCCAGTGGCTGAAGGGGGCTGAGGAGGAGCTGTTTCCAAAGGTATGCAGCCAGAGGACCAGGGGCAGTGGCTTGAAACTGGAGCAGGGTAGGTTTGGATTGGATGAGGAAGAAGTTCTTTACTATGAGCACAACAGTGGCTTTCATGAGAGGTTTTGCTGTCTCACAGTCTGGGTGGTCTGCAGCATTTATTCTCTCTGTGTTGCTGACTAACTAGGAACTGATTAATCAAATCATTGATTTGTTGGTGAGGACATTCTGCTTACTGAACTCCCTAAACCACAACAAGTCCTTCCTGCTGTTAACTGAGGAGGCTGTGGGGCAGTGTTTGGCATCACTTGCTTGTGTTCAGCTTGTTCTGGTGCTAAGGAGACAAAAGGCCTGGAATAAAAATGACACTGAAACCAAACGAGAGCCTGGGGAGGCACTTCCCAGCATTATCCTGAACTTGTGACCTCTGAGGAGGTAGAAACTGTCCCAGGTGGGTTTGGAAGTGATTGGAGTCATAGAATCACAGAATCTCAGAATCAATCAGGTTGGAAAAGACCTCAGAGATCATCAAGTCCAACCTCTCACCCAATACCTAACTCCTCCTGTCCAGTTCTGGGCCCCTCAGGTTAGGAAAGATGTTGAGCTGCTGGAAGGTGTCCAGAGAAGGGCAAGAAAGCTGGGGAGGGGTCTGGAGCACAGCCCTGTGAGGAGAGGCTGAGGGAGCTGGGGTTGCTTAGCCTGGAGAAGAGGAGGCTCAGGGGAGACCTCATTGCTCTCTACAACTCCCTGAAGGGAGGTGGGGGTTGGTCTTTTCTCCCAGGCAGCCAGCAGCAGAACAAGAGGACACAGTCTTAAGGTGTGCCAGGGGAAGTTTAGGCTGGAGGTGAGGAGAAAGTTCTTCACTGGTAGAGTAATTTGCCATTTGAATGTGCTGCCCAGGGAGGTGGTGGAGCCACCATCCCTGGAGGTGTTCAAAAGGGGATTGGATGAGGCACTTGGAGCCATGGTTTGGTTGTCTGGGGGTGTTGGGTGCTAGGTTGGACTCGATGATCTCTGAGGTCTTTCCCAACCTTGTTGATTCTATGATTGTGCCCCTGTGCTGGGCACTGGTGAGGCCACACCTTGAGGAATTTTGGGCTCCTCACTACAAGGAGGCCATTGGAGTCCTGCAGCTGGTACAGGGAAGGGCAATACAGCTGAGGAAGGGTCTGGAGGACAGGGCTGCAGAGGAGCAGCTGAGCAAAGTAGGGCTGTTCAGCCTGGAGAAGAGAGACTCATGGGGAAGAGACTCATGGGAGTCTCCATGAAAGGAGATTGGAGTGGAGTGGGGTTGGGCTCTTCTCCCTAGATGCAAGTCACAGGACAAGAGAAAACAACCTCAAGTTGCACCAAGGGAGGTTTAGTCTGGAGATCAGGAAAAGTCTTTCCTGCCAGAGTGGTCAGGGATTGGCACAGGCTGCCCAGGGAGGTGGTGGAGTCCCCATGCCTGTAGGTGTTCCAGGAATGAGTGAATATGGCACTCTGGGATGTGGCTTCCTGGGCAGGGTGCAGTAAGGTTCATGATTGAACTTGATGATCTTAGAGAACTTTTCCAGCTGGAGTGACTCTATGATTCTATTTTATGTTAAACCTCAGTCATGGACATGATCCCTAACAAACTGCTTTGAGATAATGAAAAAGAATTCTTGTTGCTGCCTATACCAAAATTGACTTCCAGTATAAAATTAACTGGGTGATTAATTAGGGGATCTGCTGGAGAGCAGTCCTGGGGAGAAGGACCTGGGAGTGCTGGTGGGCAGCAAGCTCTGCATGGGACAGCAATGTGCCCTGGGAGCCAAGAAGGCCAAGGGGGGTCCTGGGGGGCATTCAGAGGAGGTGTCCAGCAGAGCCAGGGAGGTTCTCCTCCCCCTCTGCTCTGCCCTGCTGAGACCTCACCTGCAATATTGCATCCAGCTCTGGGCTCCCCAATTCAGGAGGGACAGGGACTGCTAGAGAGAGTCCAAGGGAGGGCTGCAAGGCTGCTGAAGGGACTGCAGCACTGCCTGGGGAGGAGAGGCTGAGAGCCCTGGGGCTGTTGAGTCTGGAGAGAAGAAGGCTGAGAGAGGATTTAATAAATGTTTATCCATATCTGGATATCCATATCCTGGATATCAGTGGATGGAAATTGCAGCACAGGAGGTTCCAGCTCAACATGAGGAGGAGCTTCTTGACTGTGAGGGTCCCAGAGCCCTGGAGCAGGCTGCCCAGAGAGGTTGTGGAGTCTCCTTCTGTGGAGCCTTTCCATCCCTGTCTGGATGTGTTCCTGTGTGACCTGTGCTGGGTTCTATGCTCCTGCTCTGGCAGGGGGTTTGGACTGGAAGATCTGCAGTGGTCCCTTCCAACCCCTGACATCCTGTGAGCCTGTGAACTGTCTCAGACAAGAGAAAAAGCTCTTGGAGGAGACAGAAAAGATTCCTGTCAGTTAACTTCTGCATCCAAGCTTTTACCGTTAACACCACCACTCTTAAAACCCAAAGGTTATCATTTTGTTATGTCAGTGTGCAGAGCTCTTAGAGAGTCTGCCTCACCTGGGACACTCCTGCAGGTGAAACCTTCATTTAGGTAGTGAAAGGCTTCAAGCCTCTCAAGTTGCTGTGCATTCCTGATTGCACTCACACCTCCTCACTCAGCCAGAGCCTGGGGGCTTTGTTGTTTTGTTGGTTTTCTTTACCTCATCCACTCACCACCTGTGAGATTCAATGCCACCCAGCAAGCAGGGGCAAAGGATTTCTAGAAACACTGCTAATTTGCTGCCTCACTTTGCCTGCTGCAAAATTGAGTGCCCCCTCCCAGGAGCAACCTGGCTGCTTCTCCCTAAACACAGCAGTTGAGAGCCAGGGATCAAAAGGAGCTGTCGACACCTAGACTCCTGCCTTCTCCTAGGCATCAGGCATTTAGCTCACGTGGGCAGAGAATCAGAGAATCAATCAGGTTGGAAAAGACCTCAGAGATCATCAAGGCCAACCTGTCACCCAACACCTCCTGACTGCTAAACCATGGCTCCAAGTGCCACATCCAATCCCCTCCTGAACACCTCCAGGGATGGTGGCTCCACCACCTCCCTGGGCAGCACATTCAAATGGCAAATTACTCTACCAGTGAAGAACTTCTTCCTAACCTCCAGCCTAAACTTCCCCTGGCACAGCTTGAGACTGTGTCCTCTTGTTCTGGTGCTGCTTGCCTGGGAGAAGAGACCAACCCCCACCTGGCTACAACCTCCCTTCAGGGAGCTGGAGAGGGCAATGAGGTCTCCCCTGAGCCTCCTCTTCTCCAGGCTAAGCAACCCCAGCTCCCTCAGCCTCTCCTCACAGGGCTGTGTTCCAGACCCCTCCCCAGCATCGTTGCCCTCCTCTGGACACCTTGAAGTCTCTCAATGTCCTTCTGAAACTGAGGAGCCCAGAACTGGACACAGGACTCAAGGTGTGGCCTAAGCAGTGCTGAGCACAGGGCACAATGACCTCCCTGCTCCTGCTGGCCACACTCTTCCTGATTCAGGCCAGGATGCCCTTGGCCTTCTTGGCCCTGTGGGCACACTGCTGGCTCATGTTCAGCTGCTGTCCACCAGCACCCCCAGGTCCCTCTCAGCCACTCTGTCCCCAGCCTACAGCACTGCCTGGGGTTGCTGTGGCCAATGTGTAGAACCTGGCACTCAGACCTGTTAAATGCCATCCTGTTGGACTCCACCCTTCTGTCCAGAATCCAAACAAGAGCACTTCAAGATTATTAAACCCAACCAATCACCCAACCCTAACTAACCAACCAGACCATGGCACCAAGTCCCTCATCCACTCCCTTCTTATGCACCCCCAGGCATTATGACCCCAGCACCTCCCCTTGGGCAGCCACTCTGCCTGGGAAGAGCTGGGAACCCCTCTGGGCAGCCTGAGCCTTCAAGTGATGTGGTCCAGCAGCTGCAAACAGGCCACTTGGTTTGAGTAATCAACTCATTGAAGTTAATTGGCCTGTAGCCCTGGAATGTCTTTGTGCAACAGGAGCTCCCATTTCACTTGTATGCCTTCTGTGAAGCAGTAGTGGAGGAAGTAAATTCACTTCCTCTGTTCCCCTTCTCTTCCTCTCCCAATGAATTGCCAGCAGAGAGATGTTTGATTCTCTTAGAGCCATGTGGAGAAAGGCCTCACCCATGCAGCCCCTACACTTCTACCTGCTGCTATGCTAGCAAGTCATGTAACTGCTCTGAACTGGAACAGCATGGATCCCAGCCCACCATAACACAACAGTCTCACTAAGTTTAGGACAAATTACATCCCCAAAGAGCACACCATGGATATTAATGCTCAGTGTTGCTAGGCAGCACCTCCTTTCAGTGGTGCACAGGGGTAGACTGAAGAGGAGGTCTGTCCCTCTTGAGGAGGGCTTTCAGCTCCTGTGATTAATGCTGCTGAAGATTCATGCCTGCCTTTTGCTCTATGATCACTGCAAACCATACAGAAGGAGGTGGTGTGGACCTCTTTGAGGGGAGGGAGGCTCTACAGAAGGAGCTGGAAAGACTGAGCTGAGACCAACAGGATCACAGCATCATAGAATTGTCAGGGCTGGAAGGGACCTCAAGGCTCAGCCAGTGCCAACCCCCCTGCCATGGCCAGGGACACCTCACACTACAGCAGGTTGCTCACAGCCACCTCCAGCCTGGCTGCAAACACCTCCAGGCAGGAGGCTTCCACCACCTCCCTGGGCAGCCTGTGCCAGGCTCTCACCACTCTCATGGGCAACAACTTCTTCCTCACAGCCAATCTCAATCTCCCCATTTCTAGTTCTGCTCCATCCCCCCCAGTCCTATCCCTCCCTGACACCCTCAAAAGTCCCTCCCCAGCTTTCTTGGAGCCCCCTGCAGATCCTGCAAGGCCACAATGAGGTCTCCTGGGAGCCTTCTCCTCTCCAGCCTGCACAACCCCAACTCTCTCAGTCTGTCCTCACAGCAGAGCAGCTCCAGCCCTCTGCTCCTCCTCGTGGCCCTTCTCTGGACACCTTCCAGCCCCTCCAGAGCCTTCCTGGCACAGAGGCTCCAGCACTGGCCCCAGAGCTGCAGCTGTGGTCTCAGCAGAGTGGAGCAGAGGGGCAGAATCCCCTCCCTGGCCCTGCTGCCCACACTTCTCTTGCTGCAGCTCAGGTTGAGGTTCAACAAGGCCAAGTGCCAGGTCCTGCACTTGAGTCACAACAACCCCCTGCAAAACTCCAGGCTTGAGGCAGAGTGGCTGCAGATAAGGCCTCAGGAACAGAAACAGGACCTGGTGTGTTGATTGACAGCTGCCTGAACATGAGCCAGCAGTGTGCCCAGGGGCTCAAGAAGGCCAAGTGCATGCTGGCCTGGGTCAGCACTAGTGTGGCCAGCAGGAGCAGGGAAGTCATTCTGCCCTGTGCCCAGCACTGGTGAGGCCACCTCCTAAATACTGGGGTTGCTTTTGGAGTCCTCACTCCCAGAAGGACACTGAGGGCTGGAGCATGCCCAGAGGAGGGCAACAAAGCTGGGGAAGAGTCTGGAGAAGAGGGCTGGGGAGGAGCAGCTGAGGGAGCTGGGGGAATTCAGTCTGGGGAGGAGCAGCTGAGGGAGCTGGGGGTATTCAGTCTGGAAAGGAGGTGGCATAGGGGAGGCCTTCTTGCTCTCTACAAGTCCCTGCAGGGAGGCTGGAGTGAGGTGGGTGCTGGGGGGCACTGCTGAGTGCCTCTTAGCTGTAGGCAAGAACATGAACAATGTAATTGTTCTGGATTTTGTTTGTCACTAGGAAGCTTTTGTGTCAAGATGTAAAAATAGTACTGAGCTCTCATCCTCTGCAGCACAACATTTGTATGTTTGCAAAGTCTAATTAGTGCTAATTAGGTAACAACCCATGGTTAAAAAACCCCACATCCCACTAGGAGCAACCAATGGTCTTGGGCACTGCTAAGTCAAAGTAAAGGAATAATGTCTATCCAGAGCTGAGGGCAGGGGGTCAGGAAGGAAGGGACAGGGACAGCCTCTGCTCACTGTGCCCTGGGATAGGCCAAGGGGCAATGGATGGAAACTGCAGCACAGGAGGTTCCAGCTCAACATGAGGAGGAACTTCCATACTCTAAGCATCTCAGAGGCCTGGAGCAGGCTGCCCAGAGAGGTTGTGGAGTCTCCTTCTGTGGAGCCTTTCCATCCCTGTCTGGATGTGTTCCTGGGTGACCTGTGCTGGATTCTCTGCTCCTGCTCTGGCTTGGACTGGAAGATGTCCAGAGGTCCCTTCCAACCCCTGACATCCTGTGAGCCTGTAAAGGAAGGAAGAGTATTTGGCAGCCTGCAGATTTTTAGTGAGGTGTTTCATGTCACAAACCACAGAATGGTTTGGCTTGAAAGGGACCTTTCAGAGCAGGGACACCTGTTGCTAGCCCAGGTTGCTCACAGCCTCATCCAACTGACCTTGAGCCCCTCCAGGCTGCAGACATCCACAGCCCCCCTGGGCAACCTGTTCCAGTGTCTTGCCTCTGACTGTGTATGTGTCTTGCCAGTGTTCAGTGGCTGTTCCATCACCCAGCTCAAAGCTATTGTCTCTCATCCTGGCACTCCCAGCCCTTGTCAGAGGTCCCTCCCCAGCTCTTCTGTAGCCTCCTTCAGGTACTGGAAGGCTGCTCTAAGGTCTCCTTGGAGCCTTCCCTTCTCCAGGCTGAACAGCCCCAACTCTTCAGCCTGTCCCCAGGGGAAGGTGCCCCAGCCTTTGCATTAGGATCATAAACATCAGAGAATCTCTTCAGTTAGGAAAGACCTCTGAGGCCATCAGCTCAAGCTGTCAAGCCAACACCACTGTGGCCATTCAACCATGCCACAGAGTGCCACAGCTACACATGTCAATCAATCCTTAAAGCAGGAACCAGAAGTTCTTAAGGAAGAGCTGCAGCTCCACTGTGTGGAAGGGCCTGGAGCCCCTGGGCTAGAGGAGGGGCTGAGGGAGCTGGGGGTGTTCAGGCTGGAGAAGAGGAAGGTGAGGGAGACCTCTTTGCTCTCTGCAGCTCCATGAAGGGAGTTTGGAGCCAGGAGGGGACAGCCTCTGCTCCTTGGTGGCAAGGGAAAGGAGCAGAGGCAATGGTCCCAAGGTGCAGCAGGGGAGGCTCAGGCTGGATGCTAGGAACTATTTCTTGCCAGAGAGGGCTCTCAGCCATTGGAATGGTCTGCCCAGGGCAGTGCTGGAGTCCCCATCCCTGGGGGTGTTCCAACAGCTGTGGAGCTGGAGCTTAGGGACAGGGTTTGGTGTTGAGCCTGCAGTGCTGGGTGGAGGAGCTTGGAGGTCTCTTCCAACCAGATGCTTTCTGTGATTCTGTGAATGCTTTTGTTTCTAATACCAATGCCAACAACAGAGAAGCTGAAACTCTTGGCAGCATCAGGCACAACTGACAAAGATTTTCTGGGAGGAGGGAGTTTGTGCACATTGCTCCTGCCCTTTGGTAATATGAACACACCAGAGATCAACTGGACAGAGACAAGGGAGAATCATCTCAGGTGGAAAAGACCTCTGAGATGATGGAGTCTAACTCTACCAAGGCTGGTGTTAAAGCCTGACCCTCAGCACCACAACTCTGCCTCTTCAAAACCCTTCCAGGGATGGGGCTTCAAGCACCTCCATGAGCAGCCTGTATCAGGAGCTGAGAACCATTTTGGTGGAGCAATTTCTTCTAGAGTCCAACCTAATCCTCCCCTTGTGAAGGGGAATGGAATAGAATAGAATAGAATAGAATAGAATAGAATAGAATAGAATAGAATAGAATAGAATAGAATAGACCAGGTTGGAAGACACCTTCAAGATCATCGAGTCCAACCTATCATCCAACACCACCTAATCAAGTAACCCATGACACCAAGCACCCTATCAAGTCTCCTCCTGTGCGCCTCCAGTGATGGTGACTCCACCACCTCCCTGGGCAGCACATCCCAATGGGCAATCACTCTAGTTGGGAAGAATTTCTTCCTAACCTCCAAACTAAACCTCCCCTGGCACAGCCTGAGACTGTGTCCTCTTGTTCTGGTGCTGGCTGCCTGGGAGAAGAGACCAACCTCTGCCTGTCTACAACCTCCCTTCAGGGAGTTGGAGAGGGCAATGAGGTCTCCCCTGAGCCTCCTCTTCTCCAGGCTAAGCAACCCCAGCTCCCTCAGCCTCTCCTCACAGGGCTGTGTTCCAAACCCCTCCCCAACTTTGTTGCCCTTCTCTGGACACCTTCCAGCAACTCAACCTCCTTCCTAAACTGAGGAGCCCAGAACTGGACACAGGACTCAAGGTGTGGCCTAACCAGTGCAGTGTACAGGGGCAGAATGACCTCCCTGCTCCTGCTGGCCACACTCTTCCTGATGCAGGCCAGGATGCCCTTGGCCCTCCTGGCTGCCTGGGCACACTGCAGGCTCATGTTCAGCCTGCCATCAACCAGCACCCCAGGTCCCTCTCTGCCTGGCTGCTCTCAGCCACTCTGACCCCAGCCTGTAGCACTGCCTGGGGTTGCTGTGGCCAATGTGCAGCACCTGGCACTGGGATGTGTTCAGTCTCCTGCCCTTGGACTCTGCCCGTCTGTCCAGCCTGTTGAGGACCCTCTGCAGAGCCTCTCTGCCCTCCAGCAGATCAACTCCTGCCCCCAGCTTGGTGTCACCTGCAAATTTACTGATGATGGACTCAATGCCCTCATCCAGATCATCAGTGAAGATATTGAACAGGATGGGGCCCAGCACTGATCCCTGGGGCACACCGCTGGTGCCTGGCTGCCAGCTGGCTGTGGCACCATTCACCACCACTCTCTGGGCTCAGCCTCCAGCCACTTCCTAACCCAGCTGTGATAGCATCCATGGAAATGTCTATGGATCTGTCACGAGCCCATTGGTATGTTGCATCTCTGCCTTCATGTCCTGACGAATCGTGAGCCCACCGAGCTAAGAACATCTCACCTCGGTGTTTCCAGTCGAGATCAAGATTAGAGTCCATGTCTACTTGAGACACTCTTGCAGCCAGATCTGCCTGCTGGTTGTGTTGCTGTTCCTCAGTAGCTTTGCTCTTAGGAATGTGAGCATCGATGTGTCTCACCTTCACTGGAATTCTCTCGATTCGATCAGCAATGTCCTGCCACAGGTCGGCTGCCCAAATGGGTTTTCCTTTCCTCTGCCAACCACTCTTCTTCCAGTTCTTTAGCCAACCCCATAGAGCATTGGCTACCATCCATGAGTCGGTGTAGAGATAAAGCTTTGGCCATCTCTCACGTTCAGCCACGTCGAGAGCTAGCTGGACAGCTTTTACCTCTGCGAACTGACTGCATTCTCCTTCTCCATCCTTCGCCTCTGCAACTCGGCGTGTTGGACTCCACACTGCAGACTTCCACCTTCGCTTGTTCCCGACAAGACGACAGGAACCGTCTGTGAACAAAGCATCTTTCTTTTCATCATCAGAAAGGTCATTGTAAGGAGGAGCTTCCTCAGCACGAGTTACTTTCTCCTCTGGAGGTTTAGCACAGTTGGTACCTTCAGGCCAACTTGTCAGGGACTATTCTTCTGAGCCAGTAGTGCCTCCAGGAGGATCTGCTCCATGATCTTTCCAGGCACAGAGGTGAGACTGACTGGCCTGGAGTTCCCTGGTTCCTCCTTCTTACCCTTTTTGCAGATGGGGGCAATGTTTCCCCTTTTCCAGTCTGTGGGGACTGCCCCAGACTGCCATGACTTTTGAAATAGAATAGAGAGGGGTTTAGCAACCTCCTCTGCCAGTTCTCTCGGTACCTGTGGGTGTATCCCGTGGGGTCCCATGGACTTGAACACTTCCAGGTTCTTCAGGCGATCACCAACCTGATCTTCACTTCCCATGGGCAGTTCTTCCTCCCCGTCCCTGGCATTGTCTTCCATAACATCAGGAGTGTGGCTGGAGGCCCTTGCAGTGAAGACTGAGGTAAAGAAGTTATTAAGTACCTCAGCCTTTTCCTCATCACTTGTGGCCATGTCACCAGTTTCCTTTCTGAGGGGGCCCACACCTTCCCTAGGCTTCTTCTTCCCATTCATATGCCTGTAGAAGTTCTTAGTGTTCCCTTTAACCTCCCTGGCTAGATTCAATTCAAACTCTGCTTTGGCTTTCCTAACCAGGACTCTTGCTGCTCAGGCAGCTTCCTTATCTCCCCCCTGTTCTAGCTGTCCTTCTCTTTCGGAAAGCATGGACGGACTCCCATGTTGGTGAGGCAGGAATCGTTTATTGGCACAGAACAAGCAGCTTATATAGGAAAAATCGGGCAGGGAAAGCAATTCCCTGACATTCTTGCACCACTGCTGCTAATTGGGTTTTCTCATTTGATATGCAGCTGTCCATTGTTATCTTCATCCCATATCAGGTTGGTCTTCTCCAGTATGGAGGCACGCATCCTCTTGTCTGGCACGTCAGGTTGTTTACCACGGTCAGCTCTTCTTTATCATCAAGCCATCCTTCCAGTATCAGTGGCCTGTTGTTCTTTCTCGTCCTGAAACCTTCCATAGATACTTTCTGCTTTCCTACACCAATGGCCAATCACTCTCTGTGTGTAGAACTTCCTCCTAACCTCCAGCCTAAACCTCCCCTGGCACAGCCGGAGACTGTGTCCTCTTGTTCTGGGGATGGTTGCTAGAGAGAAGAGACCAGCCTCTGCCTGTCCACAACCTCCCTTCAGGTATTTGTGGAGAGCAATAAGGTCACCCCTGAGCCTCCTCCTCTCCAGGCTAAGCAACCCCAGCTCCCTCAGTCTCTCCTCACAGGGCTGTGTTCCAAGCCCCTCACCAACTTTGTTGCCCTTCTCTGGACCCCTTCCAGCAAGTCAACCTCCTTCCTAAACTGAGGGGCCCAGAACTGGACACAGGACTCAAGGTGTGGCCTAACTAATGCAGAGTCCAGGGGCACAATGACCTCCCTGCTCCTGCTGGCCACACTATTCCTGATGCAGGCCAGGATGCCCTTGGCCTTCTTGGCCACCTGGGCACACTGCTGGCTCATGTTCAGGCAGCTGTCAATCAGCACCCCCAGGTCCCTCTCTGTTTGGCAGCTCTCAGCCACTCAGACCCCAGCCTCTAGCACTGCCTGGGGTTGCTGTGGCCAAAGTGCAGCCCCTGGCACTTGGACTTGTTGAATGCCATCCTGTTGGACTCTGCCCATCTGTCCAGTCGGTCGAGGTCCCTCTGCAGAGCCCTTCTGTCCTCTAACTGACCAACATCTGCCCCCAGCTTGGTGTCATCTGCAAATGTGCTGATGCCTGACTCAATGCCCTCATCCAGATCATCAATGAAGATGTTAAAGAGGATGGGGCCCAGCACTGACCCCTGTGGGGCACCACTGGTGCCTGGCTGCCAGCTGGCTGTGGCACCATTCACCACCACTCTCTGGGCTCAGCCTCCAGCCAGTTCCTAACCCAGCTCAGAGTGCTGCTGTCCCAGCCAGGGGCTGACAGCTTGGCCAGCAGTTTGCTGTAGGGGACGGTGTCAAAGGCCTTGCTGAAGTCCAGGCAGAGCACATCCACAGCCTGCCCCACACCCACCAGGCAGTCACCTGGTCATAGAAGGAGATCAGGTTGGAGAGGCAGGACCTGCCCCTCCTAAATCCATGCTGGCTGGACCTGAGCCCTTGGCCGTCCTTCAGGTGCGCAGTTATTGCCGCCAGGACAATCTGCTCCATCACTTTCCCTGGCACTGAGCTCAGGCTGCCAGGCCTGGAGTCTCCATGACACTGCTCCCTGACCCCATCGCCCAGCTCCGGAGGCCACTCGCCCTGAACTCCTCCTGCCTTGCTGTTAAACATTGAGGCACAGAAGGTGTTCAGGACCTCAGCCTTTGCCTCCTCTTCAGTCACAGTGTTCCCCTCCAGGTCCCAGAAGGAGTGCAGGTTCTTCTTGCCCTCTTTTTAGCATTCATGTATTTAGAAAGCTGCTTTTTGTTCTCCTTCCCAGCAGAGTTCAGCTTGAGTAACAGCTGGGCCTTTGCCTCTCTCATTTGTCTCCTGCACGTTCCAGCAACATCCTTAAATGTATCTCCAGTTGCCTCCCCCCTTTCCAAAGGGGATACAGCCTCTTGTTTCCCTTCATGCCTTCAGGAGCTGCTTGCCCATCCAGGCCCAGAGCCTTCCCCTCGGCTCATCTTTCAGCCCATGGGAACTGCCAGTTCCTGTGCCTTCAAGAGCTCCTGTTTGAAGTAGGGCCAACCAGCCTGGACCCCTTGGTTCTTGAGGGCTGCTGCCCAGGGAACTTTCCGAGTCAGCTGCTTGAACAAGCTGAAGTTTGCCCTCCGGCAGTCCAGAGCGAGGCTTCTGTTCCTGCTCCTCCCTATCTCCCTGCATATTGAAACCTTCCCTCTCTCATGATCACTGCACCCTAGGCAGCCTCCCACCATCACATCTCACACCAGCCCTTCTCTGTTGGAGACCAGCAGGTCGAGCAGAGCCTGACCCCTGCTAGGCTCACTTAACAGCTGCCTCAGGAAGCTGTCCTCCATGCGCTCCAGGAACCTTCTGGACTGCCTCCTCTCTGCTGAGTTAAGTTCCCAGCAGATAGCTGGCAGGTTAAAGTCACCCACAAGGACAAGAGCTGATGATCTTGAGACAGCCTCCAGTTGCTTAGAGAGTATTTCATCAGCCTCCTCATCCTGGCTGGGTGGTCTGCAACAGACTCCAACCAGGATGTCAGATTTGTTAGGCCTCCCTCTGATCTTAACCCACAGGCACTCAACCCTTTCATCCTCCTCCTCAAGCTCTGCGGCATCGAGCCATTCCCTAACGCACAGAGCCACCCCTCCTCCTCTTCTCCCTCCCCTGTCTCTCCTGAAGAGCCTGGAACCCCCCAGTGCAGTACCCCACTTGTGTGAATCATCCCACCATGCTTCTGTACTAGCAGCTATATCCTAGTCCTCCTGGTGGACCAGGACTTCCAGCTCCTCTTGCTTGTTGCCCATGCTGGGTGCATTGGTGGAGCTGCACTGCAGCTGGGCTCTCAACTTCTCAATCCACCCTCATTTGTGTCCCACTCTCTCCTCTCCAGAGAGACTGCTTTCCTCACCCACCCCCTTCAGACCCAGTTTAAAGCCCTCCCAATGAGCCCTGCCAGCCCCAGTGCTAGTACCCTCCTGCCCTTTCTGGATACCTGCACCCCATCAGGACCCAGCAGGTTGGGTGCAGGAGAAGTTGCCCCATGATCAAAGAACCCAAAATTCCACTGCTGGCACCATCCCCTGAGCCAATTGTTGATGGTCTGGGCTCTCCTGTTCCTCTCAGTGTACTCCCCTGCCACTGAGGGGACTGAGCAGAGCACCACTTGAGCTCCTGCCCCATCAATCAATTGTGCCAGGGCCTTGAGTTCCTTTTTGATTGTCCTGCTGCCCTTCTTATCAACCTCAGCACTTCCAGCTTGGATTCCCAGCAATGGGTAACAGTCAGAGGGCTGGATCAGCTTAGGGAGTCTCCTGCTGATGTCCCTTCTCTGGGCCCCAGGCAGGCAGCACACTTCCCTATGGGATGGCTCAGGATGACACAGGGCTCCCTCAGTCCCCCTCAGGAGAGAGTCCCCAACAACTATAACCCTTCTCTTTGTCTGGACAGTGCTGGTCCTTACACTTGGTGGGGACTGCTTGGCCTTAGGCATCTCCTTCAATGGTTCCCCTTCAGCCCTCTCCTCCCCGTTGCCCTCGGCCTGCAGGGCCTCATACTGATTGTGCAAGGGCAACTGGGGGGGAGAGGGCCGGGATGGATTCCCCTTGCTTCCCCTGACAGGGACCTGTACCCATCCCTCCCTGTCTCCAGGGATGCCTCCCGCAACAGGGGAGGGCTGCAGAGCCTGCTCCCACATCTCTAACTGCCTTTGACATTCCCCTGTAGTCCTGAGCCTGGATCCTTCATCCTGCAGCTCGGCCACTCCAGCCTTAAGCTCAGCCAGCAGGCGGAGGAGAAAGTTCACCTGCTCACACCTGACAGAGGTGTTGTCTCCTTCCCCCTCCATTCCAAGTGCCAGGCTCCAGCACTCCCTGCAGCCAGCAGCCTGGACTCCTGTGTGTTTGTGCACCAGCTCTGTCTGGGCACCAAGTGATTTTCTGATCGCCTTTGGCTGAGTTGTTGCCATGGCTCAGGGCTCTGTTGTTAGCTGTTAAAACAAACTAATCAATACATATATCTGTTCCACCTCGATACTATCATGTATTTATTTCAGTGCTATAGTTATAAATACAATCAATTGTATTTCCCCTAAATACTATAAGCCAACAGAGGAAGCTCTCAGCTCAAGCACGCCGGTGCCGGTGCCGGTGCCGGTGCCGGTGCCGGTGCCGGTCAGCTCTGGAGCCACAATGGCTGCAGAGTGCAATGGCTGCAGAGTGGCAACTTTGCCTGAGCAGGGGCTCTTGGAGTCGCTGGCTGTGGTCAATGTCTGCTCTCCCTCAGCTGCTGTTGCTGCTGGGAGATGCTCTGCAGGCATCCCCAGGGCCTTGTCCCCCAGGGCTGCACCAGGGACCCTGATGGCTTCTCCAATCTGTCCCTCCTCCAGCTGGAGCCAGAAGCCAGAGAGAGCCTCAAGGACCTGCAGGTGAAACTCAACCATGTCCTGGAGGAGCTGAGCAGAATCTTTGCCAGCAGGTACACCTGGCTGAGAGGAGGTGGGTTTGGGGGTCAAGGAACTGCAGCTGGGGCCTGGCTGGGGCCTCTGCTTGGCCAAGCAGGTCCTGGGCATGGCTGTGGGAGATGCTGAGCTGACTGAGCACTGTGCTCCCCGGTCTCCAGCCACGCCTGGAGGAGTGCTGAAGCAGCTGGGTGACATCCTGGGCCAGCTGAAGGAAGGGCACTGGCAGTGTCCCTGCCAGCACCTGCAGCAGTGCTGCACAGCATGCTGACCGTGTCCTGCAGCCCACCATGGGCCTCCTGGGCAGCAAGGGAGTGTGGGGCCAAGAGGAACACAGACATCTCTCAGCGCCCCTGACCCCCCCGGGAGTGTGGGGGACCTGCAGGCTCTGTAGTTCCTTTGAGCAGTTTGACAGAGTCAGGTTGCTGCTGAAACCAAGCAGACCTTTAGCTGCCAGGGGCAATGCTGCCTGAGCAGGGGCTCTGGGAGCCACTCTGGGCTGTGCATCCTGCAGTGCTCTTCCCTCTCTGAGGTGAGTGAAAAGCAAGACTGCTTCGTAGGGTGAGTTGTGTCTGAAAGAGCACAGAAGGGCTGAGGTTGGAAGGGGCCTCAGAGATCAACCTTCCCAGCCTGGGCAGGGACAGCTCTCAACTGGACTCAGCTGCTGGAGGCCTCATCCCAGCTGGCCTTGGACACCCCCAGGGAAGAGGCAGCCACAGCCTCCCTGGGAAGCCTGGGAGCAGCCTGCAGCCTCGGGGTGCCGGTGGGTGAGAGACTGGAGGGGAGGCAGCAAGGGGCACTTGCAGCACAGGAGGCCAGTGGCAGCCTGGGCTCAGCCAGGGCAGCAGGGCCAGAGGGGCAGGCAGCCGGTTTGTGTCTCCTGGGGCAGCAGGAGCTGTGTGGGGGCTCCCCGCAGGAGCAGCTTGGCAGCCCTGGGGCCCGAGAGGCTTTCTGGGCCTGCCCTGGGGGAGCTGGAGCAGGGCTCCACAGGCAGCTCCCCTGTGGGCTCTGGGCAGCCCTGTGCCCGCTGGCTGCCGTCTGGTCCCAGCGCTGGGCACTCCTCTCTTTGTGCCGCGGTTGCCAGGGGGCCGCTGGGTGGCCTCAGGCTCTGTCGCTGTGGCAACCAGGCACAGCCCGGCCGCGACTGTGTGGCAGTGGGATCGCTGCTGGGTGCTGCTGGGTCCTGGTGGGTGCTGCTGGGTCCCGTTGGACGCTGGTGCCGGCCCCGGGCCGAGGTGACGATGGCTGTGTCCCCTCCCCAGCCCCAGCCCGGGGGGACTTTGGCTGCTGAGCTCAGGAGGGAGGGCTGGGAGCAGGGCCGGGCAGGGAGGGTGGAAGCCTGAGCGCCGCTGTCCCGCACAGCAGTGCTGAGGCCATTGCCGGCACCCAGCTGCTGCTCGGGGCAGGATGGGAGGGAGGAGGTTGCCCCTTAGCCAAGCGCAGGTTCTTGTGCTGGGGGAGAGCCCCCTGGAGCTGCAGCACTTGCCATGCTGGGCACCCCCGGAGGAGCTGGAGCCCCTTCTCCCTGCCCCCACAGCTGGACAAACTGCTCCCTGAAACACAAAATCCCTCTGGGTCTTCTTTGTTGCCATGGGATGCTGCTGTGTCTGCCTCCAGGCTGGGACTAAACGCGGAGGGGAGAGAGGCTGCCTGTCTCCCTGCTGCCAGTCTGATCCTCCTTCCCTTGCACCTGGGCTTTGGGATGTTTTTGCCTTCCGTTTTCACCTGTGCTGCCCCATCTGCAAGTGAGGGGTGAGAGGATTTCTTCTCTGCCTAGCAAACGCTGTGCAGGCTGAGGATGAAAGATGCAGCAGCTGCCTAGGTAGCAGAGACTGCAAAGCTCCCCCAGCCCAACTCTCCTTTCCTTGCATTTTAAAACCCTAGGGGATTTCCTGAGAAGCAGCAATTCCTGCATCTCTCTCTTGAAAATCCAGAGGCTGGACGGCTTCAGGAGGCTGCAGGTAACTCAGGACAGGTTGTCCAGCCTTGCCTCTGCACTGAGGGATGGGAAACAACTCAGTGAAGTCCAAGCTTCACCAGCACGGGGTCCCAGGCAGTGCTGCAGCAGGGCAGCCGCTGGTAATGTTCCCTGTCCTGGCAGCCAGCAGTGTGTGTGTGTGCTGGGGAGCCGGCACCAGGCTGAGCCTGCCAAGGTCAGGCTGGAGGCTGCATTCCTCCTTCTGCTTTTGGTCACTTCCCCTTCTGCAGCTGGATGTCTCTGAGATGAGTGTTTCTGTTCTTCCAGAGACTGGGCCCCAGTGTGGGGGTGGGGCAGGCACACTGAGAATTATTTGCCCAAGAAGGTTTGGAGGATTGAGATGAAAGCAGCTTGGTTGGGACTGAGGTTTCCTGAGCGTTTCAGACCTCTCAGGGAGGCTCCAGGAAGGCAGCTGCTCAGGATGTGACCATCAACAGCCTCTGCTGGACACTGGGAAGTGCTGCTGCAGAATCTGCAGCTGGCTCAGCAAGGGGGAGAGGATGTTGCTTAGGGCTGCTGGCAGTGCCTCTTGTGCCAGCTTGGCTGTGGATCACTGGTGCCCCTCAGCAGAGTGGAGCTCACTGTTGATAGCTTTGTGTCGATGAAGAGAGGTGGTGGCCATGCTGCTGAGTGGAAGAAGTTAACCTGGACCTGCTTCACTCAGGGGGACCTGTTAAGCCATGCTACTTGTAGGCTAAGGAGGCTGGAGAGCCTCTGCTGCTGTTAGGATGAAGCCTTAAGTGGCCCTGCTCTCACCCCTGCAGCATTTCTTGCTGAGCTGCTTCCTCGAGTGGTTTCCTGCTTTCCTTTCTGCTGCTACAGCCTCTGGAGTGCCTGTAGGGAGCCTGGAGTTTGGGTGTCAGGGAGTGAAGAGCAGGGCCCCCATTCTCCATGGAGAAATGCTCCTGGGCACTGTGGTAGTTGTGTGTCTGGAAGGAGTCATCTTTGCTGGCTCATTTCTGTCCCTGAAGCCAAGCAGAGCAGCCCTGAGCAGCTCAGCTGAGCAGCTCTGCTTCTTGCCCAGGGAGTGGAGCTCTGTGCTCCCCGAGGCAGAAACAGCAGCAGGGCAGCCCAGGTGCTCTCCCCTGGGGAAGGATGCCCCAGCCTGGAGACACTGTGGAGCCTTTGGCTTTGCTGGGAGTGGGCTTCTGGCTTTTCAAAGGTCTGCTGCTGCTCCTTGCAGGTGAGCTGAGCCATGGCCACTGAGCAGAACCAGCGCTCCAGGAGGCCCTCCAAAATGCCTGAGGGGCTCCGGGGCACAGTGGCAGCACCTGGGCACCTGAAGCCAGCCAGAGAGGCAAAGCAGCCTGCAACTGTAAGTAGCTGCTGTGGTCAAGGAGGAGCCCTGGGGCAGGCTGCCCAGAGAGGTCCCAGACATTCCAAACCCACCCAGATGTGATCTTGGGCAAGCTGCTCTGGCTGACCCTGTGTTTGCAAGAGGGTTGGACTGGCTGAGCTCCAGAGGTCCCTTCCAACCCCCACCCTGCTGGGATAGCCTCCATGGAGCACAGATCCAGCCCTGCAAACAGTGGAGTCAGGGCAATTCTTCCTTCCTCTCCATCCATGTCCCCTTTGCTGACTGGAGCTGCCCTGCTGCTGAGGCTCTCTCAAGGAGATGTCTCTGTGGAGGGCTCTGTGAGGCCAGGACAGAGAGAATGAAGGAGAACTCAGACTTGGAGGCATTCCTCTGCACCTCAGCCCTGGCACAGGGCTGCTTTTCTGCCCTCCTCTGCCTCCCCCAGCAGTGCCATCTCCCCAGGGCAGGCTGGGGAGCCTGGGCCAAGGGCAGAGCTGGGGCAGCTCTGAGCACTCTTGCCCTGCTCTCTTCAGAGCTCCCTGCCTCTAGCCAGCAGCACTACAGAGGGAACAAGTGCCCAGAGAGCAGCAATCCCCAGGAGTGCCCCAGCAAATCAGGCAGCAGCTCATGGGACAGAGCCCCTTGGTTAGAGCTTGTCCCTTCTGCTCTGGCTCAGGAATGCTCTGAGGTGAAACACTGCAGCAGGTCCCTCAGGAGGCTCCCAGGACTGGCCTGGTAGCTCTGACCACAGGTTACTCCTCAGTGACACTTGGACAAGAGGAGCAGAGGGCTTGCTGTGGCTTGTGCTGGTGGTGTGTGTTTCAGCTGACTCCCTCCTCCTTCCTGCAGGAGATGCCTGAGCTCATGGAGCAGAGCCTGGGTGGCACTCAGGAGAGGAGCCTGCCCCAGATCATCCAGAGGGGTGGCAAGGCTGAGGAGAGGAGGCTGCCCCAGCTCAAGCAGAGGCTGGGCAACATTCAGAAGATGTGGCTGCCCCCAGTCTCCACCCAGAGGGGCAGCAGCCTGGAGGGGAAGCTGCCCCCAGTCTCCACCCAGAGGGGCAGCAGCCAGGAGGGGAAGCTGCCCCCAGTCTCCACCCAGAGGGGCAGCAGCCTGGAGGGGAAGCTGCCCCCTGTTCCCAGGAGGGGCAAGCCTGAGGCCAGGACCCTGCCCCTCATTCCCCAGCTTGCAGACTCCAGTGAGGCCTCCTGTCCAAAGGTAAACTTTTCCTGCCCTGTTCCTTGCTGTTGGCTGAGGCATTTGGAGAGGAGCCTGCTCGTGGCAGGCCTGCCTCCAGCTTCTCTCTAGAGCTGGCTGGCCAGGGCCTGCTGTGCTGTGCAGCTGCTGGCAGTGCTGAGTTCCTCCTGCCAGGAGAAAGCTCAGACCTTGCTCCCTGCTGAGCTGTTCAAGTCCTGAGCTGTGCTGCAGAAGCTCTGCTGCAGCTGGGGGGGTTCCTGGAGCTGAGCCCCTGGCACTCAAGCCCCATGCAGGGGGCAGGCTGGGGCAGGACACAAGGGCAGGAGCTTGCCATTTGCCATCCTCCTGCTGCCACAGGCAGCTGCTGCTTGGGGTGGTCGCTGCCAAGGGCCTGGGGCTGGGACTCCTTCGCTGCTGCCAGCCTTGGCCTTGGAGGGCTGAAGGCCTGCAGGAGCTGCTCAGCACTGAGCACACTCAGCTGCAGTGGTGCTTTGGGGTGGAGCAGCAGGTTGGGGCCCTCCCAGGGGGCTGGGTTTGCAGGCTGCAGGCTCCTGCCAGCTGCAGAGGGGCCTCAGCCCCTGGCTGTGCCTTGTCTGGCTCAGTGTTTGCTGCAGCTGTGCCTCAAGCTGCTTTGCTGCAGAGCTGCTGGCCAGAGCACACAGCCCCGAGGGCAGAGCAGGGAGGGAGGCTGCTGAGAAGCAATTGCCAGCAGCACACCTGTGACATACTGCTTGAGGGTTGCCCTGGCCAGCCCAGGAGGTTGGGAAGCCCTCAGCTGGGCACACAGAGGGCTGGCAGCATGCTGCAGCTGCTGGCTTCAGCCTGGCCATGGCTTGTGTGGAGCAGCAGGAGAGCTGCCTGGGGCTGTGGAGTGGCAGCAGCACAGCTGGGAGAGGGGAGGCAAAGCAGGGAGGAACTTTCTCCTAGCAGTGCCTCTGCTCTGCCAGCATTTGCTGCTTGTGTGCATTGCCAGGCTGCTGCTGCAGTGGAGTGGAACAAAAGCAGCAGCACCAGAGCAGGACCAAAGAGCCACTGAAAGCTCCTGGCAGAAGGAGCTGCCAAGTCCAGTCCTCCTCCAGCTGCCCAGTGCTGCAGAGAAGGGAGCTGAACCTTGCCAGCACTCAGCTCTCTTTGTCCTGCCTTCCCTCCTCTGCTGCTGTCCTCTCCTTAGCAGCTCCCAGGTTTAGATTGGCAAAGCTCTTTGGGGCTGTGTGGGCCTCGGCCTCCCTGCCTCAGAGCAAAGATCATCCCCAGAGTGTTTCCCCTGGAGCCTCCTGTCCATTGCTGGCCCTCAGCTGCTCCATGAGTGCTGCCAGCACTGTCAGGGAGTGCTCTGGTGCTGTGTGACCACAGCAGCACAGGGCTTTGCCCTGTGTTTGGGAGAGGGAACCTGGAGAGACAGCCCAAGAGCTGCTTAGCCTGAGCCTGCTCAGCACAGCCCAGCTCCTCTTGAGCCACCCAGGAGCCAGGTGGGAGAGCTTCTGCTTGCCCAGGCTGAGCTGGGCAGAGGGACTCACCAAGAGGCTGGGCTGGGCTGGAGAGCAGTGTAGGCTTCTTGCTCAGGAGTCCTGCTGCCAGCAGCTGAACCTCTGCCTGCTCTCTGTGCACCCCCAGCTGCCAGCTGCCCTGCAGCAGAGCTGCTTTGAGCCTCTCCCAGCAGAGGTGCTCTTCCAGAACTACCTCCCCCACCAGGTCTACGAAGAGACGCTGGTTCTGCGCAACAAGGGCAGGGTAAGTGCTGGGGGGTGGGAGGAACCTGCCCTCTCTGGGCATGCTGTCTCTGACACTGCCATGTGCTGCTGGGAGCTCACCCAGAGGAGCTTGCCTAGAGAGCAGCCTTGCCACTGAAAGCCCTGGCTTGCTGAGAATGTGGGGGGCTCTCCAGTTGTTCTCTCTTCTCGTGCTGGAGCTCAAGTGTGCACCACAGCCTGAGGGCTCCTTGGTTAGTCTTGGCTTTGGGGAGGGCATCTCCACCTCTCACAGCCTGCTTAGCTGCTTCTGCAATTCACTGGCAGAGCTCAGGGGCTGTCTTCTCCACTTGATGCTGGGATAAGGCCTAGGGAGGGGCTCCAGGAGAGGTGTTTGGAAAGAGCAGTGGAACAGACTGCTGGAGCAGCAGCAAGGGGAGGCCTTGAGCTGCCACTTGGGGTCCTGCTGAGCTTCATTCAGCCCTGCTGGGGCTTTTCTGGAGCTCTGCTTTCCCTTTGGAGCACCACAGCACATCCAGAACCATCTCCTCCTGAAGGTCTCCACCTGTGCTTGGAAAGAATTGGTGGTGCTGAGGAGATTCCCCAAGGAAGTGGAGCAGGGAAATGCTGCCAAATGCCAGCAGTTTTGTTCCTGTGGCAAGGGGAACGTTTGAGACTCTCTGGATTTCAGCTGGGGAAACATTTGCTGGAGTGAGGCAGGTGCCCAGAGCAAGCTGGTGGGAAGAGGCAGGAGGGAGGAGAGGAGCTGGGTGCAAAAGGGCTCCAGGAGAGAAGCCTGTGCACACAGGGGGTTCTCTTGCCAGCCAGCAGGCAGGGTGCTGGAGGCAGAGAGGGCTCAGCAACAGCAAAGCCTCCTGGAAGCTGCTGCTCTGCAATGGAGAGCAAGATGGGAAGGGGAGAGGAGGGCAGCTGGGAAGGCAGAAGCAGCCTGCATGAGAGCAGGGGAAGGAGCTCCCCCCCACACCTGCCTCTTGGGGGAAACAAAGGGAGAACAAAAGCTGTGGGGGAAGAGCAAGAGCAGGCCAAGTGTGTCCTGAGAGAAGAGGCTTTGCCAGGGCTGTGGCTGGAAAGAGAAGGCCCTTTGGCAAGGAAGGCTGCAAAGTGTGGTCCCTCTCAGTTACTGCTGGGGAGAACAGAGCCACTCCTGCTCTGGTGCCTGGCTTGGGAGTGTTGGCAAGAGGCCCCTGGGACACTGGTGTGCTCCACACTGACCCCAGACACTGTGCTGCTCTTTCCCCTTTCCTCATTAAAATGGGCCTCAGTTTCTCCTTTCCTCTGGCTCTGCTTCACAGCAGGGCTTGGGCCTGCAGCCCATGTCCCAGAGCTCCTTTGCCCAGGCAGCAGGCACTTGGCTCCAGCCTGGTGCTCTGTGCTGGAAGTGCCTTGGGAAGGAAGGATGCAGCTGGCCATGGCCAGGTTTCTTCTCACAGTGCCACAGGTGGCAAAATCCCAGTTGTGTCTTCCCTGCAGGTTCCTCAGTGGGTGAAGGTCATCATGGAGACCTCTCCTTACTTCAAGGTGCTTGGCCCCATGGGTGTGAGGCAGAAGGTAGCACCTGGCATGGCCTCTACTTACCGCATCCTTTTCACCCCCGAGGAGCACAAGGTGAGGCTGCAGGTCTCAAGGGGTTGCTGCCTTCAGTGGAAGGTGCAGCTGCAGGGCTGGCTGCAGAGCAGGGCAGCTGGGCTGGCCTTTGAGGAGCTCTCCTGCTTTCAGGAGGCTTGCACTGGCTCTCAGACCGGGAGAAAGCCTTTCCCATGCTGGAGATGCTGCTCTCCTGGGCAGGAGGCACTTGGGTGCTGCAGGGCTCTTTCTCCTTGCTGGGGCTCCTCGGGTGACCTTCCTTGGCTTCAGGGTGAGGCTTGGGGGCAGCCTCTCAAGGTGCTGCTTTCTAGGCTGTGTCCACTGCTGCCTCCTCATGGCTTTACTGCCTGGCTGAATCCAAAAGTCTGTTCAAGAGTGACCTGTGGCTTGGAGGAAGCAAAGTGGGCCTGAGCAGAGTGTGGAGCAGCACCTTGGCAAACTGCTTTCACCTCCTGGCTGTCCTGCTGGCCACAGCAGGCAGACAACAGAAGCTGAGCTCTGGAGCCAGCATTTTTCGTGCCTGCTGCTTCTCAGAGCCATGGAATGGTGGGGGCTGGGAGGCAGCTCTGCAGCTCACCCAGCCCAACCCCCCTGCTGGAGCAGGGACACCCACAGCAGCTTGCCCAGGATGGCAATGTCCAGGAGGGTTAGGAAGCTCTCCAGAGGAGGAGACTCCACAACAGAGGCACAGCCTCATTAGCAGGGGGGGTGGACTGGATGATCTCCAGAGGAGCCTTCCAAGCCCCACTGGTCTGTGGCTCTGGGCAGCTCTCTGGGCAGCTTGGCCCAGTGCTCCAGCACCCTCCCAGCCATGCTGTGGGTGCTGGGCACACAGAGCTCCTTGTTCCTGTAGCTGCTCCAAGCCATGCCCGTGTTCCCCTGCAAAATGGGGGCAGGGGGTGCTCCCACAAGGCTCAGCACAGAGCATGGGGTGCTTCTAGAAGCATGGAATTGCTTTGGTTTGGTTGGCAGAGTTCTTGAAGATGCCACAGCTGGCAGGCAGCCAGAGCCCAGCAGCTTCCCTTCTGCCCCGGGGCCGGCACTGCCTGCAGCCTGCTGAGGCTCTTCCTTTCCCTGCAGGACTACTGCCACCAGCTGCTGTGTGTCACCCAGAGGGAGGAGTTCCCTGTGCCCATCCGGGCTGTAGGTGCCCAGGCTGTGCTGGACTTCCCCCAGCAGCTGCACTTCTCCCTCTGCCCGGTCAGGCACAGCACCCAGAGGACTCTGCTGCTGCGCAACCTGGGCCAGCGGGAGGCTCACTACAGCCTCAGCACTCAGAGGTGAGGAGCTCAGCATCCTGCTCTGCTCTGCAGGCCAGGCTTGGCCCGGCCCTGGCTGCTTCCTAGGCTGGGATCTCCTGGGCCAGGAGCTGCCTTGCCCTTTGCAGCTCTGCAGGCCAGGTTTCTGGCTGGCAGGAAGCCAGGGGGAAGCTCTGAGTGCCAGCAGCTCTTCCAGCCCTGTGCTCTCCAGCAGCCCTGCTCTGGTGGCATTGCCAGCAGCTGGGCTCTGCAGCCTCACTGCAGGGAGCTGGGTGCAGTGTGGTGTGGGGGGGGACCTGATGTCATTTTCTCCTCTAGGCCCTTCTGAGGGCTGAATCTCCTCAGCACTGAGCCAGGAGCTCTCTTTCTGATCCCGGGGGGTTGCTTTTCCTTCTGCTGTCTGCAGTGAAGGGAGCTAACTCCACTGGGTGTCTGGTCCCCAGTGGTGTTCCCCAAGGCTCAGTGCTGGGGCCAGTTCTCCTGGACATTCTCTCAATGCCCTGGGTGAGGACATTGAGGCTGCCTCAGTCAGTTTGCAGACAGGCCCAAGCTGGGCAGCAGTGCTGAGCTGCTTGTTAACCTACAGAGGCACCTGGCCAGGCTGGGTCAAAGGCCAAGCCAATGGCATGAGGTTCATCAAGGCCAAGTGGCAGGTCCAGTAGCTGGCTCACAGCAACCCCCTGCCACACTCCAGTCTGGGGGAAGAGTGGCTGGAAAGATGCCCAGCAAAGACCTGGGGTGCTGCTCAACAGAGGCTGAAGCTGAGCCAGCCTGTGCCCAGGTGGCTGAGCAGGCCAACAGCATCCTGGCCTGGGTCAGCCGTGGTGTGGCCAACAGGAGCAGGGCAGTGTACCCCTGCACTGGGTACTGGATTCACAGCCTGAGTACTGCAAGGACTTTTGGCCCCCTCACTACAGGGAGGACATTGAGGTGCTGGGCTGGCTCCAGGAAGGACAACAGAGCTGGGGAAGGCTCTAGAGCAAAAGTCTTGTGAGGAGCAGCTGAGGGATCTGGGGTTGATTTAGCCTGGAGCAGGCTGAGGGCAGATCTTCTGGGATCCTTCAGCTCCCTGACAGGAGGCTGGAGCCAGGCAGGCCTTGGGCTCTGCTCCCAAGGAACAAGTGATAGGCCACGAGGAAATGACCTCAGTTGTGCCAGGGCAGGTTTGGGCTGGGCCATGAGGAACCATTTCTGCCCCTTGGGGGTTGTCAAGGCCTGGCCCAGGCTGCCCAGGGCAGTGGTGGAGTCCCCATCCCTGGGGGGTTGGTGCGGTGCTGAGGGCCAGGGTTTGGTGGTGACCTAGCAATGGGAGCATGGTTGGACTGGAGCTGAAAGGTCTCTTGCAGGCTCCCTGCAGCAGCCCTGCTGTCTCTCTCTTGCAGCCCATTCTCTGCTGAGCCCTGTGTGGGAGCTCTGGGGGTCGGGGACGCCGTGCAGGTGGCTGTGGAGTTCCTGCCGCTGCGGAGCGGGGAGCACCGCGGGGTCCTGAGCCTGCACTGTGACTCAGGTCAGTGCTGGGCACTGCCTGCCTGCACTCTGTGTCCTTGGCTGCCCCCTGCAGAGGCTCAGCTTTGGTTCCCAGCCAGTGCTGGGCCTGAGGGGTGACAGGAGGAGGGCAGGGCTCAGCCAGACTCTGTGGTGCCCAGGGCCTCTGGCACTCCTCTGTCCCCTGCTCTGCTTCTCCCTGGGCTGGCCTCAGACCCTTTTGCTGCACTCTCCTCTCCCCATCTCCATCCCACACCTCACAGCTCCAGGACTAAAAGGCTCTTGGGCTTGGGCAGGAAGTGCTCCCTGCCTCCTTGGAGAGCTGTCAGATTTATCCTGGGGCAGGAGAAGCCCAGCTCAGGCCCCAGGAGAAGTGTCAGCCTCCCCAGGCCCTTGAGGAGTAAGTGGGGAGCCAAGGTGTGACCTCCAAATGCTGCCCACAGCCTTGGCTCAGCAGAGCTGATGCTGAAGCAGAGCCTTGCTCACAGATGCCCTGGGGGTGTGTTTCCTCTGCCTGCAGCAGAGCTTTGCTTTGTGCCTGTTGCTGCCCTTGGCTCCTGGGCAGCCTGCTGTGCTCCCTGGGTGCTGCTGTGGTGCTGCAGCCCTGCAGCGAGCACTGGAGCTCTCTGGGGCTGGTAGAAAGGATCCAAATGCTCCTGTAGCTTGCAAGTGAGACGAGCAGAGACTCCCCTCTGCTTTCTTCCAGGAGAAGACATTCACAGCAGCCTCAGTGGCACAGCTGTGGATGTGAACATCAGGCTGGACAGGAGCTCCTTGGCCATGCAGAAGACCTACCTGTCGCTGAGCACCCGCAGCACCCTGCTCATCCACAATGGCAGTGATGTGAGAGCTCACTTCCAGTGGAAGGCTGCTGCTAGTCAGGAGGAGGAGGAGCAGCAGCAGCAGAGGTGGGTTGGAAAGCTGCACTGCAGGCAGATCCCTCTCCAAGGGTGACACTCAAGGCTGGCCTCCAGGGCTCTGGGTGCTTTGCAGTGGTGGAGGCCAGGAAAGCCCCCACAGCACCAAGGCCTGGACCCCTGGGCTTTGGGGTACTGGAGCTCAGCACTTCCCTTCCCAGCTGCATCCACACTCCAGCTGAGGATGGTGTCTTGGGGAGGAACTGCAGGGCCTGGATTTCCCCAGAGAGCAAATTGCCTTTGTGGGGGCACAAAGCACTGAGGTGCAGAGATCTCTGGGCTCCAGAGGGTCCACGAGGCTGAGGCAAGGCTCAGTGCTGGGCTGCACTGAGTAGCAGCACTGAGCACAGCTGCAGGCAGCACAACTCTGCTGCTACTCACTGCAGCTTCTCCTGCTGCAGCTGGCACAAGCTGGCAGGCTCCTTTCCCAGCCCTGTGCAGGGCAGAGTCCTTCAGGGGCCCGGAAGGTTGAGGCCATCCTGCTGCAGGCTGTTAACTGCCTCCTGCTGTCCCAGTTTCCAGCACCAGGAGCTATTTCCAGCCTTCCTTAGAGGCTGAGCAGAGTTGGGAGGTGGAGGGCTCTGCAGGGAGGGTGGAGCAAGGCAGCCCTTGGAAGCCCCCTTGGCTTCCAGCACCTGTGTCTTTGTGGTGGTGGGAGATGGGGCAGGCTCTCCAAAGGCTGGCTGTGGGGAAGCTGGGAAATTGCCACATCAGGCAGCAGAGGAACAGCTGGAGCCCAGGGGCTGAGCTGGAAAGCACACTGCAAAGCCTGGGGGAGCTGGGGAAGCCTTGGGTGTCCTTCCAGCCCCGGGGGCACGGAGGGAGCTGCAGTTAGTCTGAAGCCACAGCTGGGGAGGAAAGTGCCTTCAGCTGGAGTGCTCTTCAGGGGCTTCTGAGCAAGGCAGCTTCAGTGGGGCTGGGCCAGCCCCGGGTTGCTCTCTGGTTTGCCTTGCCCAGTGTGTGGCTGCTGTGCAAGCTCAGGCTGTGCCAAGAGCAGCCCTGGGCAGCTCTAGGGGAGGAAAAGCCACTGGAGGCTGCTGCTGCTGGAGCCTCCATCAGCTGTGGCAGTGGCTGTGAGGCAGGAAGGCTCTGGGGGGGCTGCTGGCTTGCACAGAGCTCTTCAGAGCTTGCAAGCATGGAGTGCAAGTGGGCAGGGAAGAGGCAGGGGTGCTGGGCTGGGGCTGGGAGCCGGGGACTCGGGGGCAGCCCCTTGCTGTGCCGCTGCTGTGCCTCCCCGAGGCCTTCTGGCAGAGCCTCTGCAGGGCTGCTGCCGCTGCCCTTGCCTGATGGGCTGCTGGGCTTTGGCTCTGGGCTGCAGGCTGCAGGGGCAGTTCAAGCCACATCCCCCCGAGGAGCCCAGGAAGCAGCCTGCTCTCCAAGGACGCCGTTCCCGGCTCTCCCACATCTGCCAGCAGCAGAGGGCGAAGGCGCAAGCAGAGGCCCTGCTGCGCTCCCAGATCTTCACCATCGAGCCGCTGGTAAGCCCCAGCCCAGAGCCCCCATTCCTCCTCCTGCCTGGGGGAGGTCCCTTGGCAGAGCCTGCCCCCGGCTCGCTGTGCCCAGAGAGAAGAGCTCAGGGCTGGAGCCCCGGGGGCGCAGCGCGGTGCCCAAAGCCTTTGGGAGCTGCAGGCTCCCGGCAGAGGGCGAGAGCCTGCTGGCAGCTGAGCTCTGCTGCCAGGGCTCCAACAGAAGGGCACTGCCTCAGCGTCCTGCCAGCCTTCAGAGGGCTCTGCAGGCTCAGCTGCAAGGCCATCCCCTCCCTGTGGGCTCTGGGGCTTCCCAGAGGCTGTCACAGCACTGCCAGGTCCCAACCCAGCTGAAGAAGGGAAGGAGAGGAGGCAAAGTTCAGCTGAGTCGTGGCAGGAGCAATCCCCTCCTGGAACCTGGGATGGCACCGGCTGGGAACCTCCCTCCCAGGGTCACCTCTGAGCCTGGGCCCAAGGCTGGCAGCTTGCAAGGGGCTTTGGGAGCTGAGGTGCCCCTGGGGCCAGAGAGCAGTTTGCTGCTCTGTCTCTGGCAGCCAAAGCCCAAGATCCTTGCCCCAAGCCCAGCCCTGCTGGCAGCCTTTGTGTGCTCTGAGGTGGAGAATGCTGCTGCCTGAGCAGGGCAAGATCCCTTCTCCTCTGGCAGGAAACCCTGCAGCCATCCCAACCTCTTCCTTCCTTTCTTTCTTCCCAAAGAGCTGAAATGAGTTTGCTGGGAAGGAAGGGCTCAGCTGCTCTTGCTGGTTCCTCCTGGAGCCCAGGGAAGGCTGAGAGCCAGCAGCAGCAGCACCACTGCACTGTCCCAGCACAGCAGCTGGCAGCAGCAGGATGGGAGCAGGAGGTTGTGGCAGAGCAGTAGGGCTGCTGGAGAGAGTGGGAGCTGAGCAGCACTGGGAGCATCCTGTGGTGTGTCAGAGCTGCTTTGGGAGTGTGTGCCAGGGCTCCTGCTTGGTGGCAGCTGCACTGCCTCTCCACAACCAGCTGAACCTGCTCTTGAGCTGGTGAGGGGCAGGCAGGTGAGGGGCAGGAGTCTGGCTGCCCCCAGTGCAGGCTCCTGGGGCTCCAGGTAAGGATGGAGGGACACCAAGTGTAGCCTGGCCTCAAGCCCTGGGAGTGGAAATCTTTCCTCACTGGCTCTGGGGATGTTCCACACTGGGCTCTGGGGCTGGCTAGAAGTGGGCTGCTCCATGGCTCTCTGCCCTTCTGCCTTGCCCAGCCTTCTCAGGCTCCTGCTTTCCCAGGCTTCCCTCCCTTCTGGAGCAGGTTCCCATGCAGAGCTGTGCCTGTGTCTGCCTCTCCTCCCCCAGCCCAGCACATGTGGTGTTTGCTCCTCGCTCTGCCTTGCTGCTCTGAAGGGAGGCTGCAGGGCTGTGGCTGCAAAGCTGAGCTGGAAGCTTTGGAGATCAGTGGTTTGCTGCCATCTTCTCTTCCAGGAGGGAGAGGTGTGGCCAAACTCCTCAGCTGAGATCCAGGTGACCTTCAGGCCCCAGGCAGCCAGAGTCTATGAAGCAAGGCTCTACTGTGCCATCTCAGGTACAGCTTCTTCCTGCTGCTCTCTGCCCCAGGCTGCAGGCCAGGCCCCAGCAACCTTCCAGCCCCCTGGCTCCTGCTCTAGCTGCTGGGAAGGGTCAGTGGCCAACAGGACCCGTGCCTGCTGTCCCTGTGGCTCCCAGCTGCTCTCCTGGCCAAGGGCAGGGCTCAGGACACTGCCTCTGGATCCCAGATCCCACGGGAGGCAGGGAAGGGCTCAGGGTTCCTGCCCTGGGTTTGCCCTGCTGGGAGGAGGCTGTGAAGGCTGAGGAGCTACAGACCTCAGCAGCTTCAGTGGCCCCTAAGCCCCTCCAGCCCCTTTCCCTCCCAGAGGAGTCCTCCTTGCCTGCAGGCATCCTGGGGCTCCTGAGGTGGTAGGAGCTGAGTTCCAGAGTGCTCCCAGCCCCTGGATCTCCTCCCCCTGAGTGCGGGGTGCCCTCCCCAGGAGCATCTCTGGCCAGCAGCTGCTTCTCCCTGCCTGGGCATTGTCCCCTGGCAGCTCTGAGGCTGTGCTTCCCCTGGGTGGCATTGCTCAGGGCTGGCTCTGCTCAGCAGGAGAAGGCTCTCCCTGGCAAGCTGAGCCCCAGCAGCCTGCTGGCTGAGCTCTGTGCTGCTGCTGTCTCCCTGCAGTGTGCTCAGGCTGTGGGTGGCAGCAGCCATCCCTGCCCCCAGCTCTGCCCTTCCAGAGGTGGTGGCTTTGCTGTGCTGGCCCAGGGCAGGGAGTGCTTGCAGCCAGGTTCAGGCTTCCTTGTCCTTCATCTCCACCTCTGCAGGGTGCTGCTCAGGCTGTGTCTCAAGGGTGGGAGCTTGCTGCAGGCTTCCTCCAGGGAGCCTGATGCTTTGCCTCAGCTCCAGAGCCCGTGGAGGTCCAGCAGCCCAGCTCCCATTCCTGGAGGGTGCTGAAAGCACCAACCCTGCTCTGCTGCTTTGTTGCTCTCCTTCCTGCCCCAAGCCAACAGACACCCATGCCAGGGATCAGCTTTTGACTTGCCCAGCACTTGGGCCTGGTTGCCTTGGCCAGTGCCACCTCCAGTGCCAGCCCAGGGCTTGTGTTCCCCAAATGGCTTCCTGCCCCAGCTGCACTTGTCAGAGCTGGGCAAGGGAAGGCTTGCTTGCAAACCTTGCCAGGGCTGAGCTGCTGCCTCTGGGCCTTCTGCTCTGCTGAGGGAGATGTCCATCCCTGGCAGCAGGGCTGGATCTCCAGGAGAGGTTTGGCATTGCAGAGCAGTAGGAGAGCTGCTTGCACACAGCCCTTGAGCTGCTCTGGGGCTCTGGGAGGCAGAGCTGGGCAAATGCTCTGTGTTGGCAGAGAGGAGCCTGCTCCTGCCAGGCCCTGCTGGCCCTTCCTCTCCTGGGGCTGTGCAAGAGGAGCATTGCAAAGCAGCTGCTCCCCTGTGCTCTCAGGCTGGAGTCTGTCCCAGAGGCAAGGTCCCTGAAAGAGGAGCCCCAGGAGGTTTCAGTGGGGAGTCAGTTCCTGTTGCTCCTTGATTCCTCCAAGCCCCTTGGCTGCCCTCCTCATCCCCCTAGAATGTTTGACCCTGAGGGTGCTGAGAGCCTGGCCCAAAGTGCCCCGGGAGGGGGCAGGTTTCCCCTGCCTGGAACCACTGCAGCTCAGGTTGTTTGGGGCTCAGAGCCACCTGCTCTGCTTGCAGCTGCTCCTGCTGAGGGCAGGGGGCTTGGGCTGGCTGCCCTTGGAAGGTCCCTGCCCCCCTCAAGGCCTCATCCAATGGAACTCTCTCCCCAGGCCGGGAGGCCAGGCTGCCTCTGCACATCCAAGGGGAAGGCCGAGGGCCCTGGCTCTGCTTCAGCCTGGAGCAGCTGGACCTTGGGCAGGTGTTGCTTGGCTCCACCAACAGCTATGTGGTGAGCAGCAGGGGCTGGCAGGGCTTGGGGGGAAGTCCCACTGTGGGCACAGGCTGGGAGAGTTGGGGCTCTTCAGCCTGGAGAAGAGAAGGCTCCAGGGAGACCTTAGAGCAGCTGCCAGTAGCTGGGGAGGGACTTTGGAGAAGGGCTGGGAGTGCCAGGGTGAGAGGGAATGGGGTGAAGCTGGAGGAGGGCAGCCTGGCCCTGGAGAGAAGGAAGAAATTCTTTGCAGTGTGTTGGGGGGGAGGCACTGGCACAGGTTGCCCAGGGAGGTCATGGGTGCCCCCTCCCTGGAGGTGTTCAAGGCCAGGCTGGATGAGGCCTTGAGCAGCCTGGGCTGGTGGGAGGGGTCCCTGCCCATGGCAGGGGGCTGGAACTGGATGAGCTTGAAGGTTCCTTCCAGCCCAACCCCTTCTAGGATTCATTCTCTGCAGTTCTGGCTGCTTTGCATGAACCCCCCACAGGCAGAACTGTCCTTTGGTTTCTGCCAAGCAGCAGCAGGCAGCAGCTTCTGCCTCTCCCAGCTGTGAGGTGTTTGACCAGGACACACATCAGCCTGCTGGGAGGGAGAGAGGGAAGGAGGGAGAGAGGGAAGGGAGGGAGGGAGGGAGGGGGGAAGGCTCCTCAGGTGTTCCCATTGGATGTCTTGCAGGTGACTCTGCACAACAAAGGAGCCATCGATGCCTCCTTCAGCTTGGTCCCTCCAAGTACAGCTCTGGGCTCCTGCTTCAGCTTCTCCCCCTGTCAGGGCCTGGTTTTGCCAGGTGGGTCCCAGGGTGTCCAGGTCTGCTTCTGTCCCAGCAGCCTGGGGCACTTCAGAGAAGAGTTCAGCTTCCGTGTGGAAGGATCCCCTGAGCCTGTGACCCTGACTGTCAGGTGAGAGGCTGCTTGAAGCCCCCTGTGCTGTGAGAGCAGCTTTGCTGCATGCCAGCAGCAGTGCAAGCTGCAGGCTCTGCAGTGCTCTGCAGCCAAGCCAAGGCCTCCTCTGCTGTGTCCCCACAGGGGCTGTGTCTCTGCACCTTCTCTGCACTTCGATGTCCCTTGCCTGCGCTTCGGGGACGTCTCCTATGGTGAGTGTGGCCTGGCCTTGGAGCACAGCCTGAGGGCTCTGCAGCCCCAGAGTGCAGCCTCAGAGCCTCCAGCACCTGTGGCCCTCCAGAGCAGCCTTCAGGATGTTGAAGCAGGGCTGCAGGTTGCTCAGGCAGTGTTTTGCCATCATGAGATCCAAGAGGCCCCAGGGACTAGCAGCCGGTGTCTTGTGGTGTCCCTCATCAGCCCCAGGCTGCCAGTCCTTGGCAGCAGGATGGCTGTGACAGTCCCAGGAGGGCCCAGGGGCTGGGATTGCAGGAGAAGGGAGTTGAAGCTGTGGACTAGCCTGTGCCTGCTGTGGCTCAATGTTGTTGTCAGGCCTGGACACCATTTCCACCCCCACCCCCCCGAGCTGTAGTGTCAGATGTTCATTGGGGCTGGGAGGGCCACTGGGTTTCCCCTGCCAGGCAATGTGGCCAAGGAATAGCTCTGCCTCAGGCCCTGGTGTGCTCAGAGCCCTGGGCTCCTTCTCCTTGCCCAGCAGAAGCCCAGCTCTGCTGCCTGAGATGCAGATTCTGGTGCTGCAGTTCAGTCTGACAGAAGGCTTTGTCCTGAGGGGGTCTCAGGTGTGCATGGGAAGCCAGTTCTGGGCTGCTTGAAGAGCCAGGAGCAGCCTGGCCAGGATCCCTCTCTGTTTTCCTCCTGCTGCTGGACTTGTGAGAGAACTGCTGGCCTTTGCTGAGCTGCATCCTCCCCTCCCTCCATCCCTGCTCTGCCTCTTGGTTTCCTTGTGAAGAGCCAAAGCAAGAGGAATGCCAGCAGGCAGAACCAGGGGATCCAAGAGGAGAAGTGTCCTCATTAGCTGCTGGCATGGCTGAGGCCTTGGCAGCTGAAGGCTTCCCCCATGCCCTGCTGGCCACACTCTCCTGAATGCAGCCCAGGAGAGCCTTGGCCTTCCTGGCCAGGAGGGCCCCTGGCTGCCTGATGGGGAATGAGTTGTCCCCCAGCAGTGCCAGCACAGAGCTGCTTGGCTTCCCCAGCAGCTGTAGCTCCGAGTGAGGAGAGCCCAAGCCCCAGTGCAGTCTGAGCATGCCAGGCTCTGGGCAGCAGGAGGCAGAGGAGCTGTGTGCAGAGGTGCAGAGCTGTGTCCTCTCCCCTAGGCTTCCCTCACAGCCTGTCCTGTCGCCTCACCAACGCCTCCCCGCTGCCCCTGGCCTTCGCCCTCCGCCTGCCCGGGGATGGCACAGCAGAGCCCAGCGTGCCCAGCGCTGCCCAGCTGCTGGACAACTCTCTCCCCTCCTGGAGGAGGGCAGCCACGGGGCTCCTCAGGCCCTGTGAGTTCACCATCAGCCCTTGCAGAGGCACCATCTGTGCCAAGAGCTTCGTGGACATCCAGGTAGGGAGCGGTGGGGCCAGAGGGGCTTCGGCAGCTGGGGCTGAGGCTTCCCTGCTCTGGGAGAGGGCTTCAGTGCTGCTGCCTGGGAGGGTGAGGCCAGGCAGAGCCCTGCAGCAGGGCTGGCCTCTGGGACCTTCCTGAAGGAGCAGCCTTTGGATTCTGCAGGCAGAAGCTGCAGCTCCTGCCCCACACTTGGATTCCCTGCAGTCATCTCAGTGGCACTGCAAAAGCTCTGGCAGCTGAGCAGCTTCTGCTGGGCCAAGCTTCTGCAGCAGCTTCCCACTGCACAGCTGGAGTGCTTCTGCTGGAGTCAGCAGCTCTGCCCTGCACTTCTGCTGCTCAGTGAAGAGCAGAGCCTGGGCCCTTAGCTGCCAGGCAGTGCTGAGCACAAGATGGCTCTGCTGGTGCCTGCGTTCCTCTCACACAGGGCCTGGCAGCTGCCAAGGACATTTCTCCAAGCAGCTCTTGCCAGCAGCCTTGTGGTGCTGCCAGAGCCTGTGCTCTGCACATGGAGCAGCAGACCTAGGGCAAAGCCCTCCCTTTGCTTCCCAGGGCATGGCAATGGCAGGAGAGCAGCTGTGGGAAGTGTTTGGTGCTGTGCTCTCCCCCCAGGTCACCCTGTGCTCCAACACCCTGGGCACCTACAAGCTGGCACTGGTGGTGGATGTGGATGGTGTGGGCCAGGAGCTGCTCTCACTGCCCCTCACAGCCAGGTACCAGCACTTTCCTTGCAGCCCTTTGGCTCTCCTGGTGCACCCAGCCCCTGCCATGGGGTCTGCTGGCTCCAGCTGCACAGGAGAAGGCTGGCTGCAGGAGCTGCTTCTGGCCAGCCAGAGATGGGAAGAGCAGGCTTTGACAGCAGCCACCTTGAGGAGCATCTGCCCAGGATGGACAGGCCTGGCCCTGAGCCCTTGCCTAAAGGGCACAGCAATCCTGTGAATGATTGGCACTGCCCCTCCCCTGGCACAGCCTGGAGCCATTTCTCTTGTCCTCTCCTTTCCTCCTTGGGAGCAGAGCCCAAGCCCCAGCTGGCTCCAGCCTCCTTTCAGGGACTTGTGGAGAGCCAGGAGGGCTCTGCTCTGCCTCCTCCTCTCTAGGCCAAACCCCCCCAGCTCCCTCAGCTGCTCCTCCCCAGCCCTGTCCTCCAGCCCCTTCCCCAGCTCTGTTGCCCTTCTCTGGCCCCACTGCAGCCCCTCAGTGCCCTTCTTGGAGTGAGGAGCCCAGAGCTGCTGCCAGGATGTGAGGTGTGGCCTCAGCAGTGCTGAGCCCAGGGGGCCAATCCCTGCCCCGCTCCTGCTGGCCACAGCACCGCAGGTCCAGGCCAGGCTGCTGGGGGCACTTTGCAGCCTCTCTGCCCCAGGCAGCTGTGTTCTGCTCCCTGCCAGGCCGTCTCAGGAGTCAGGAAGCCTCTCCTCTGCCAGTGTCTCCATTGCCTTTGGCCCTCTCTCTGCCCAGGTGTGTGGCTCCTGCTCTGCGAGTGCCCAAGCCCGTGGTGACCTTCGGCCGCTGCTACCTGCAGCTCCCTGCCCAGCAGCTGCTGACCCTGGTGAACGACAGCGACCTGCCAGGCTGCTATGCACTGCTGCCTCAGGTTGGCATCACCCCCACCTCCTGCCCCCAGGGCTCAGCCAGGCTGTGCTGGGGAGAAAAGGCCTTTGGGAGAGAGAGACCTTGATGCTTTCCAGTGCGCTGAGAACAGGACCCAACCCGAATGGGACCTTAGGGAGCAGGGCAATGGGAACCCTCCTGCAGAGCAACCTTGGGCAGCCCTTTGGGAAGCACTTTGTGCTCTGGGCTCTGGGGTGCTGTCATGCAGGAGAGCTCAGAGGGTGGGAAAAAGCTGCTCTGCCAGCCCAAACGTGGCTGCTGGGGAGTACAGCAGCTTTGGGAGCCCCTGAGGATGCTGAGACTGTCCAAGGCTCCCTGCTTGTTTTGTGCCTTCCTGCCAGGGCCGGGCTGTGGGGGGCTCTGAGCTGCCTGGGGCCCTGCCAGGCCGGGCTGTGGGGGGCTCTGAGCTGCCTGGGGCCCTGCCAGGCCGGGCTGTGGGGGGCTCTGAGCTGCCTGCTCTAGGTGCAGATGTCCCTGCTCAGTGCAGGGGCTTGGAGTGGAGGAGCTTGAAAGGTGCCTTCCAGCCCGTGCCATGCTGTGCTCCTCCCCCTTCCAGGAGCAGCAGGAGGAGGCTGCTGTGCTGTACTCCAGCCCTGTGCCCTGTGGCATCATTCAGCCTCACAGCTCCGTGGAGATGCCCCTGACCCTGGTGGCCCAGGCGCTAGGGAGCCAGGACACTCCTGCCTCTGTGGCTGTCTTTGGCTGTGCAGGACACCCCCTGGTGAGTCTGCTCTGTGCCCCAGGGCTTGCTGGGGCCTGAAGGGTAGAGGGCTGCTGGCAGGGCCGAGGGAACTTGTGCCAGAGGGATCCCTGGCAGCGGGTGGCGGCGAGAGGAGAGGCAGGGTGGTGCCCTCTGGGCTGGTGAGCAGCGTGTGCCACAGCAGGGCACTGGGGACAGGGCAGATGGGCTCATGAGCCAGCAGCCTCCCTGGCTCTCCTCCTCTGCTGTGAGGAGAGCAGCAGCAGCTGCTGCTCCCGTGGGGCTCCTGGGGAGGAGCACCCAGGGACAGCCCAGAGTGCTGCTGAGGCAAAGGCTGCCTTGGGAATGAGCTGAGAAGGCTCTGCAGCAAAGGGATGGCTTGGGGCAAGCCTGAGCAGCAGCAGGGCTGGAAGCAGGCACAGGGCACAGGCAGGAGAGCTGCTGCTGGCACAGCAGGCTGGGCAGGCTGGTTTCTTTCCCCCTGACAACAGCAGCTTGTGGCTTTCAGCTGGGATCCCTCCAGAGCCCACCCTTGCTGCAGGCCTCCTGGGTCAGGCTTCCAACACTGCCAAGTGCCAGCAGGCAGAGCTCTCTCCTGTCCAGGAGCAGCCTCAGAGCTGTCTGATCCTTGCCAGCTTTCCCTAGAGTGTGGTTTTTTTCTCTCTCTCCCCCCTCCCTGCTTGCTGGAGCAGGAAATCCACCTGGTGAGCATTGGGCAGGGCCCAGTTGTCTCTGTGCAGCCCCAAGAGATCAACTTTGGCAGCATCCCAGTTCTGCAGGACGTCTCCCGCAGTCTGCAGCTCTGCAATCAGAGCCCCATCCCTGCAGCCTTCCAGGCAGAGGTGGTGAGTATCTGGAGAGGCTTCCAAGGGAAATGGCTGCTCTGTGGCCACCTGGGGCTTGGTTTGCATCTGCAGCTTTCCCAGCTGGCTGCCTGAGAGAGCAAGCAAGATGTTCCACCCCCAGGTGGCCAGAGGAGCCTGGCTCTGGGGGCAGGTTCAGCTGGGGCAGCCCTCAGGAGAACAGAGCTTGAGGAGATCTTGGAGCAGCAGTGAGCCTGGAGCCTGTTTCCAAGCTCTCCCTTTCCTTTGTGGAAGCTCCCTGGCTGTGGGAGTCATGGTTTTGGAGCTCTGGGATCACAGAATGCCTTGGGTTGGAAAAGACCTTTCAGATCCTCCAGGCCAAGCCTGAACCCAGCACTGCCAGCTCAGCACTGAACCGTGGCCCTCAGCACCACAGCTCCAAGGCTTTGAAATGCCTCCAGGGATGGGGACTCCACCCCTGCCTTGGGCAGCCTGGGCCAGGCCCTGAGAGCCCTCCAGAGGAAGAAATTGTTCCTCAAGCCCAACCTAAAGCTCCTCTGATGCAATTTGAGGCCATTTCCTCTTGTCCTATTGCCTGGGAGGAGATGCTGAACCCCCCCTGGCTCCAGCCTCCTCTCAGGGAGGTGCAGGGAGCCAGAAGGTCTCCCCTCAGCCTCCTTCTCTCCAGGCTGAACAAGCCTGGGTCTCAGCTTTGAACTGAGGATGGGGTTTTGAGCAAGCTGCTCGACTTGGAGATGTCCCTGCCCAGGGCAGGGGCTTGGAACTAGAAGATCCTGCAGGTGCCTTCCACCCCAAACCATTCTGTGATTCTCTGATCTTCTCCCTGGGACTGGCTGGAGAAAAGTCAACTTCTTGCAGCCCCTCAGTACTTCAAGAGGCCTCTGAGCAAAAGGCCTCCAAGGAGACTGGAGGAGGAACCAACCTTCTCTTGAGGCCGGGTGTCCTTTGGGCTGGGGAAGTTTAGACTCGAGGTGAGGAGAAAGCTTCACTGAGAGAGTCATTGCTCATGGGAATGTGCTGCCCAGGGAGGTGGTGGAGTCCCCATGCCTGGAGGTGTTCAGGAGGGGATTGGAGGTGGCACTTGGTGCCATGCTCTAGTCATGAGGTCTGTGGTGACAGGCTGGACTGGATGATCCCTGAGGTCTCTTCCAGCCTTGGTGATACTGTGCCATGGGGGGCACTGAGGAGAGTCTGTGAGAGGAGGGTGGCACAGGGGGCTGTAAGCTCCTGCAGAGGTGCTGTTTGCAGCCCCCCTGGCTCAGCTGCAGGCAGGTGAAGCCTTTCTGCTCTGTTCCCCTCAGCTCCTCGCCCCGAGGGCCCCGGTTTCCAGCCTCAGCTGGGCTCTGCCTTGTCTTGCAGGCTGGCAGAGGCTGCTGCTGGAGGGTCGAGCCCAGCCGAGGAGTGATCCCCGCCGAGGGCCAGGTGTCTGTGTCTGTCACAGCCCAGCTGGACGACACAGGGCAGTTCCAGGCCGAGGTGCAGCTGCTGGTGGAGCACAGCCGTGGCTACGGCATCCCCGTGCGGGCCCTCGGCGTCGGCAGCACCATCGTCCTGGACAGGCCCTTGGCTCCGCAGCTCAGCCTGGGCACTCGCTTCAGGTAGGTGTCCCTCAGCTCCTGCTGCTGCCGGGGGCTCAGCCAGGGCAGCTCTCTGCAGTGCCCAAGGGATGCTGCCCTGCCCGCAGCAGCTGAGAGGATGTGCTGGGGAGGGTTGGGAGCCTTCCTCAGGGGCAGGACCGTGAAGAATGCTATTGATGACTTGGCTCAGCCAAAAGGCCCCCAGGGAAGGCCAGCACAACTTTGGTACAGCTTGTCCAGGCTCCTGGGCCCGGCTGGGAAGGATCCCCATCCCAGGCACCTTCAGCAGCAGCTGAACGATTTGGGCAGAGGAAGGGAAAAGACAACTCTAAACCTGAGCTCCCCTCCAGAGCCAGAGCCCAGGAGCTGCAGTTTCTGCTTCGGTCACAAGATGGACTGCCTTGAGCTGCTGCCTGCAGCAAAGGCAGAGCAAAGGGGGGGCGGGGGGGAACCCCAAACTCCGGAGGCTTTGCCTGAGCTCCAGAGGCAGGTTCCTCACACAGCAATGTTCAGGTGGGGAACTTCTGCTCAGGGCAAGAGGCTGTGCCGGGAGCTGCAGGCAGGCAATGTCCTGAGCCCAAGCCGCGCTCTGGATGCAATGGCAGAGGCAAAGCGAAAGCAGGAGCTAAGCTTCCCCCTTGTCCGCAGCGAGAGGGAAAGTGGAGCCGCTGGGCAGCGGCGGAGGGGAGGCTCCAGCAGCACTCCCCCAGCCGGCCGGCACCGGGCAGAAGCAAGGGGGGAAAGGGAAGGGTTTCCCACCCCCCCTCTCTGGAACTGCCGCTGGAAACAAAGCGGAGCAGCGGCAGAGCAGCGAGCTGAGACGGAGCCGAGGAGCTCCTGAGCAGCAGCAGCAGCAGCAGCAGCACAGCGGGGAGCGGCCAGGGCCCTGCCCAGCAGCTCTGCTGCTGCCTTGGTGCCGCCGGCGAGGCCGGAGCCAGCTCCGTGCGGAGCCTCTGTCCTCTCCCTGCCGCTGCCGCTCCGGGCCTGCGGCAAGGAGGAAGGGCTCTGGGGCAGCCGGGGCTGGGCTCGGCTGTGCCCCGTCGGGACAGCTCTGCAGGAAGCTCTTCCTGGCTGGCTGCAAACAGGGCAGCTGCTGGGAGGGGAGAAGCTCGGGGCCAGGCAAGGGCTGGCTCCTGCTGAAGCTTTGAGCCGGCTCAGCCTTTCCGAGGGGGTTGCACTGCCAGCTGTGTGGTCAGACGGCAGCGGCACCAGCTGGGGGAGCGCTGGGCAGCAGCAGCTCTGCTCACCTTGTCCATCTCTGCTCCTCTCGCAGCCTGGCTCCCTGCTGCTACAGCTTCCAGGTCACCAACCGAGGCCGCCGCTCCCAGCGCCTCTACTGGAGCCTAGGAGGCTGCTCCCTGCCTGCCCAGCGCGGACAGCTCCCTGCCCTCAGCAGCACCAAGGCCAGAGCTCCCCCCCAGAGCCTCGCAGCTGCCTGCCCTGTGTTTCAGCTCCGGCCCGAGGTTATGGAGCTGAGGCCAGGCCAGACGATGGAGGTGATGCTGGAAGCCTTCTCCAGCACTCCCCAGGTGAGCTCCCTCCCGAGGGCTGAGCCTTCCCCATCAGATCACCTCCCCTGGGACTTGTCCTGCAGTCACAGCATCAACCAGCCTGGCAGAGACCCCCAGGATCACCCAGTCCAACCTATCACCCAGCCCTGTCCAACCCACCAGAGCCTGGCACTGAGTGCCTCCTCCAGGCTTTTCCTGGAGACCTCCAGGGGCGGTGACTCCACCACCTCCCCGGGCAGCACATTCCAGAGGCCAATTCTCTCTCTGGGAAGAACTTCTTCCTACCAGCCAGCCTGACCCTCCCCTGGCACAGCTTGAGACTAGCTCCAGTTCCATCCCAGCAGCTCCTCCAGCTTTCTGCAGCGCTGTGCACAGCCAGGGCAGACTCCTTTGGGGCAGGGCTTGTCCCAGGCAGCACAGACCTGCCCAGAGCTTTGTGTGGCTGTTGGCTGCAGCAGGATGGCCTCTGGAGCTCAGCAGAACTGGGCTGCAGCAGAGGCTGTGGAGGGCAGGGGCAAAGAGGGAGCAGGGAGTGTCACTTGAGGGCAGTGGCAGGGCCGTGGCTGGCAGCTGCAGGCTGTCTCCTGGCCCCCTGCTGGCAGCCCCCATGTGCCCTGTGGCTTCTCCCTGCAGGCGGTGAGGGAGCAGCTGCTGTGCCAGGCCGCGGTGGGCGGCGAGGCCAGGAGGAGACAGATCCTGCAGGTGGAGCTCAGCTGCCAGTTCGTTGCTCCTGCCCTGCAGATGTCCTCCACAGCAATCTCTTTCCACGTGGAGAAGGTGAGCCTCTGGCTGGCATCCTGGCACTGAAGCCCTGGCTGCTGGCTGGAAGCTGTGGGCTGCCTGTGCTGGGCTTGCAAGCAGGAGGGGAAAGAGCTGCTCCCAGTCCCCAGGGCTTTGGCTGAAGACTGCAGCAGGACCAAGCTTTGGCCATTAGCACTGAGGTCCTTCCTGGCTCCCCTGGGGCTGGGAACAGCCTCAGCAGCTCGACTCTGCCCTCCTTGGTGTAGCACCACTGAGAAGAGTCTGGCCCCACCCCCTGCTCCCTTTGGCTCCTGCTGAGCATTGCTCAGATGCCCTCTGGGGCTGCTCTTCTCCAGGCTCAGCAGCCCCAGGCCTCTCAGCCTTTGCTCCTCAGGCAGATGCCCCTCAGCATCTTGTAGCAGGGGCAGCAGGTGCCTGGAGGGTGCTGGCTGGCTGTGCCTGGTCAAAGCCAACCTTAGGCTGCTGCAGGCCCTCCCCTGCCTCCTGCCCTGCAGCCCTGCTTTGAGGAGGCTCCTGGAGCTGGAAAGGTTGCAAGGGGTGCAAGCTAGGTGACTGGAACTCCTCTTGTGCTGCTGTCCCCAAGAGAGGACACACCACTGGAGTCAGATGCTCTGGGCTCACACTCTGGGCTTGATCTTTTGGCAGCAGCTGCCTCCTCTCGGGGTCCCCTTCCCTGCCTGGCCCATGAGGCTGTGCCCCTGGCTCCTGGGCAGTGCTGTGGTTTGCAGCCAGCAGCAGCTGTGCTGTGCTTAGAGAAAGCCCTTCCAGAAGGGCAGAAACAAAGCCAAAGAGTCCAGAGGAGCTGTGCTGAGCTGTGGGGGCTGAAGGGTTGGAAAGGCATCAGAAGGGGAAGGAGGTGCCTGGGCACTTGAGGTTGGTTGATGCTTCTCTCCTGTGGCTGCAGCAAGCAGGGGATGTCCTAACTCCCCTGGCCCAGCCTCTTGCTCTGAAGAACATCTGCCCCCTGCCACTCAGCATGGTCCTGGCCTTAGGGCAGCCCTTCTCCATCTGCGACCTGGAGCAGCAGCCCCTGCCTGCAGATGCTCAGGTGAGCAGCCCTGGGCCTTGCTGCTGCTGGAGTGGGAAGAGGGAGGGCTGTGCTGCTGTGCTGCTCTTGGGAGGGCCTCCAGGAGAGACTTGGCTGCTGTGGAGTCAGCAGAGGGCTGGCCTGAGCTAAATCAGGTTGGAAATGAGCTGCTGGAGGGAAGAAGATACCCTCTGAATGGGGAAGAGAGCCATGGGATGCTTTGGGTGGGAAGAGACCTTTCAGCTCAAGAAGGCCAACTGGGAACTCCTCACTGCCAGCTCACCACTAAAGCATGGCCCTCAGCACCAGATCCCCAGGACTCTGCCATGGGATGGGGACTCCACCACTGCCCTGGGCAGCCTGGGCCGGGCCTTGACAGCCTTTGAGGAAGAACTTGTTCCTCATGGCCGAACTGAAGCTCCCCTGGTGCGACTTGAGGCCCTTTCCTCTTGCCCTGTGGCTTGCTTGGCTCCTTGCTGCAGCTTCCTTTCAGAGTCCTGGCTCTAAGAGATGCAGGGAAGGGCTCCAGCCCCTTCTGGGCAAGCCAGCGAGTCAAGCTGCCTCCTGGCAGCCATCCCAGCAGCCAGCCTCAGCTGTCTGCCTGCTCCTCAGGAGCAGCTTGCTCCCTTCAAGGGCAGCCCTGCCTCTGAGAGGGCTGAGGATGCTCCTCCAGCCCCTGCCTGCCCCCTGTGTCAGTGGCAGGGGCTGGGCACAGGCCCTGCCAGACAGGTGGTGATGTGGGCATGGGCACCACTCCTGTGCCCTGCCGGTGCCAGCCCTGCCAGGGCCAGGCTGCAGTGCTGGGAGGAGCAGGGCAAACAGCCTTGGTGCCAGGGTGCTGCTCTGGGGGGGGCTTTGGTGCCTCTGCTGAAGCCTGAGGGGGGCTGGGCCAGCAGTGGGGTGGGGCTGGCACAGGCAGGCCCTGCTGGAGCCACACTTGGGCACTGCCATGGTTCATGCCCTGAGCCCTGGGGACGGCATCCCACGGCTGCTGGATGCTCTTCCTCTCCTTGCAGCCCATGAAGCTGGAGGCAGGGCAGGAGCTTCAGCTCTGCATCAGCTTTAACCCTGCTCATGCAGAGGGTTTGCACTCCTGGCAAGTGGAGCAGGCTCTGAGGATCCAGTTCCTGGAGCACCCTCACCAGGAGCAGGTCCTGCTGCGGGGAGAAGTCTGCTGCCCCAGCCTGCACTTCCAGAGCATGGCTGTGGACTTTGGCTGCATCCTCAATGGCACTGGAGCTGTGCAGAGCCTGGAGATGACCAACTGCAGCCAGCTGCCTGTCTCCTACTGCTGGCAGCTGCTGCCAGACAGCCAGGGCAGCCAGCTGAGGTATGGCCACCTCTGCCCTCTCCTTGCAGCTCTTCTCCTTCCTGCTGTCCTGCTTGTGCTTTGCAGAGACCAAGGTGCTTTCCCTGGGCTCTGGCCAATTGCTTTCCCCTTGCCCTGGTGGGAACAGGACCAAGCCCTCCAGCTGAGCTCAGGCTGGCTGCTCAGGGCACAGGAGTCCTGCAGCACTGTGATGCTGGGCAGGAGACACTGCTCTGCAAGGCAGCCTCTGAGACGCTGGCAGCACTTCTCCTGGAGCCCATGCCCCCCAGTCCTGCTTTGTCTCTGGAGCTCCAAAGCCCTGCTTGGGCCCTGGGACAAGCAGAGACAAACTGGGAGCTCTCTGCCTGCCCTGCCAGCCCCACCTCTTCTCATTCCAGTCCTAAGAACTGACACAGGAACTGCCCCCAAGACGCTGTCCAGTGCTGGCTCCCCAGCTCGGGAGAGCCAGGGACCTCCTGGAGAGAGTCCCAGGGAGGCTGCAAAGCTGCTGAGGGGCCTGGAGCAGCTCTGGGAGGAGCACAGGCTGAGAGCCCTGGGGCTGTTGAGCCTGGAGAAGAGCAGCCCCAGAGGGCAGCTGAGCAATGCTCAGCAGGAGCTGAAGGCTGGGGGCAGGAGGCTGGGGCCAGTGCCTGGTGCCCAGTGCCAGGGCACGGAGCCTGCTGCCCCCTGGGGCTTCCATCTGAGCAGGAGGAGAAACTTTGGCTGTGTGGGGGCTGGATTGGCTGCTCAGAGGTGAAGCCTGCCTGGCACCCAGCCCCTGCTCCAAGAGCCTCCACCTTCAGGCAAGCAGAGGCCACTCCTCTGTCCCCCCAAGCACAGCTGCTCTGCTGCTGCCAAACCACAGGCATCCTCTTGCCCCCTGCCCTTGAGCTCTTGCCCAGCACTCAGAAGATCCCTTCTGGGCTTGCTCTTCTGCAGGCTGCACAGCCCCAGGGCCCTCAGCCCCTGCTCTCACCTTGTCTCTTTAGAGACAAAGCCTCAGCTCCTGGGGCTGCTGCAGGGACAGGACAGAGGCTGAGGGCTCCATCGCTTCCTGGCTGCAACCTGGCTGGTAGCTTCTTTTCCTTCCACCTTCCCCTGCCCTGGAGTGGTGCCAGGGATGGGGCATCTCCCCCCTCCTCAGGCACCCTGGGCCAGTGTCTCCCTCTCCTCAGCATCCCAAATGTCTGCCTTGTGTCTGCTCTGAATCTCTGAGCTCAAGCCTCCCCCCACCCTGGGCCTGGCACACCAAGCCCTGCTCCCAAGGCTGTCCCCAGCTTCCTTGTAGGGCACTGGGAGTGCTGCAAGGCCACCAGAAGGTCTCTGCTGGGCTCTGCCCCTTTGCTTCTCAGTCTCCCTTTTTGCACAGTGTGTGTCTGGTTGCCCTTCCTGGTGCCCTTCCTGGCCCCCAGCCCTGGCCTCTGCCCTGTCTGCCAGCAGCCAGGTGCCTGCACTGCCCCTGTGCCAAGCTGGGCAGCCCAGAGCCTGGCCCTGCTCCATCCTGGGCTGGAGCTGCTGGGCCAGAGCCAGTGCTGAGCTCAGAGCAGCAGTGGCCAGCCAGGAGCTGCTGGGGCAGTCTCCCCTGCCTGCTCCTGCAGTCCCTGCTCACAGGGAGCTTCTGTTCCAGGTGCAGCCTCCCGGCCCCAGCAGCGCAGGAGGAGAGAGCCTGCGGGCAGCGCTCGGCCTCTGCAGGGAGCAGCTCCGGGCATGGGGGTGTGGAGGAGCCAGCCCAAGCCCTGGGGGCAGTGGGGGACCCTGCCCAGGAGCCAGCAGATGCCCAGGACTGCCTGGAAGCAGAGGTAGCTTTCCTGGGACACCTCCCAGTTTGCCCCCAGAGCCCTGCTGCTGCCAACCTCCCTTCTCATGGCCCCGCGGCCACCTGAGAGCAGGAAGGGCAGCAGGGCCAGCAGCTGGACACAGGGCTGCTGGGGAGGGACAAACAGGACAGTCTGGCTGGGGGAGGCCTCCCTCAGCTCCTCCTGGCCTCTGGAGAGTTTGGGCTGGGTTGTTTCCCAGTGTCAAATGAGGCTTTTACCTGCATGCTGCTGGGAAGGCTTTGAGCTTCCTTCTGTGCCAAGCCCAGCACCGATCCCCAGGGGCCACCTGCTCAGCCCCAGCCATTGGCACATCCTGGCCTTAGCCAAGGGCTGGGGCCACCTGCTCAGCCCCAGCCATTGGCACATCCTGGCCTTAGCCAAGGGCTGGGATGGCAGAGACAGCCCCAGAGCTGTCAGGGCTCAGGAAGGGACCTGACCCAAGGGGAGACTCAGCCCTGCCCAGTGCTTTGTCTGCCAGGGAGATGTAGCTCTGCTTAGGCCCAAGGATGCCCCAGCAGCGTTCCTGCAGAGCCTGCTGGTGGCCAGGCCCCAGCACAAAGCACTTCTCAGCTTCCTGAAGCAGCAGAGCCTCTGGAGCTGGAGGAGCAAGCCCAGAAGCCTCTCTCAGAAACAGGGCTCAGAAGGCCAGAGCCAAGTCTCCCTTTGCAAGCTGGCACCTCTGAGGTTAAAGACAAGCTGCCAGCTGCTGCAGGGCAGGAAAACATCTCAGCTGCCTTCTTCAGGAGGGTGTCTGGAGAATAATGACCTGGTGGAGCTTCTCAGCTCTCCAGCAGCCATCAGGGCATGGAATGAAACCAAAGCACATCTGAAACTGGAGAGCTGGGCCAAGCCCTCCCTCAGTCCTCCTTTGCCTGTGCTGGGGAGTCTCAGGGGCAGCTGTGTCCCTGCTTTGGTCCTGGAGAACCTAAGCTGTCCAGGCAGGAGCTTCTCAACATGTTCTTTGGGCAGGAGGGAGCAGAGCTGGACTGGCACCAGGCTGCCAGCTGCCCCCTTGGGCTCTCTGCCAGGCTCCTGCAAGCTTGTGTGTAGGAGGTGAGGATGGAGCCCAGGCCTGACCTGGGGCTGGCCTTGGAGCCACACTCAGCAGATGCCATGGCCATAGCCAGACTTGATTTGCTCCCAGCTGCCATCTCAGCTGCCCCTGGCTTGATGAGGTGCTGGAGCCTGCAGCAGAGTGCTCTCACCCAGAGCAGCCACTTGCTCACTGCAGCCCTTGGTGCTTGCTTTGCAGCTGCTGTCCGGTGCCACGGAGCAGGAGGGGGCCCTGGAAGGTGCCCTGGAAGGTGCTGTGCAGCAGGAGGGGGCCCTGGAAGGTGCTGTGCAGCAGGATGGGGCCCTGGAAGGTGCCCTGGAAGGTGCTGTGCAGCAGGAGGGGGCCCTGGAAGGTGCTGTGCAGCAGGAGGGGGCCCTGGAAGGTGCTGTGCAGCAGGAGGGGGCCCTGGAAGGTGCTGTGGAAGCTCCCAGCCCAGCTGGGATGAGGCAGCTGATGAAGCTGAAGGAGACAGAGCCCCACAGGCTGGGATTGGAGGAGGCAAGTGGGAAGCTGCCTGGCTTCCAGCTTTGCAGTGGGAGAAGCAGTTCCACAGCTGGGACTGCCACTGCTGGCCCTCAGCACTGCTCACAGAGTGGCCTCACATCCCTCCAGGCAGCTGGGCATGGAGAGGCCATGCAGGACATGGTGTAGGGCTGAGCCAAAACACTCCTTGTGCAGCAGCTCTGGGGGCATTCACAGCACCCCAGCATGGAGGGGTTGGAAGGGACCTCTGGGCATCATCAGTCCAAGCCCCTGCTCCAGCAGGGCACCCACAGCAGCTTGCCCAGCAGCACAGTGCCCAGGGGGGTTGGAAGCTCTCCACACCAGGAGACTCCACAACCTCTCTGGGCAGCCTGCTCCAGGCCTCCAGCACCCTCACACCAAACAACTTTCTCCTCCTCTTCACATGCAACCTCCTGGCACTTTGTGCCCATTGCCCCTTGTCCTGTCCCTGGGCACCACTGAGCAGAGCCTGGCCCCAGCCTCTTGCCCCCCACAGCTCCTTTGTCTCTTGCTGAGCATTGCTCAGCTCCCTTCTGGGGCTGCTCTTCTCCAGGCTCAACAGCCCCAGGGCTCCTCCCAGAGCTGCTCCAGGCCCCTCAGCAGCTCTGCAGCCTCCACTGGACACTCTCCAGCAGTTCCCTGTCTCTCTAGAAGTGGGGAGCCCAGCACTGGAGCCAGGACTCCAGAGGTAGCCTCCCCAGGACAGGGGAGAGGGGCAGGAGAATGTCCCCTGGCCTGCTGGCCACAAGCTGCACATCTTCTTCACCCTGTCACTAAGCAAGTGCTGGAGAGGACATTTGCCAGTGGCTTCTGCTGTAGCATCTGGAGAGACAGCAGAGTGCAGATCAGAGAGTGAGGAGCAGCAGGAATCAGGGGAGCTGGGCTGGAGGCCCCCCTGGCTGCAAGGCCTCTCAGCTTAGCACCTGGTGTGATCCTCCAGCCAGTGAGGAAGGTTGGAAAGCCAAGTTGTGCAGCAGAGAGAATTTCTTGCTGCCAGGATCCCTCCCAGATGACTTTAGAGTGGTGCATTGATTAAGTTCTTCCCAATCCAAGTGCTCAGCCTCTGCCCCCACTCAGCCCCTCCCCTGCTCAGCCTCTCCCCCTCTCCTCCCCAGGTGTTCGATGTGCTGCCACTCTACGGGCTGCTGCAGCCAGGCCAGAGCCAGCAGGTCACCTTCAGCTTCTTTGGCCACCCCAACGTTGTGGCCTGTGCCAGGGCCCTCTGCAGGGTGCAGGGAGGCCCCAGCTACGAGCTCAGGCTGCGTGGGGAGGCCTCGCTCCTCAGCTACCACCTGGACACCACGGAGCTGGACTTTGGGCTGCAGGTAGCGCAGGCTTCTCCTTGTCTGGAGCCCTCTCTGCTGGGGGCTGCCCACTGAGCCCTAGGGCTAGCTGCTGTGCTGGCTCCAGGCCTTGGAAGCACCACCTTGGAGTGATGCATTCTGCTTCCAAGCTGCTCTGGAATGGCCATCCCCACCCCACCCGAGCTGGGAAGTCTGAGCGGGGAGGTCCCTGCTGCCTGGGGGCAGGATGGACTGGCTGAGCTCTGCAGCTCCCTGCTGCCTGGGGGCAGGATGGACTGGCTGAGCTCTGGAGCTCCCTGCTGTCTGGGGGCAGGATGGACTGGCTGAGCTCTGGAGCTCCCTGCTGCCTGGGGGCAGGATGGACTGGCTGAGCTCTGCAGCTCCCTGCTGCCTGGGGGCAGGATGGACTGGCTGAGCTCTGGAGCTCCCTGCTGCCTGGGGGCAGGATGGACTGGCTGAGCTCTGCAGGTCCCTGCTGCCTGGGGGCAGGATGGACTGGCTGAGCTCTGCAGCTCCCTGCTGCCTGGGGGCAGGATGGACTGGCTGAGCTCTGGAGCTCCCTGCTGCCTGGGGGCAGGATGGACTGGCTGAGCTCTGGAGCTCCCTGCTGCCTGGGGGCAGGATGGACTGGCTGAGCTCTGGAGCTCCCTGCCAGCCTGGACCCTTCTATGCTAAGTCCTCCTCAAGGCACTTGGCTGCTCTCTGCTCTCATGCTCGGTGCTGTCCCTCTGCAGGGTGCCCCAAAGCTCAGCTCCTGTGCAGGGCCCAGAGCTCCCTTGTGGCTGGGGGTCCCCAGGTGAAGCTGGCAGAGCCAAGTGCCCTCCTCTCCTGCTGCTCTGCTGTGCTGCCTGCCTTGGCTCTTGTGCCAGTGCCAGCTGCAGGAGATGCCCAGTGCCAGGCCTGTCTCTAACTGCCCGCTCCTCTGTCCTCTCTGCAGCTGTGGGACTCGCTCCTGGAGGCAGAGGTGACCCTGCAGAACAGTGGGAAGCTGCCCTTCACCTTCGTGGTGCTGAGCCCTGGCACGGCCACTGCCCGCAGCCCCCTGCCCGGCGTGCCCCTGGTGGTGCCCAGCACGGTGAGGATGGGGGCAGCACAAGGGACTGTGCCTGTGCCTGTGCCTGTGCCTGTGCCTGTGCCAGCCTGCACTGCCCTGGCTGGGCTTGGAGGGAACAAATGGGGAGAAAGAGAAGAGGAAGATCCCCCAGCAGCAGCCAGGGCTGGGAGCTGCCTCTGCTGAGGGGGATGGAATCACAGGATCCTTGGGCTTGGAAGAGGCCTTTCAGACCCTCCAGGCCAGCTGTGCCTCAACTCCAGCCAAGCCTTTCTGCTGCATTCCCTCCCTCCTCTCCCTGCAGGGCTGCCTTGGAGCCGGCCAGCAGCAGGTGCTGAAAGTCTCTTACCTGCCAGAAGTGCCTGGGCTCTTCTGCAAGGCTTTCCAGCTCCAAGTGGGTCACCTGCAACCAGAGGAGATCTGCCTGAGAGGAGAGGGAAGCTTTCCCAGGCTCTGCCTGCACCTGCCCAGGAACATCCAAGGCAAGCACTGCCTGGCTGCTCCTCAGGATGCTCCCCTGCCTCTTCCCCCATCTCCCACAGCCAAGCCTGGAGGCTGCAGGGCTCTCAGAGCAGCACTGGTTGCTTCCTGAGTCTCTGGCAGTCCCTGGGGGCTGTGTCCCGGCAGACTCCCTGCTGCAGCCCTGCCGAGCTGCTGGGCGAGACGCAGGCAGGGCTTTGGGCAGGCTTGGATGGGCATCAGCTGGCAGGGGCTGAGCTGCTGCTCTGGGGGAGGAAGCTGGGCAGGGCTGAAGCTCAGGCTGCAGGCAGGAGGAGCAGCTCCCACTGCCCAGAGCTGCTGGAGGAGCGTTGCTGGGAGAGGCGGTGTGGGGAGGGGGCTGCCCAGCCGAGATGCCCACGCTGCCACCTGAGGGGGGGTTTCTGCCCTCAGGAAACAAGAGATGGGAGCAGATTCTCAGGGAGCTGAGAGGGGAGCTGGCCCAGGACAAGGAGAGAGAGAGAGCAGATGTCCTGGGGGAGGCTGCAGCCACAGAACCCCCCCCAGCTGACTCGGACGCCACGGTGAGAACAGCTGCTGCCCCGTGTGGCACCTGCCAGCCTCTCCCCCTTGTGCCATGGATCCCCTTGGAGCCCACAGCAGGCTTCTGGGTGCCCTGCTAACAGGTGGGCCCTCCCTGCCACACTTAGCTGGGGCATCATCAGCTCAGCTCTCCAGCTCTGCTAGTTGTCCCTGCTGGAGCTGGAGGAGCTTCCTGGCAGCCTGGGGGGAATCCTGCAGGCCCTGCTCCTGGGGATGAATTGCTGGGGCCCCATCTCTAGGCTGCTTCTTGCCCCCCAGCCAAGCTCTGCCAGGTGTGCCAGGTGCCTGAGCCAGCCCTGGGACTGTGATCTCGCTGCTCATCTCCAAGAGGCAGCAGCAGCAGCTTCCTCCTGGCCTCCTTGGCAAGAGGGCTTTGCTCCAGGCTGCTCTGGCACTGCCTGGGGGCAGGCCAATTCCTGGAGCTCTGGCAGGTCCCTGGCTTGTCCCTCTGTGTCTGGCCAGATCAGCTTGGATTGCAGTGCCTGGGCAGCTGAAGGGGCTGGAGTTGGTAGCTCTGGAGACAAGGTCCTGCCAAAGAGAGCTGGAGGTGTCCCAGGCAGTGGGGCAGGAGGACTCCCTCAGCCCTCCCAACACGAGCAGGCTGGGAGCCTCCTGGGGAGCTGAGCCCATGCCCTGGGAAGGCCCTTGGCTAAGCAGTCCCTGTCTTTCCTTGCCTCAGCTGGACACTGGGCTGCAGGTGCAGCTGGAGGACATCCTGCTCAAGGAGCACATCCTGGAGCAGCAGGCAGCTGTGGCCTGCAGCGCCCCAAAGGAAGCTGCCTTGAGGCTGCCTGCTCGCCGCAGGCTTCTCGAGTGAGTAAGGACATCCCTGGCCGTCTGCAGGTGCTCTGGGGGTGACAGCCAGCAGTGCAGCCCTGCTGCTGAGAGCTGCTGGGCTCTGCAGAGCCTGGAGCAGCTGTGGCCAGCAGCAAGGCTTTGCTCCTGAGAGCTGTGCCGTGCTGCCTGGGAGCAGCTGAGTGTCCTCGCTTCCCTGAGCTGTGGAGCTGCTCTCAGCTCCCCACAGATGCTGGGCTCTGTGCCTAGAGCTGAGGGGACCCAGTGCAGACCATGAGGCCCCTCCAGCCAGCCCAGACACCATCCCTGCTGGGCAGCCCTGAAAGAGGCAGCTCAGAGCTGGCTTCCTGGTGCCACCAGACCACATCTGACCCGAAGAGCAGGTTGGCAAAGTCTCCCTCAGGGGCCTTGGCTGCTGGGGGGACTGCAGGGCTCCCCTAGGTCGCTTGGTCCTTCCCTCTGCTCCTTGATGCTGAGCAGTGGGAGCAGCAGGCTCCAGCTCAGGCAGAAGGTGCTGTGCAGAACAGATCCTGGCTGTGTTTTCCCAGTGGGATGGCTCTGGACAGGACCTTCCTGTGGCTCTCACAGGGGTTGCTGGCTGCGGCCCCTGGGGCTCTGGGGACAGAGCTGGGTGCAGAGTGGTGAAGATTTCCTGGGGGGGGAGGGGGAGGGAGAACTCTTCTGACAAGGTCCTGAAGCAGTTTCAGGGGTGGGCTGTGGGCCAGGCTCAGCAGCTGCACTGAGAGCAGTGGAGGTGCAGTGGACTTGTGTGCAGTGGCCCAGGAGCTGTGGGCAGTGCCCACTGGCAGCCAGCTGTGCTTGAAGGTGCCCCTGGGAGCTGCTAGAAGCTGGGCCCTGCCTTCCCTGGCACCGGCCAGAGTCTTGGCACCAGCTGCTCAGGTGTTGGGCTCCAGGGGCTTGAGCTGAGTCGTTGCCCTGGAGTTGCACCTCCCATGCCATGGCAACGTGGCCAGGCTGTGGGGTCAGGAGTGCCCTCCCTCCTCCTTGCAGAGCTGAGCTGCCTGAGTACATCCTGGACTTTGGCTGCGTGGGGCTGGGTGGCATCCACAGGCGCAGCGTGAAGGTCACCAGCCTGGGGCACTTCCCTGTGTCCTTCCAAGTGCCTGGGCAGCTCCTGTGTGGCACAGGTAGGCAGTGCTGGGGACCCTTCCTGTGGCCTTGCAAGAGCTGCCTGTGGCAGCTCAGCCTGAGCCACTGCCACGGAGAGCTCTTGGGGAGCTTTGTCCTGCTGGGGACCTGCTGCTTTGGAGCCTGAGTTCTGCTGGCCAGCAGTGCCCAGGGGCCTGGCCTGCCTGTGGCTGCCCTAACTCTGCCCTGCAGGGGCTGGGTGGGCTGCTCACCTTGCTCCCCTCTCAGCACCTTCTGCTCTTGGCTGCCAGCAGCAGCAGCTGAGCTTCTCTGGGTGCTCTCTGGCCTTGTGTTGCAAGGAGCTGGAGCCTGGGTGCTGCTGAGCTGCTTGGTGTGAAGTTCCTGAGGTCGTGGCACTTGTGCTCAGCCCTGGCTGAGGAGACAGCCTGGCAGGGGCTGTGCTGTATCCAGACAGGCCTCTGGAGCGGCCCTTGAGGCAAGGCTGCAGCAGCACCAAGCGCTGCCCTGCTGTCTCTGCAGGGTGCCCAGAGGCCTCCCTCAGTTGTTTCTAGGCAGCAGCAGGGCATGGGCAAATCTTAGCTGGGAATTCTCCTTTGAAGAGGTCTGAGTGTCCTTCCCTGGCCTTGCTGCAGCTCCTCAGCTGAAACCTTTTCCTTTCCCCCCTTGGGGCCTGGGCTCTGGCTGTGCCAAGCTTTGGGCCTGCAGCGGTGCCGGGGGAGAAGGAGCAGCAGCAGCTGCTCTGGAGAGGCAGAGTCCTTGCCAGGGCTGCCAGCCAGGACACTCAGGTGGCCCTAGGCTGCTGGTGCCCCAGCTGCTGTCCCCTGTGCCTCAGCTGCTTCCTGTCCATCTCTTGAAGGCTTCAGCGTGGAGCTGGAGCGCGTGGAGCAGCTGCCCTGCTCCCAGAGCAGGAGCTTCACCGTGTGCCTGGAGCCCCAGAGTGCCAGCCTGCCGCTGGGCCAGGCGGCCCTGCTGCTGCCCATCCAGGTGCCCTGTGCCTCCTCCCCTCCCTCTGCCCTCACCCCCTGCAGGGGCAGGCTGGGGCCAGCAGCAGAGGCCAGCTGGAGCTCACCTGGCTGCTCTGTGCCTCACCAGGTGACAGGAGGCCCCACGGTTCGTCTGCTCCTGCGTGCCAGGGGGGTTGTGCCCTCCCTCTGCCTCTCCAGGGCCAGGCTGGAGTTCTCCCCTCTCCAGTGTGGGCAGTGCCAGGAGGAGACCACTCGGCTCTACAACCAGCTGCCAGTGCCCTGTCAGTGGTTCCTCAGCAGGGAGGAGCCTGCTCAGAAGGTAAAGCACAGACACTCTGCCACTTGCATCTTCTGGGCTGCCTTTCCTGCTTCTCTCTTGCCTCCTCTGCTCCTCTGGCTGCTTCAGCACTTGGGCTCCAGCTGGGCTGAGGAGGCTTTGGAGGGTGCCCTGGGCCTGTTGAGCAGCTGCTGCTTCCCTTCTCTGCCACCTTCAGCCCTTGCTCCTCTCGTCAGGAGCAGCCTCCCCTGCTGCCTGTCCTGCCTCTGCCTTTGGCCCCCAGTTCTAGGCCAGGGCTGGCCCCATCTGATTGGGATGGGTGCTCTGAGGCCAGGAGTGCCAGCACTGCAGGAAGCCAGCTGTGTTCTGCCAGAGCAAGGAGACCTCAGCCCCTGGTTTCTGTGCTCAGGTGGACAAGCCTTTGGCAGCCAGCAGGCGTGGGAAGCTGCTGCAGGAGCCCAAGGCCAAGGCCGGCGTCTTTGAGGTGCTTCCCTCAGCTGGAGTCCTGGCCCCTGGGCAGTGGTGCAACCTGCGAGTCAGGTTTTGCCCCGTGGAAGAGGTGAGCTGGGCTGGGGTCCCCCCCAGGAGGTCTGGCAGGGCAGTGTGGGCAGGAGAGCCCAGGCTGGGAGCAGGAGCTGAGCCCTGCCCCCACGGGCAGCTTGCTGCAAGCTCAGCTTCCCCTGCTGCAGCCTCTGCAGAGGGGGCTTGGGGAGCCAAGCCCTGAGCAGAGGACTCCCCTCCTGTCTGGCCAGGGAGAGCTCCTCTGCCCCCTTGTTCAGCTGCTCCTTGCCCGCCACAGCGCTGCCAGGGCTGTGTCTGGGCACCACAAGCCTGCAGACCTTTCTGCTGAGCACTGCACTGCCCCAGGAGTGGTGCCAGGGATGGGGCATCTCCCACCTCTGGGCACTCCTGCTGCCCACAAGAGGCAGATTGCCAGCAGCCTGCAGAGGGCAAAGGTTACAGCTCCGTGCTCCAGCACTGCCCCTGCCCTTGCTCCACAGAGCCAGCAGCCTTTTGTGGAGCTGCTGGGAGAGGCAGTGCTGAAAGACCTCCTCTGATGGGGCAGGCTCCAAGGAGCTCTGCTCCAGGGCAGCTGAGGAGAGCTGGAGGTGCACAGAGAGCAGGGAGAGGTTCAGCTGCTGGCAGCAGGACTCCTGAGCCAGCAGCCTGCTCTGCTCTCCTGGCAGGGCCAGTCCTTTGGGGAGTCCCTCTGCCCAGCCCAGCCTGGGCTAGCAGCAGCTCTCCCACCTGGCTCCTGGGGGATCAGAGGGCCCTGGGCTATGCTGAGCAGGCTCAGGCTGAGCAGCTCTTTGCTCCAGGTTCCCTCTCCAAAATGCAAGGCAAAGCCCTGTGCTGCTGGGGGGCATCTCCCCCGTGGGGCAACCTGGGCCAGGGGCTCAGCACTCTCAGCATGCCAAGTGTCTCCCTTCCCTGAGCCTGACTCTGCCTTTTCCAGTTTCCAAGCAGCCCTCCTTGTCCTGCTTTCTGTTCTCCATTCAGCTCAGAGGTGCTGCTGCCAGCCCTGGCCTCGGGGCACAGGGTGAGTTTGAGGCCCTGGCACTTCATGGAGGAGCTTTCTGCCCTTCTCTCTTTTCAGAAGCTCTACAGGAGCACTCTGAAGATCCACATCTGCCACAGCAGCCAGCACCTCCAGCTGCTGGTCTCAGGCAGTGGGCTGGAGCCACGGCTGGAGTTCCAGCCTGAAGTGCTGGAGCTGGGGCCAGTGCTGCCATCCAGCCCTGGGGCACAGGGCACAGTGGTGGTGAAGAACCCTTGCAGCTTCCCCATCGAGTTCTACTCCTTGGAGTATGACCTGCAGTACCTTGCTGAGGAGCAGGTAAAGAGAGGAGCTCTGCTCCCCACATCCACCTTGTGCAGCTTCAGGGCACTGCAGTGTTCCCAGCCTTGTGCCAGGGAGATGGAGACAGGAGGCAGGGCACAGCCTGGGGGGGTGGTGGTTCAGAGTTAGCCTCTTCTGCTGGCAGGCTGTGGAGGGGCTTGGCTGGTCCTGCAGTTGTGAGGAAGGCAAGAGGGGGAAGCTGGCCGGGGCCGGGGGGGGGGGCTGGGGCTGGGGCTGGGACTGGGGCCAGGGCCGGTCTTGGGGGGTGGCTGTGGCTGGGGCTGGGGCTGTGGGCGGGGCTGGAGCTGTGGCTGTGGGCGGGGCTGGGGCTGTGGGCGGGGCTGGGGCTGTGGCTGTGGGCGGGGCTGGGGCTGTGGGCGGGGCTGTGGCTGTGGCCGGGCCGGGGCTGTGGGCGGGGCTGTGGGCGGGGCTGTGGGCGGGGCCGGGGCCGGGGCCGTGGCCAGGCCGGGCTGGAGCTCCAGCAGTGCCTCCCAGGGGTGGTTTCTCCTGCCCATGCACAGATCCTGAGGGCGCTGGAAGGCTTCGACTGCCGCAGCACCTTGCTGCTGCCTCCTCGTGCCCCGGGGGAGCAGCTGCCTCCAGAGCTGCTGCAGCTGTCTCGGGGCCAGAAAAGGCTGCAGGATCAGCAGGCCAAGGCCAAGCCTGAGCAGCCCACAGCCCAGGACGAGGGTGAGGCTTTGCTCTCGGCTGTCCTGAGTGGGGGCTCAGCAGGGAGCCCAGCCCCCAGCTCTCCAGGGCCTCATTCTCTGGGGCTCCAGCAGTCCTCATGCCCCAGCTGGGTGGAGCAAGGCCCTGGTGAAACTGTGGCTTGGGACAGCCAGGAGTGCAACCAAAGCCAGCTCCTCTCTGCCCTGCCTGGGGAAGCAATGAGGATGGCTCCTGGCAGGGGGGACCAGGGCCAAGTGAAAGGCCTGGGCAATTTGCCTCAGCTTTGCCAAATGAGCCTCAGCTTTGCCCCAGCAGCTGCTGGGATCAGGGTGATGGTGAAGCTGTGCTAGGCAGGGCAGCACCGCTGCTCTCCTCTCTGGCACTGCAAGCTGAGGAGGCTCTGGGTGACCTCCTGAGGGCTCTTCTGGGGAACTCAGAGCCCAGCCACATCTGCTGCAGTGCCATTCCTCAAGCACCCAGCTCCTGGATGAGCCCCAGATGGAGCCTCTGCCTTGGGACTGTCTCAGATGCTCCTTTCTGGCTTTGCCCTTCTTGCTCAGCAAGCTTGGCACCACGCTCCCATGAGGGCCATGTGGGAAGTTCATGGCAGGAGACCGGGCTTCAGTCCTGTTGGGTGTTGCTGCATGCTCTGCTCTCCTCTTTCTGCCAGCCCATCCACTTGTGGGCACCTGGAGCAGCATCCAGGGCAGAGCCTGATCTGCACAGGCTTGAGAGGAAGGGCAGGGCGAGCCCATGGGTGTGCCATTGGCTTGAGCAGAGTCTCCTCTGCCGGGAGCCGAGGGGCTGGTGAGGATGAGGAGGATGACAGGAGGGCAGGAGGCTGACTCTTGTACCTGTGTGTGCACAGCAGAGCATCAGCAAAGCACCACTGGCACCAGGGAGGCCTCAGAAGAGCCGCAGGCCAGCCCAGTCCATAGGGTCCTGGCCCTGGGCAGCGCTGCGTCTGCTGAAGGAGCTGCAGCCCCACAGGGCAGGGGCATCGTGGTCATCGTCCATGGGGCACCCCTGGCAGGTAGCTGAGCTGCAGCCTGGGCTGTGAGGAGGGGGGAAGCAGGGGAGATGTGTCCTGGCGGCCCATGGCGCTGGCTTGAGCGGCTGAGGTGCCGGGAGGTGAGGCACGGCTCTGCCGGGCTGGCCCCAGGCCCTCAGCAGCTGCTGCCAGGGCTGTGGCTCCTCCTGTGCCCAGGCAGCTGGGCTCTCCTTCCCCCCAGGAGGGTGAGCCTGTCCCCGTGGCCGCATGGCACCACGGTGGCTGCCGTGCTCCACGTTGCCTTGCGGAGCGCTCCCCAGCCCCGAGCTGTGCCCAGCTGCTGCCCGAGGCAAGGGCAAGCAGCCCAGGGCAGGGCAGGGTCCGAGCGGTGCTGGCACAGGGCTGGAAGCGGCAGCCTGGGCGCAGGCTTGAGGTGGGCTGCAGCCCTCAGCTGCGTGGGGGCCTGGCAGAGCCTGTCCCCGGCAAGCCCTGCGGCCGCAGGGGTCCCCAAGCAGCCTCCCTCTCTCTGCAGGCAAGACGTCGGCAGCGGCCGCCCTGGCCAAGCACTACGGCGCCGCCTGCCTGTCCCTGGACGCTGTGGTGAGCGAGGCCGTGGCGGCCGGGAGCAGCGCGGCAGGGCGGCGAGCCCGGGAGCTGTGCAGCGCCGGCAGCCAGCAGAGCCCGCAGCAGCCACAGGATGGCCGTAAGGAGGCAGGCTGGGCCCGGAGCGGCGCTGCGGGAGCCCCCGGGGCTGCGCCTCTGCCGGCTCCAGAGCAGTGGCACGGCCCCGGGGGGCTTGGGGAGCAGGGCTGCGGCACGGAGCGGGGCAGAGCCCTTCCGAGAGCCTCTCTGGGCACTCAGGCTGCAGCCCGAGGGCTCGGGCAGGGGCACTCTGCCTCCTCTGCACAGCTTCCTTTGCTGGGGCTGGGGCAGCCCCCAGCATCTTCCTCGGAGCTGTTCTCTTGCCTGCTAGCTCCAGCCTGGCCCTTGTGGCCACCAGCTGGGCTCTGCTTGGGCTGCTTTTGCAGTGCTCAGCTGGGAAGCTGCCTGGCCTGCAAGCTGCTGGCAGGAAGAAGGCTCTGGCTCCCTGCTGGGGTTGTCTCCCGTGGAGCTCTTAGCTCCATGGAGATGGGCAGCAGAGGTTGGGCAGTGCATCCAGAGCTCTGTGCCTTGCAAATGCACTGTCCCTGCCAGGGTGCCCACTGCTCTGGAAGGTGCCTGGCTGCTCCCCACAGCAGCCCCCTGAGTCCTCTGTGCCCTCTGCAGGCTCCCCGGGGTGGCGACGCTACTCCAAGGCCAGGCTCAGCCGCAGCCTGAGCCAGCCCAGCTCTGGGGACAGAGGCAGCCAGCACTCCCTCAGCTCACCAGGCCAGGCCAGAGCTGGGGCAGGCCAGAGGAAGATGTCTGTGGTGAGACAGCTTGCAGCAGAGTCCTCAGGCTCCCAGGTGAGGCCTGGCCTGCGCTGGCTGATGCCAGGGCCCTTTCCCTTCCCTTTGGGAGCTGTGTTGCCTGGGGCAGGGCTGAAGGAGGATCAAATGCAGCTGCTGAGCCAGCACTGCCAGCTCAGCACTGCACCCTGTCCCGCAGCACCCCATCTCTGTGGCTTTGCAGTGCCTCAGGGGTGGGGTGCAGCACTGCCCTGGGCAGCTGAAGGTCAGGCTGGCCCAGCAGGACCCTTCCTGGCCCCACGCTGCCTGGGCCTGAGCTCCTGCTTGTCCTTCCTGTGCTGTGGGCTGCTGCCAGCGCTGGGGGCTGCTGCTCAAGGGCTGTGCTCTGCAGGCTTGTCCCCTGCAGCCTCTGGCCCACGCTTGCCTTGGAGTTTCTTGCTAGTGAGAGCTCCCAGGCCAGCAGCTGGGATTGCTCAGGGGGTTCCCAGGGGGCTTTCTGCTCTGGGGATGTTCAGTGTGCTGCTGTTCAACCCCCAGGGCTCCTCTGGCTCTCCTCTGGTCTCGGCGCCTCCGGCACAGCTGCGGCTCAGCCCCAGGGGCAGCGGCGTGGCAGAGCTGGGCCTGGGGAGCTGTGTGCTGCCCCAGGAGCTGCTGGTGGCCATCCTCTCCGAGAGGCTGCAGGTGCGTGGCCAGGGGGGGAAGGAGAGCTTCCTGCTGGAGAGGGCTGGGAGAGGAGGAGGAGTCCTGCTGTTGGAGGGCTCCTGGGCTCAGTACATTTGGGGATGACACCCAGCTGGGGGCAGGAGTTGATCTGCTGGAGGGCAGAGAGGCTCTGCAGAGGGACCTGGACAGGCTGGACAGCTGGGCAGAGTCCAAGGGCAGGAGATTGAACACATCCAAGTGCCAGGTGCTGCACAGTGGCCACAGCAACCCCAGGCAGTGCTAGAGGCTGGGGTCAGAGTGGCTGAGAGCAGCCAGGCAGAGAGGGACCTGGGGGTAGTGGCTGATGGTAGCCTGAACATGAGCCTGCAGTGTGCCAAGAGGGCCAAAAGGGCCAAGGGCATCCTGGCCTGCATCAGGAAGAGTGTGGCCAGCAGGAGCAGGGAGGTCATTCTGCCCCTGTACACTGCACTGGTCAGGCCACACCTTGAGTCCTGTGTCCAGTTCTGGGCTCCTCAGGTTAGGAAGGAGGTTGAGCTGCTGGAAGGTGTCCAGAGAAGGGCAAGAAAGCTGGGGAGGGGTCTGGAGCACAGCCCTGTGAGGAGAGGCTGAGGGAGCTGGGGTTGCTTAGCCTGGAGAAGAGGAGGCTCAGGGGAGACCTTCTTGCTCTCTGCAACTCCCTGAAGGGAGGTTGGAGCCAGGTGGGGGTTGGTCTCTTCTCCCTGGCACCCAGCAGCAGAACAAGAGGACACAGTCTCAGGCTGTGCCAGGGGAGGTTCAGGCTGGAGGTTCTCCACAGAGAGAGTGATTGCCCATTGGAATGGGCTGCCCAGGGAGGTGGTGGAGTCCCCATCCCTGGAGCTGTTCAGGAGGAGACTTGATAGGGTGCTGGGTGCCATGGGTTGGTTGATTAGGTGGTGTTGGGTGAGGGGCTGGACGTGATGACCTTGAAGGTCTCTTCCAGCCTGGTCTGTTCTATTCTGCTCTCTTCTCCTTGGGGGAAGCTGCAGATGCCAGCAGCTGGCAGGGCCCTGGGGACAGCTCAGAGCTGGGGACAGCTGCTTGCTGCCCTCTGCCAAGGGGCTTCACCGAGTGGCCCAGAGCTGCAGGCAGGGCACAGCTGATTTTGTCTTGGCCTTTCTCCACAGCTGAGGGACTGCTGCCAGGGAGTGGTGTTTGATGGCCTGCAGAGCCTCTGTGCAGGCAGCACGCTCTCTGCTCTCCTCTGCCTGCTCCAGGCTGTGGGAAACCGACCCCACATCTACTTTGTCAACCTGCTGCAGGACTATGGCTCTTGGCAAGGCAGGCAGGCAGCTGCAGAGGAGCGGGCAGGTGAGGCTCCTCATCTCCCTGCCTCCCAAGGCTTCTCCCCTCAGCCCTCAGCCCTGCCCAGGTGGAGCTGGCTCACAGCACAGCTGGGGAGAGGTGTTTGTAGGAAGCCTTCAGCCTCCTTCCTGCTGCCAGCACAGCAGGGCTGAGGCTGGGAGACTTCTCTCAGGCTGCAGCACTGAAGCTGGGGCCCAAGTGCAAGCTGCTGGGGCTGAGTGTTTGAGCAGCAGCCAGATGTGCCCCACGCTGGGGCCTGAGCCCAGCAAGGCAGAGGAGCTGCCAGCCTGGCGCTAGCTTGGGGCTCTGGAGCTGGGAGCAGGGCTGGGAGCTCCCTGCTAGCTGCCGGCAGGGGGCTGGGCTGGGGCTCCTCTCGGCTCCCCCAGCACAGCTCTGCTGATGCTCTCTCCTCTGACCCCTGCTGCAGGCCGGGAGCAGGAAGCTGCAGCCAGGAGGGAGGAAGCCCTGCTCTGGGAGCTGGGGGAGGAGGAGTTTGCTGCCCTCCCGCAGCAGCAGCAAGCTCAGCTGGAGAGCAGGATCCGGCAGCTCCAGCGGCAGAGGAAGCAGAGGTCTGTAAGCCTTCTGTGGGGAGCTGCCCAGCACAGGCTCCCGGAGAGGTGTCCCTGCTCTGGGGAGCTGGGCTGAGCTCGGGGGGGGTCCGGAGGAGAGCCCCAAAGTGGCGATGCCGAGCGGCACAGGGGTGGTGCCTTCCCCCTGCCTGGCTGCCGGCAGAGAGAGCTTCCTGCTGGGGGCTGAGAACATCTCCTGCTCCTGCTGGTGCCGAGGCCTCGGGCTCAGAGCCTGCTGCAGGCAGCTGGGCTCTGTGCTTGCCTTGCCCTCGCCCTTCGGAGGCTCTCTGAGTTCGTGGCCTCGGTTCCATCCCCTTCAGCCCTCCCTCCCCCAAGCAGGGGGGGTGTGCTGTGGGGCTGTGTGAGGCACAGCTGTGTGAGGCCAGAGAGCAGAGGTTTGCCTGGGTCACAGCTGGGCTCCAGCAGGACTCCTGTTTTGCAGGAGGGGAGCTCCTGCAGCCCCTGGGTGCTGTGACTGTGCTCTGGAAGGAGAAGGCTGTGCCCAGGGAGAAGGGCTGAGGAAGCCCAGGGCTGTGGTGGTGACTCTCAAGAGCTCTTTTCCCTTTGCCTCGCTGCAGGCTGCAGCTGGCTAGAGAGCAGCAGGAGCAGCAGCAGCGCTGCAAGGAGGCAGAGGAGCTGGAGCAGCAGGGCAAAGGCAGAGGGAAGAGAAGCCTGGTCAGGCAGGTGGGTGGCTGTGTGAGCAAGAGCCCTGGGCACCTTGCTGCTGAGCTGCAGCACTGCTGGGAGCCCAGCAGCCCCAGGCCCTGCTGGGCAGCCTGCTCCTGCTTGGGGCTGTGCTGGGAGACAGCAGCTGCTGCCTGCTGCTGCTGCTGCTTCCCTGGGGGCTTTGCCACGGCCCTGTGGCTGAGCTGCTCTTCTGGGATCAGGCTGCCTCTGAGTCCTGGCTCCACACAACTCCAGGCATGCCCTGGGAAGGCCTGGATGGCTTTGCTCCAGCGTTTCTCCCTGCCCTGCCTGTGCCCTGCAGCCCTGAGCCAGGTCCCCTCTGGGAAGTGAGGTCTGCTCCTGCCTGTCTGGCAGGAGAGAGCAGCAGGGCCAGCAGCAGGGCCCAGGTGTCTCTTGCCAAAGAGCCAGGGGTGCTGAGCAGCCCAGAAAGGAGCCCCAGGGCCTGCCCAGGAGGAAGGGGCACAAATGATTTTTTCATCAATACCTTTAACTGCAGGAGGGAATACAGTAAGGAACAGGTCAGCAGCTATAGTTAACAAGTGGCTTAGAGGCTGGTGCAGTCAAAAGAATTTTGGGTTTTTTGATATTGGGAAACTTTCCACTGCACCAGGCCAGCTGACAACAGATAGAGTACATCTGTCCCAGAGAAGGGGAAAGATCACTGTATATGAGAACGGACTGTCCCCCAAAGATAAGAAAATCCTGGGTAGGGAATTGGCGGGTCTCATAGACAGGGCTTTAAACTAGTTTCGAAGGGGGAAGGGGCTGAAGAGAGTCCTCTCAGACAAGAGTCTGGGGGCGACAAGCTAGAGTTGGAGGTGAAACCAGCAGCCCAGCTGAAGTGCATGTACACTAATGCACGAAGCATGGGTAACAAACAGGAGGAGCTGGAAGCCTTGATGCAGCAGGAAAATTATGATATAGTTGCCATCACAGAGACGTGGTGGGACGACTCACACGACTGGAGCGCTGCAATTGACGGTTACAAGCTCTTCAGGAGAGACAGGCGAGGAAGAAGGGGTGGAGGGGTGGCCCTGTACATCAGAAAGACACTAGATGCCATTGAGATGGAGATTAGGGATGATCGGGTTGAATGCTTGTGGATAAGAATTAGAGGGAAGACCAGCAGGGCAGACACCCTGGTTGGAGTCTGTTATAGACCACCCAACCAGGAGGAAGATGTTGACGAAGCATTCTATAGGCAGCTTAGGGCTGTCTCAAGATCTCCGGACCTTGTTCTCATGGGTGACTTCAACCTGCCTGACATCTGCTGGGAACTCAACACGGCAGAGAGGAGACAGTCTAGAAGGTTTTTAGAATGCATGGAGGACAGCTTCTTATCCCAGGTGCTGCGAGAGCCTACCAGGGGCAAGGCTATGCTTGACCTCCTCTTCACCAACAGGGAAGGACTGGTGGGTGATGTGGTGGTTGGAGGGTGTTTGGGGTCCAGTGACCACGAGATAATTGAATTCTCGGTTTTTGGTCAAGCCAAGAGGGGCGGCAAGAAGACCTCCACTCTGGACTTCCGGAGGGCAGACTTTGGGTTACTCAAGGAACTAATTCAGAGGGTTCCTTGGGATAAAGTCCTTAAAAACAAAGGGGTCCAGGAGAGCTGGACCTACTTCAATGAAGAATTGTTGAAGGCTCAGGGACAGGCTGTGCCAATGTGCCAGAAGATGAGCCGCCGGGGCAGACGGCCAGCCTGGATGGTTCATGAACTTTTAATGGAACTGAGGGAAAAAAAGAGGGTGTATCACCTTTGGAAGCGAGGGGAGGCAACCCACAGAATGTTTAAGGATGTTGCTAGGTCTTGTAGGAAGAGAATTAGGGAGGCAAAAGCACACTTGGAACTTAAACTGGCCTCTACTGTGAAGGACAACAAAAAGTCCTTCTATAAATACATTAATAGTAAGAGGAAGGGGAAGGAAAACCTCCACTCCTTGGTGGATACGGAGGGGAACATTGTAACCAAGGATAAGGAAAAGGCAGAGATACTTAACACCTTCTTTGCCTCAATTTTTACTAGAAGGGCAGAACGTCTTCCTGACAGCTGGTCTGCAGAGCTAGCAGAAGGAGCCAGGGAACTGCACAGTTTCCCTATGTTCCATGAGGCGGTAGTTGGAACTCTCCTTAGCAGCTTGGATCCCCACAAGTCCATGGGACCAGATGGGATTCATCCTAGGGTGCTGAGAGAGCTGGCAGATGAGCTGGCCAAGCCACTCTCCATAATTTTCCAGCAGTCCTGGCTCACTGGCGAGGTCCCAGAGGACTGGAAGCTGGCCAACGTGGTGCCCATCCATAAGAAGGGCCGGTTGGATGAGCCAGGGAATTACAGGCCTGTCAGCCTGACCTCAGTGCCAGGCAAGATCATGGAACAGGTCATCCTGAGTTCAATAACACAACACTTACAGGATGGCCAAGGGATCAGGCCTAGCCAGCATGGATTTAGGAAGGGCAGGTCCTGCCTGACCAACCTGATCTCCTTCTATGATCAGGTGACCCGCCTGGTGGATGTGGGGAGGCCTGTTGATGTAGTCTACCTGGACCTCAGCAAGGCCTTTGACACCGTCCCCCATAGCAAACTGCTGGCCAAGCTGTCAGCCCATGGCTTGGACGGGAGCACACTGCGATGGGTTAGGAACTGGCTGGAGGGCCGAGCCCAGAGAGTGGTGGTGAATGGTGCCACATCCAGCTGGCAACCAGTCACTAGTGGTGTGCCCCAAGGATCAGTGCTGGGCCCTGTGCTCTTTAACATCTTTATTGATGATCTGGATGAGGGCATTGAGTCCATCATCAGTAAATTTGCTGACGACACCAAGCTGGGGGCAAGAGTTGATCTGCTGGAGGGTAGAGAGGCTCTGCAGAGAGACCTGGACAGGCTGGACAGATGGGCAGAATCCAACGGCATGAGATTTAACACATCCAAATGCCGGGTTCTGCACATTGGCCACAACAACCCCATGCAGTGCTACAGGCTGGGGTCAGAGTGGCTAGAGAGCAGCCAGGCAGAGAGGGATCTGGGGGTGCTGGTTGATGGTAGGCTTAACATGAGCCTGCAGTGTGCCCAGGCAGCCAAGAGGGCCAATGGCATCCTGGCCTGCATCAAGAACAGTGTGGCCAGCAGGAGCAGGGAGGTCATTCTGCCCCTGTACACTGCACTGGTTAGGCCACACCTCGAGTACTGTGTCCAGTTCTGGGCCCCTCAGTTTAGGAAGGATGTTGACCTGCTGGAACGAGTCCAGAGAAGAGCAACAAAGTTGGTGAGGGGTTTGGAACACAAGCCCTATGAGGAGAGGCTGAGGGAGCTGGGGCTGCTTAGCCTGGAGAAGAGGAGACTTAGGGGTGACCTTATCACTCTCTACAACTACCTGAAGGGAGGTTGTAGACTGGCTGATGATGGTCTCTTCTCCCAGGCACCCAGTACCAGAACAAGAGGACACAGTCTCAAGCTGCGCCAGGGGAGGTTCAGGTTGGATGTTAGGAAGAAGTTCTATACAGAAAGAGTGATTGCGCTATGGAATGGGCTGCCCGGGGAGGTGGTGGAGTCGCCGTCATTGAAGGTGTTCAGAAGGAGACTTGACGGGGTGCTTAGTGCCATGGGTTAGCTGTTTGGGTGGGTTGGATTGGTTGATGGGTTGGACACGATGATCTTGAAGGTCTCTTCCAACCTGGTTTGGTTTATTCTAATAAAGGTTTATTCTAATAAAGGAGGGCTCTGGAGTTCCCTGCTGGGCTTGGAGCAGCTCCTCAGTTGCTGCCTCCTCGTGGGTCTGGCGCCGAGGCCTTGGGTTTCAGTGGAGCTCCAGTGGGTGCCAGCTGCCTTCTGGCCTGGGATTTGTAGAGCACCTAGCACAGGTCTGGGGTGAGGCTTGGGCTGCTCTTGCCAAGATCTTCAGTGTCCTGCAGCTTGGAAATGCTGATGGCTTTCTCCTGCTCCTCCTGCCCAGAGCACAAAGACATCGAGCGGCAGCAGCAAGGAGGCCCCCGGCAGGCAGCAGAGCATCCCCAAGAGGAGGACCGAGAAGGGCTCTGCCCAGGAGTGCTCAGCCTCTGCTGCACCTGGCAGGGAAGAAGAAGAGCAGCAGAGCAAGCTGGGCCTGGCAGACAGCTGCTCAGGGGAGCAGAGCGAGCAGAGCTTGGCCCTGCGGTTCCAGAGCTACGAGGCGTCACGGCAGCATGTGGCTCATCTCTTGTCCTGCTGGGACAGGGTGCAGGGTGTCCCTGCAGAGCCGGGGGTGCTGCAGCCAGCAGGCCAGCAGCAGCCTTCCCCCCGCCTCAGGAGGCAGAAGTCTAGAAAGGAGCTCCAGAAGAGGCTGGGGGAGCGCAAGCTGGCCCAGCTGGAAGGGGAAGGTGCAGCAGGGGCAGGCGGCGGCCAGGCAGTCGGGGTGCCCTGCCTAGACATCGAGGTGCTGAGCTGTGCAGATGTGCTGAGCACCATCCTGGAGAGCAGGAGGCTGCCAAGGCCGGAGCAGGTAGAGCCCCGCGAGGCTCAGCGCCGGAGCCTGCCCCGGGGGGGCCCTGGGGCCTTGTGTCCCAGCGGGTGCCAAGGGCACAGAGCCTTGCCCAGGCTGCTGCTGCTGCCCCACAGCAGCCTTGTGGCTTGGCTGGGGGCAGCCAGGGAGTGCTCTCTGTGCAGGCCTCCTGCCTGCCAGCTGCTCTCCCGGTCTGGAGAGAAAGGTGGTGCCAGGCCAGCTCCAGGGCACTGCTTCCTTCAGCTGAGCCACTCAGAGCAGAGATTCCTCTGCAGGTGCCCCCTGTGGGCCCTGGCCCTGCTCTGGAGCCTGCCCAGCAGCCTGGGCTGGGGGTGGGGCTGTGCTCCACCTCCCTCCATCAGAGCTGACCAACAGCTGAGTGTCTTTCAGGAGGGGTGAGGATGGAGGTGCCGGGAGCATGACCGAGGTTTGCTCTTCTGCCGTAGGTCCTGGATGAGCTGGGCCTGGGTCCCTCAGGGCCCCCCCTGCCCCCCACTGCTTTCTACTCTGTGGCTCACTACCCAGCCAAGAGAGAGCTGCCTGTGGCAGAGGCCGACCAGCACTTTGTCCTCCTGCCACAAGGTGCCCCAGGGCCAGAAGAGGAGGCTGCTTCTGTGCGCACAGTGAAGGTGCCAGGGCTGGATGGGGGCAGGGGGGGGTGGCAAAGGCTCAGAGTGGAAGGGCAGTGAAGAGGTGCCAGGGCCCCAGGCCTGCAGCCATCCCTTCTGGCTGTCCAGAAGAGACAGAGCTCTGCTCTCTGCCCTGAGCACAGGGCAAGTCTGGGAGGGAGAGAGCCTCCCCTGAGGGGGTGCTGCCCCTGTGCTCTGCTGAGCCCCCCCTGCAGGGCTGGCTCTCAGGGCACATTTCCCTTTGCTCTCTCCCTTTGGGGTGAAGTTCTCAGAGGAGCAGGGAGCCCCAGGCAGAGGCCACTGGAGGGGGGCAAGAGCCTCCAGCAGCCAGGAAGCTGTGAGGAGGAAGCGGAGCTCTGGGGATGGCAGGAGAGCTCTGCGCAGGTCAGCCACGGTAGCCTCCATCCATCCCTCTGAGGAGGGCCGAAGGCCCACGGGCACTGTGCCAGCCCCAGAGAGCTGTGCCAGGTGAGCCGTGGGGGAGGAGGGATCCCTCTGCTTCAGGGCCAGCTTGCCAAGGAGGCTGCTGAGCCCAGCTCCCCCCCAGCAAGTGCCCAGCTCCTCCTGCTCTCCTTTGCTCCTCAGCAGTGCCTGAAGGTTCCTCTTTCCCTGCCAGGAGCAGCAGCTACCGCTGGGTAGTGCCTGCCCAGGGCCAGGTGGTGCTGCAGGTCCACTTCAGCTCGGCGCTGCTGGGCAGCTTTGAGCAGAGGCTGCACTTTGAGCTGCTGGGCACCAAGCGCCCCTACCAGCTGCACTGCAGGGGCAGCTGCCTGTACCCCACCATCAGCCAGGAGCCACGGTAAGGCTGGCCCCTGGGGCCATCCCGCTCTGCTGCCCCTGAGCTCAGAGCTGAGACTCTGCCCCTCAGCCCCTCAGCCCCCCAGCAGCTCTTGCTGTGCTTGGAGCTGGGCAGCGCTGCTGCTGCCTCGGCCAGCGCTCAGAGTGGGGGCTCTGGGAGCAGGTGTTGTGCTCAGAGCATCTCACAGCTCCTCACTCCCTGTGCCCAGGGAGGTGTTTCCTCGCTGCAGGCAGAGCAAGGCAGCTGAGGCCATCCTCTCCAAGGAGTATGTGCTGGGCACCAGGGTGTTCCACTTCGGGCCGCTGCTGTGTGGCAAGGCCAGGGAGCGGTAGGTGCTGCCCAGCCCAGCCGTGCTGCTTGCATGCAGGGGGGGTTGAGAAGGGATCTGCAGCACCTTGTGCTCTCAGGAACCTGCTCCCAGGGGCACGATTCAGGGCAGGCCCAGGCAGAGAGCTGGGGCTTTGGTGGCTTTGGAGGAGCACAGCTCTGGCAGCTTGAGCACCTAGCAGGCACAGGAGGCTTGGAGGAGCTGGGGAGGGATGGAGCTGCTCTTCCTGCCTGGGGGCTGCCTTGGTGGCCAGAGCCACGTGCTGCCTGCAGCCTGAAGGCAGCTGGGGGTCACTTGTCAGCCCCCATCTCAGCTTCAGCAGCTTTGTGGTGGTATTTCAAGTGCTGGGAGCTCTGTGGGCAGCCTGAAGGGAAGGCTTTCTCTGCTGATGGTTTGTGGAGCCTCCATGACTCTTCAGTGTCAGCAAGCCAGGATGGTTGGAGCTGTCAGCAGGGGACACAGACACCTGCAGAGCAGGAGAAATGGGCTTTCCACTTCCCTGATCCTCACTGCTGGATCAAGTCTGGCCTCAGAGTCTTGTCCCTGGAGCTGCTGCCATCTTCCTGCTCTTCACTTCCCTCTTTCCCTGCTTTCAGGGTTAGGAATGAAGTTTTGTCTGCAGGGGGGCTCTGGAGAGCTGGTGGCATTTGGACCCCCCAGGGAAGTGCAGTTCCAAGTGTTTAAAAGCCAGGAGAGGATTTGGCCAGGCTGAGGAATTGCCCTTTTTGCCCTTTTCTCTCCACACTCTGTCCCAGCCCCAAGCCAAGAGGCATTTGTTAACGCTGGGACTCCTCTTGGGAATCCCCCCCTCAGCCTCAGGCTCAGCCAGCAGCTGGGCCAAGGCAGTCTCCTGGCTGCTGTGGAAGAGAGGAGCTGAGCTCTTTCAAACCTCCTGTCCCAGCCTTTCTGGGAAGCCTGCAGGGAAGGCAAGCCAGCAGAGGAGGGGAGGAATCCAGGTGCCTGCTGTGCTGCTCTTTGTGCAGGCACCTTTGGGGTCCTGGTGTGCAGAAGGCCTCTGGAGGTGGCCTGTGCACAGCTCTGGGATGGAGGCAGCAAGTGTGGGCTGGGCACTGAGGGAAGCTGGGAATGAAGGCAGGCAGCATGCAAAGTGCCCCTGGAGGTGAGGCTTTCTCTGAGGCTGCTTGTTGGAGCTGCCCTGCAGCCTTTGCCCCTTCTGTGGCCAGGTCCAAGGCTGTGCTGCAGGCTGGCAACCGCGAGCAGCTCTCCATCCGCAACGTCAGCCCCTGGGAGGCAGAGGTGCACTTCTCCTGGGAGCGGGGTGGCAGCAGGGGCACCTTCCTCTTGGAGCCTGCCAGCATGAAGCTGCAGCCTCATGAGAAGCAGGTAGGGGCCAGGCAGGTGGGAGCAGCAGCAGCAGCAGAGCCCAGGAGCCGTTGCTCCTGCTCACTGGAGGCTCTTCTGTGTTTCTCTTTGCGGGGCTGGGGCCAGGAGCTGAGCGTCTGGGCCTACCCCACTGCAGTTGGCCTGGTGGAGGACAGCCTCATCTGCCGCATCAAGGACAACCCAGAGCCAGTGGTCTTCCAGCTGTGCTGCCAGGGGGTGCAGGTGAAGCTGGAGGTCAGCCCCAGGCAGCTGCATTTCGCCAGGGTGCTGCTGCACAGGTCAGTCAGGCCAGGGGCACTGTGCCGGGGGTGGCTCTGCTGCAACTTGCCTTCCCCTCCCCTTGCCGTGTGGCTGCTGAGATGGGAGCCTGGCCAGCAGCCCTCTGGCTGCCAGCACTTGCCAGCCTCTTGCTCAGCCTTCCTTGCTGCCTTGGAGGTGCCAGGGCAGCCCCCAGCGCTGCTGCCCCGCTGCATTTGCATCTCCCCTGCTGGTGCAGAGGGAGCGGAGGAGCTGCTCTGGCTCTGCCTCCCGTGGCATCCCCTTCTGCCAGCCGGCTCTGCCCCAGGGCCTGGCCTCTGGGGCTTGTGGCAAAGAGCCGAGCCCGAAGGCTGGTTTCAGCGCCGCGGGGAGGGCTGCTGCCGGCGGCAGGGCTGCCGCTGTGCCCCCCCAGCAGCTGGCACGGAGCCTTGGTGTCTCTGCAGGGAGCAGAGCAGGATGCTGCTGCTGCGGAACAGCTGCCCCCTGCCGGTGGCCTGGAGGCTCAGCGGGCTGGAGAGCCTCGGCCAGAGCTTCTGGGTGTCGCAGAGCCAGGGCACGGTCGGGCCCCGCTCGGAGCTGGCCGTGCAGCTGTGCTTCAGGGCCAGCAAGCCTCTGAGCGTGGAGAAGAAGATCCGCTTGGAGGTGAGGGCGCAGGGCCCTGCCTGGCAGCGCTGGGCAGAGTGCTCTGGGCCCTGCAGCCTGTGCCTGAAGGCCCAAGGAGGAGCCCTCAGCAGATGCCTTTGTCCCCACCTTGCCTGGGCCCTTAGCAGCAAGAGCCCCTGGCTGGAGGATGCTGCTTGGCAAGCTCTCAGTGCTGAGCAAGGGCTGAAGGGTGGGGGGCAAGAGGCTGGGGCCAGGCTTTGGCAGCAGTGCCCAGCAACAGGCCGAGGGGCAATGGGCAGAAAGCAGAAGCCAGGAGGTTCCAGCATCTGTCTTGTGAGGCTGCTGGAGCCCTGCAGCTGGCTGCCCAGAGGGCTTGTGGAGTCTCCTGCTCAGGCTCTTAAGGCAGAGCAAAGAAATCTCTGCCTGGGTTTTGCTGCCTGTGGTTGAGAGGCTGCCTTGCAGGGAGGCTGCTGTGTGCTGAGAGAGAGAGTTGGGTGTCATTGCCACCTGCTCTGGGACACCTTGTGGGTGCCTCCCAGGGGCTTTACACACAGCTGCTGGAGACAAGAGCTCCTCAGGTGGTGCCTGCCAGAAACACTGAGGAGAAGGACTCCAGCAGGGTTTGTTTCTTGGTGCCTCAGGTTTCAGATGCAGAAAATGTCCAGGGTGTGGTGCAGGTGGAGAACATCCAGGTCCTGGCCGAGGCCTACGAAGTTGCTCTGAACATCACCCTGCCTGAAGGTCAGTGGCTGGCCCCAGAGCAGAGGAGTTCAGAGGGATTGCATGGCCTTGGCAAGGGGGGGAGGGGAGGGGAGGGGAGTGGGGATGGGAGTGGGGGATGGGGAGGGGATGGGAGTGGGGATGGGAGGGGATGGGAGTGGGGATGGGAGGGGGAGGGGAGTGGGGATGGGAGGGGATGGGGATGGGAGGGGGAGGGGATGGGAGTGGGGATGGGATGGGAGTGGGGATGGGAGGGGATGGGAGTGAGGAGGGGAGGGGATGGGGAGTGGGGATGGGAGGGGATGGGAGTGGATGGGAGGGGATGGGATGGGAGGGGATGGGATGGGATGGGAGGGGATGGGATGGGATGGAAGGGGAGGGGATGGGATGGGGAGGGGAGGGGATGGGAGGGGAGGGGATGGGAGGGGAGGGGATGGGAGTGGGGATGGGAGTGGGGATGGGAGTGAGGAGGGGAGGAGATGGGGAGTGGGGAGGGGAGGGGATGGATGGGATGGGATGGGGAGGGGAGGGAATGGGAGGGGATGGGAGGGGAGGGGATGGGAGGGGACAGCAGTGCAAGCCTGGCACGGATCCATGACACAGGCCTCTTGCCAGCTGTGTGGAGTAAAGCCCTGTCAGGCCACACAGAGCTTTGCCTCTCTCATCTCTGGCCCTTGAAGTGTGCCCCTTCCTGTTGGTTTGATGTGGGGGCTTTGGAGCAGCAGGGGTGTGCAGAAGCAGCTGGCAGCTGCTGAGGGCTCAGCACAGCACATCAAGTGGTTGGAGCTGTGCTTGGAAGCAGGGAGGTGGAGGCTGAGCTCCTTGGCTGCCAAGCCCTGCAGCTCCTCTCTCAAGAAGAAGAGAAAGGGCAGCAAAGGAGCCAGGGCAAAGTTGCAAGGCTGGCAAGTTGCTGAGCAGGGCTTGGTCCCAGCTGAGATCTCCAAATGTTTGTCTCCTCCCCATTCCCTCCCTCGCTCTGGGGGTGTCCTGCAGGTGCAGAGGGCTGCCTGGACTTTGGAGTCCTGAACGTCCTGGGGAGTGCCAAGCAAGTGCTGACCCTGAGGAACCAAGGGCAGTGCAAGCTTGCATACAGGTTGGTCCAGCTGCCTGCTCTGGGAGTGCCTGGGGCCACCACCTGCCCAGGCCTGCAGTCTGCTGCTCTGCATGGCTGGAGGCTGTTGCCATGCTGGGGGTGGGCACTGGCACTGTCCTGAGCTCCAGGCTCCAGCCACAGCCCAGTTGCTCACAGCTCAGCAGGCAGCAGAAGGAGAGACCCAGCCCCTGGGGCTCTGTGGTGCAGGAAGAAGAGTGTGGCCAGCAGGTCAGGGGACATTCTCCTCTGCCTTTCCTCTGCCCTAGGGAGAGCACATCTGGAGTCCTGGCTCCAGGTCTGGGCTCCCCAGTTCAGGAGAGACTGGGAACTGCTGGGGAGAGTCCAGCAGAGACTAGAGAGATGCTGAGGGGCCTGGAGCAGCTCTGTGAGGAGCAAAGGCTGAGAGCCCTGGGGCTGAGAGCCTGGAGAAGAGCAGCCCCAGAGGGGAGCTGAGCAATGCTCAGCATGAGACAAAGGAGCTGTGGGGGGGCAAGAGGCTGGGGCCAGGCTCTGCTCAGTGGGTGCCCTGGGACAGGACAAGGGGCAGTGGGCACAAAGTGGAGCCCAGGAGGTTCTATGTGAAGAGGAGGAGAAAGTTGTTTGGTGTGAGGGTGCTGGAGGCCTGGAGCAGGCTGCCCAGAGAGGTTGTGGAGTCTCCTGGTGTGGAGAGCTTCCAACCCCCCCTGGGCACTGTGCAGCTGGGCAAGCTGCTGTGGGTGCCCTGCTGGAGCAGGGGCTTGGACTGATGATGCCCAGAGGTCCCTTCCAACCCCTCCATGCTGGGGTTCCAGGGTTCTGTGCCCCTGAAGTCGAGGCCAGTCCCTGCTGAGCTCTGTTGCCCTCCTTCCAGGCCCAAGTCCTTTCTCTTCAGGAGACTCTTTAGAGCAGGATGAAAAGCCTGGGGGTGGAGGGCAGCTGGCAGCACTCAGCACTGCCTGGCTCTGCCAGGAGCTGGGGCTGGCCTCTTGCCTTTTGTTGCTTGTCACTGGTGCCATGCCCAGTGCTGGCTGTGCTGCTGGCCCCTGGGCTGCTCACTGCAGAGATCTTCTCCTCCCTTCCTCCTTCCTTCCCTGCCCAGGTTCAGTCTGCGTCCCGCAGGCCCCAGCACCCAGGACCTGGCCTCCCACTTCACTGTGCAGCCCCAGCAGGGCCTGCTGCCTCTCTCTGAGCGCCCTGTCGCTGTCCAGCTGCTCTTCCACCCTCAGAGGGAGCTCAGCATTGAGGACAAAGCCGTGCTGCTGTGCCAGGTGAGCTGCCTGGGGCGGGCAGGGTGAGCACAGCCGGGCTGAGGGGGGCAGGAGGACATGGCTCTGCTGGAAGGAGAGCTTCAGCTGGGGACTCTTCTCTCCTCTGTGCACTGCAAAGGCTTTCAGAAAGCAGCTGTGCTCCTTCCTGCCTGCCAGGGCCTGGAGGGGCCAGGAAGAAAGCTGGGGCCAGACTTTTGCCCAGGGCTGATGCTTTGGAAGTAGAAGAGGGAGATTGAGGCTGGAGAGGAGGAGGAGGAGGAAATGTTTGACACTGAGGGGGGAGAGAGCCTGGCCCAGGCTGGGCAGAGAGGGGGTAGCTGCCCCATCCCTGGGAGCGTTGCAGGGCAGGCTGTCTGGGGCTCTGGAGCACCTGCTGTGGTGCTGCTCAGCTGAGCAGCTGCTGAGGGCCTGCAGGGAGGTTGAGCAATGACTCTTCCAAGGCCTTCCAGGCTGGGCAGAGAGGCTGGAAATGCAGCTCTGGAGGAGGCCTCCCAAGCAGGGCAGGAGTTGCTGGGCGGCTGGGCTGTGCTGCCAGGACAGAGGCCGCTCTCTGCTTGCAGGTGCTGGAGCCCAGCCTGCGTGCAGGAGGGGAGCCCATGGCCAGCATCCCAGTGAGGCTCTCAGCCAGAGCTGTGCTCAGCCAGTACAGCATCAGCCCTGCGGCGCTGCTCGACTGCGGGGCCATGGCCAGCGGCACCAGGAGAGCCTGCAGCTTCCTGCTGCACAACACAGGCCTCCTGCCCTTCCAGTTCCTCATCTGCAGAGCAGAGCAGGGGGCAGCTGAGCCCACAGAGCAAGGGTGAGAGAAGGCCTGCAGCAGCCTTCCTGCTGGAGGGGGCCCCACAGCAGGGCTGGGCTGTGGCAGGCAGGACACACAACCAGGCTGCGCTGTGCCTCCTGGCCTCGGCTTTGGCTTCCTGGCTCCCAGGCCATTGAGGGGCTGCAGTGTGGCCAGAGCAGGGCAAGAGGGCTGCTGAGGGGCCTGGAGCACATGGGCTGTGAGGAGCAGCTGAGGGAGCTGGGGGAGGGCTTCAGCCTGGAGAAGAGGAGGCTCAGGGGAGCCCTTCTGGCTCTCTCCAACTCCCTGCAGGGAGCTGCTTGGAGCCAGGTGGGGCTTGGTGATTTCTCCCAAGCGACAGGAGAAGAGGAAAAGGCCTCAGGTTGTGCCAGGGGAGGGTTAGGGTGGCCATGAGGAAGAACTTCTTTCCCTGGAAGGTTGTCAAGGCCTGGCCCAGGCTGCCCAGGCCAGTGGTGGAGTCCCTGTCCCGGTCCCTGGAGGGCTTTCAAAGCTGCTGCTGAGGGCCATGGAACAGTGGTGCCCTGGTAGTGCTGGGCTCAGGGCTGGACTGGATGATCTGCAAGGTCCCTTCCAGCCAAGCAAGTCCATCTCCTGTGAGCCCTGGCTTATTGCCTGCCTGTGCAACTGGCTTGTGAGCAGGGTGTAGAAAGAGGCCCCAGGATCCTCCTGGGGATCCTCCTGGCCCTGGGGCTGGAGCCCATCTGTCCATCAGCTGCAGGCACAGGTGGTGCAGGGGGCACGAAGAGCAGGAGGACTTTCCTGCAGGGGGAGGAAGCTTTGGCTTTGCAGGGGGGCAGGAGGAGCTCAGCCTGAGGGATGTTCTCTGCTCTCCCCTCTGGTGCACCCCAAAGGAAGTCCTCCCAGGCCCAGCGGAGGCAGAGCTTGGAGGGAACCTCTGCTGCAGCCAGGCTGAGCTGCAGGCAGGTGAGTGGCTGCTGCTGCCCAGCACAGGCTCCTCCACACTGTGCCCAGGCTGGGGGCTTGTCCCCATGGCGTGGGACACGCTCTGCATGCTGGGCCTGCACCTCTGCTTGGCTTCTTTCTCCCCTCCTGGGCTGTGCTCTGGGCCACGGAGTCCTCCCTGCCTGCCCTGGGCCCAGCTGCAGGCCGAGGCCTGGAGTCCTCCTTGCTGGGAGGCTGAGGGGGAGGCTGTTGGCCATCAGCCTCTGCTGGCTCTCTCTCTGCAGGCTGGCCTCACCCTGGGCATGTTCACTGTGTCCCCTGCCTTTGGCTGCATCCTTGCTGGGGAGCAGCAGCTGGTGAGAGTGGATTGCGCCGCGGGGCCGCCAGGGCCGTGCCAGGAGCAGCTGCTCATCGACATCAGCCACAGGGACCCCAGGGACAACCCTCTTGGCATCCCCTACACCCTGCTGGCCGAGTCCTGCCTTCCAGGTAGGTGCTGCCCACAGCTCCCTGGGGCCAGGCTGCTGCTGCTCAGCACCCAGCCTCAGTCCTGGCAGAGAGCAGCCAGCCTGAGCCCGAGCTCCCCTCTCAGCCTCCTCGCAGGTTCTGGTCAGCTCCAGCAGTGGGAGAGGCTGGGAGGGCTGCATGGAAGGAGCAGAAGAAAGCCTTTGGTGCTCAGGGTGCCTGAGCTCCCTCCTGACAGGCAGCTCCCCTAGCCAGGGCTGGCTTTGGCAGCTGCCTGGGCAGAAAGGGCTTCTCCAAGGGCGGGAGAGGCCCCCAGGGGGCCCCAGGGGCAGCTCAGCAGGAAGCTTCTCCTTGCTCAGCCCTCCCTCTGCTCTGCTCCGCTCGCAGCCTTCGTGGTCGATGACATCGAGGCCATCTTTGAGGGGCACCAGATCTGCAGCAGCAGCAACCTCTGCCCAGGCCTGCAGAGAGGGCAGGAGCAGCAGGGAGTGTTCCTCACTGACCAGAGGAAGTTCCTCTTCCCTGACGTGCTGGTGGGGCAGCGGGCCACGGCGCGCTTCAGCATCTGCAACAGGAACAGAGTCCCCTGTGATGTGCTGCTCTCCATCAAAGCCAGCCCCAGGAAGGTAGGGACAGGAGGCCTTGGGCACTCTGCAGCCTGCCTGACAGCTGCCCTCTTCCCCAGCCTCATGGCTTCCTCTTGCCCAGGCTAGGCCAGCTCAGCTGACAGCTGGGCTGCATTCAGCGTGTCCCAGGCAAGGCTTTAGCTCAAGGCCCCTGGGTGCTTGGGGGGAGAGCTGAGGCCTTGTGAGCCTCTCCTGGAAGCACAGAGAGAGGAGGAGCTTGCCCTCAACTTTGAGCCAGGGCTCCCAGCAGAGCCTTTTGGGGGGGGCTCAGCCTCTTCTCCCAGGGAGCAAGTGCTGGGACAAGAGGCCATGGCCTCAGGTTGTGCCAGGGGAGGGTTAGGTTGGACACGAGGAGCAATTTCCTCCCCTGGAGGCTTCTCAAGGCCTGGCCCAGGCTGCCCAAGGCATCTGCAGGGGGGTTTCAAAGCTGTGGAGCTGTGGTGCTGGGGGCCATGGTTTGGGCTTGCCCCCTGGCTCAGCACTGCTTGGGGTTACCCCCTGAGATGGAAGGAGCCTGTCCAAGGCAACAGGCAGGGGGCCAGACTGCCTGGGGCTGCTCCTCCTCATCCATGCATGGCTGAGGCAGCAGCACCTGGGGAGGAGCTTCCTCCTAAGCCTCCTCTCTTGGCTCCCCAAGCTGAAGAGCCGCCCTGGCCAGGTGTTCCAGGTGGATCCTGCCCAGCTGTGTGTGCCCAGCTGCTCCCAGGCCTTTGCCACTGTCACCTTCAGCCCACAGAAGGTGCAGAGGTACCAGTGCACCTTTGAGGCCTGCCTTGATGCTCAGAGAAGGTAAGTCACCTCAGGAGAGCTTGGGAGGGAGCTTCCTGACGGCTTCTGGCTCTTGGAGTGGCCTTGGGCAGAGTGCTTAGCACCCCAGCAGGGAGGGGTTTGGAAGGGACCTCTGGGGCTCAGCCAGCCCAACCCCCCTGCCTGAGCAGGGCACCCACAGCAGCTTGCCCAGGACCCCAGGGTGCAGGGGGGGTTGGACTCTCTGCAGAGGAGACTCCCCAAGCTCTCTGGGCAGCCTGCTGCAGGGCTCCAGCAGCCTCCCCCTCAAGATCCCCTCTGGGGCTGCTCTTCTCCAGGCTCAGCAGCCCCAGGGCTCTCAGCCTCTGCTGCCCACAGGGATGCTGCAGGGAAATCAGCAGCTGTGGCTCTGAGCTCCAGCAGAGCAGGGAAGGCAATGTCCTGCTGCAGCCTGCAGCAGGGACTGTGAGGGCAGTGGGACATTGACCCAGGCTGCCCAGAGAGGTGGGAGCTGCCCCCTGCTCAGCACCACTGCAGCTCAGGTTGGTTGTGGCTCTCAGCAAGCTGCTGGAGCTGCAGCTGTCCCTGCTGCCTGCAGGGGCTTGGGCTGGATGAGCTTCCAAGGTCCCTTCCAAGGCAAAGCATTGCAGGCTTCTGTGAGCCCGAGGAGCCAGCAGGGGGTGGGGGACTCGGGCAGCAGTGGAGCTGTGCAGCTCCAGCTGAGCTGGAGCTTGCCAAGGACAAAGGATTGGCTGCAGTGGCTCTGTGCCCCGAGGCAGCTGCCCTTGCTGCCTCCTTGCTGCTGTGCTGAGGAGGTGATCTGCTGGATCTCCTGGGGGGCAGGAAGAGCTCTGGTGCTGAAGGAGCCATTGGCTCCCCTCTGACAGAGCTCAGCTCCTCTGCCCTGGGCCCCCTGTGTGGCCTGGGCCTGCCCTGCCCTGGCCCAGCCCTTGAGTGGCTGAGCTGGGGCCAGGTCCAGCAGCTTGCTGCCCTGAGGAGCAGCTCCTTGGAGATCAGCTCCCTGCTGGGGTCACTGAGTTGTGCCTCTGGCTTGGCCACTTCCTGCCGCTCCGCTCCTGCTGCGGGAGGAGAGGAGCCAGGGGGAGCTGTGTCCTGGGGGCCAGGAGCCCCAGGCAGGGCAAGGGCAGCAGCTGGCCCTGGCCTCCCTGCTTGCCAAGTGAGCAATGGCTCTGCTGCCCCTCTCCTGCAGCCCTGCAGCAGGCAGAGCACAGAGCCTGAGCTTCGAGGTCAGCGGCGAGGGGAAGGTGCCGGAGGTGAGGGTCCTGCGCCCGGCGCGGAGGGACAGGAGAGGGAACCCCCTGCTGCTCTTCAGGAAGCTGCCCCTGGGGGCCTGGGAGAAGCTGCCCCTGGTCCTGCAGAACTCTGGCCCTGTCCCTGCCCAGGTGAGCAGCTGCTGAGGGAACTCTGCTCGGGGAACAAGGCTGCTGCTGGGGAGGAGAGGGCCCAGCGCAGCCGGGGGGGTGGGCAGGTGCCCCACGGCTCTGCAGGTGCCCTTGGAGCCCAAAGGAAAGCCTTGGCTTGTGCTCAGAGCCCCTCTGTGGCAGGAGGACGACCTCCTGAGCCTCTGCTGTGGCAAAGCAGTGGGCAGAGGCCTGTTGCCAGCAGCTGCCTCCAGGAAGGTGCCCTCAGCCCTTCCCTTGTGTCCTCCTCTCCTTGGCCTCGGCTGCTGCTGGCCTTGCCGCTCCTGAGCCAGCCCTGGGGCTTGTGCTGCTTCCTTGCTCCCTGCCTCAGGGAACAGCCTGGGAAGGGGCCTCAGAAAGTCTGCTGGAAGCCCCTGGCTGCCTTCTGCTTGCCAGGAAGGGAGTTCCTCTGAGAGAGGCTTTGGAGGGGCAGGGCTTCCCCAGGCTCCCTTCTCCCCTTTTGGCTGGGCTGGAGGTCATCCTCCTGTCCTGCTGGCGCTGGCTTGGCTCTGCTCCTGCTTTACCAGGCTCTGCTGAGCCTCACTTGTGGCTTAGTCCCCTTGTGCTCCTCACTTTGGGCCCTCCTGTCCTGCCTGCTGCTGTTTCCATCAGCTCCCAGGGGCTGTGGAGCCTTGGCTTTGGTCTGGTTTCACTCCAGCCTTGTGCTCAGAGCTGTGTTGGAAGGGGGGCAGCACCCTGGGCTCCCTGTGGTGGGACAGCAGCAGCGTGGGCTCAGGCCCTGGGCCATGCTGTGCCCACCCCAGTGTGCTCCTGCTCTTTTCCCAGGTGCTGCTGGACCTGCTGGATGAGGAGGGAGCTTTCTTCTTGAAAGCCAGGCCCAGCACCAAGTGCCTCTACCAGGCTGTGGGCATGGAGGACTCTGCTGGAGAAGGTGAAGTCCTGGAGCATGAGATGTGCTCACCCCCCCAGGGAGAATTCCTCTCCTGCTGCTGGCTTGGCCAAGCAGCAACCAGCTGCTGGCCCTGGGCTGTGTCCTGGGGCTCTCTGGGCTCTTGCAGAGGGACTCTCTGCAGGGTTGCTTTCCTTCTGGCAAGCTCTGGGAAGTGTTTCTCTTCCTCTGGACATGGGGGCTTGAGTCCTGGGGGGCTGTCAGCACCTCAGTGGAGCATCTGAGCTCTCTGCTGCTGCAGGTGGGGAGTCCCCAGCCTGGCAGGAGGCAGCCCCTGAGCCCACAGCCAGCCAGCCAAAGCCCAAGGCACTCTCTGGGTCAGCTCTGCTGAAGGCAGGAGCTGGCTGGCTGCAGCTTGAGCCAGAGCTGAGTGCTGAGCTGAGCTGAGGGCAAGCAGCAGGGAGCTTGCTGCTGGGGTCCCAGCCTTGTGAGCCTGGGAGGAAGGTCTGGGAGCATTGGTGAGGCAGGCTGTGCCTAGAGGCAGCTGGGCTTGAAGCTGGGCTCCCTCTTGTGCAGCATGGCAATGTTTGCAGTGCCTCACCTGTCCCTGCTGTCCATCTCTGTGCAGAGAGGAAGCTCCACACTGCTTCCCTGCTCCTGCAGTGTGGGCAGGCAGCAGAACTGGAGGTGCTCTTCAGAGCCAGCCTGCCCCAACGCCTGGAAGGGAAGCTGCAGCTGGCAGTGCTGGACAACCCTGCTGGGGCCAGCACCATCAGGCTGCTGGGGGCAGGCTGCCAGGAGGACTTCAGCCTGGACAACATCCAGGGGCTGGTGGCAGACAGGGAGGAGGAGAACCTCCCTGAGAGCAGCCTGGAGGAGGACAGCCTGGAGGGTAAGAGGAGAGGCTGCCAGGCCGGAGCAGGGCACAGGAATCTCCAGGGCTGGGCTCAGGCTGTGCCGGCGCAGGGCTGGCCCAGATTTAGCAGCCAGCTGCTGTCCCCTGCTGGAGCCTGCAGAGCAGCCTTGCTTGGCAGCCCCAGGGAAGCTGGCCTGCCCAGGCAGGAGCTTGCAGGCCAGCAGGGAGGGCTCCCAGAGAGCAGCTTTGGGCTGAGGACCTCTGCAAGGAGGCCTGCCAGCCCCCGGGGTGCTGTGCAGAGCACAGCTGATCCTCTGTGTCCTCTGGGGGTGGACTGCTGCTGGCTAAGGAATTGCTCACAGCCAGAGGGCAGTGATCAGCAATGTCCAGATGGAGACTGGGGACGAGGGGTGTCCCTCAGGGCTCCATGCTGGGCCCAGAGCAGCCCTGCAGAGAAGGCCTTGGGGGTGCAGAGGGTGAAAGTCTGCCCAGGAGCTGCCCCCTGAGCTCACAGCCCAGGCCCAGCCACGTCCTGGGCTGCAGGTGCCAGAGGAAGGAAGGCTTGGAGAAGGCAGAGCCCTGAGTGTCTGTGGGGTAAGGGGGCAGCTGGGTCTGCCTGCACACTGAGACCTTTCTCTCTCCCTGCCAACAGCTGCCCCAGGGCACCACATCCAGTTTGGGGCCTGTGCCCTGGGCACCCCCTGCTCCGTGACCTTCAGCCTCACCAACCGCAGCAGGGAGCAGGCCCTGCGCTTCCAGTGGCTGCCTGAGGCCCCCTTCCACTTCTGCCCCCAGGTGAGCCTGGCTGTCTCTGCCCCCCTGCTGCCCAGCCCCTGCCTGGCTGTCTCTGCCCCCCTGCTGCCCAGCCCCTGCCTGGCAGCTTCCCAGGAGCTACTGGGGAGCCACCAGGGAGCAGTGAGAGCTCCTTTCAGTGCCACCCAGGAGATGCCCTCCCTGGTTTGCTGGGGCCAGAAGAGGCTCCATGCTGTGGGAGGTGGCATCCTGTGGTGCTGTTCCTCTCTAGCAAAGCCCAGATGAATACTCAGTCAGATGCAGTTTCACACAGTCCCAGCATGCTGGGGTTGGAAGGGACCTCTGGGCATCATCAGTCCAAGCCCCTGCTCCAGCAGGGCACCCACAGCAGCTTGCCCAGCAGCACAGTGCCCAGGGGGGGTTGGAAGCTCTCCACACCAGCAGACTCCACAACCTCTCTGGGCAGCCTGCTCCAGGCCTCCAGCACCCTCACACCAAACAACTTTCTCCTCCTCTTCACATGGAACCTCCTGGGGTCCAGTCTGTGCCCACTGCTCCTTGTCCTGTCCCTGGGCACCACTGAGCAGAGCCTGGCCCCAGCCTCTTGTGCCCTCCCCTTTAGCTCTTGCTAAGCTTTGAGAGAACCTCTCTGGGGCTGCTCTTCTCCAGGCTCAACAGCCCCAGGGCTTTCAGCCTCTCCTCACAGAGCTGCTCCTGGCACTGCTGCTCCCCACACCCACAGCCTGCCTGGCCTTGGCAGTGATCCCAGGTTGGTCTTGGCTCTCTGCTTCTCCCTAGGTGGGGCACCTGCATGCTGGCTGTGCCAAAGATGTTACAGTCACCTTGCAGTCAGCAGTGGAGGTCACCTTCCAGAGGCACCCTGTGAGGTGTCTCCTGTCCAAGATCTGCTTCCAGCTGCCCCCAGAGGAGGTCCCTGACTGGGACGACCGCCTGGGCACCCTCAAGTGGGTGGATACCACCAGGGCCCCAGGTGCCAGCTGGCCTCTCAAGAAGAAGGTGAGAAGCACAGCAGCCAAAGCTCCCTGAGCTGCCCCAAGAGGAGCTGCTGCTGGCAGCAGATCTCCCTCTCTGCTGGCCAAGAGCTGCTCTTCCTCCTGGCAGTGACTCCATCCCTGAGGGGAAGCAGCAGAGTGTGTGAGAGGGGAGGAGGCTGCTGGGGGCTCTGAGGGCTCAGCCAAGGTGGGGAAGTCTCTGACAAGAGAGGCTTTGGCCACAGGCAAAGCCTAAGCCAAGAGCTGAAGTGTTGCAGCCTGTCTTGGGTGGGAGCTCACAGTTTTGAACACATTTGCCCAGCCTGCTGCAGCTTGGAAGGGCCCTCTGGAGCTCAGCCAGTCCAAGCCCCTGCTCAAGCAGGGCACCCCCAGCAGCTTGCCCAGCAGCACAGGGGCCAGGGGGGGTGGGGAGCTGTGCAGAGAAGGAGATTGCACAACCCCTCTGGGCAGCCTGCTCCAGGCCTCCAGCACCCTCACCCCAAAGCCTCTTCTCCTCCTGGGTGCCAGTTTGTGCCCATTGCCCCTTAGCTGTCCCTGGGCACCACTGAGCAGAGTCTGGCCCCAGCCCCTTGCCTCCCACCCCCTGCCCTCCACTTGAGCTGTTGGTCAGCACTGAGCAGATCTCCATTCCCTGGAGGGCAGATCTCTCTCTCTGGTTCAGTGCCTTTGCACTCCCAAGGAGTTCAAGCCCCTGCTGCTTGCTTTGGGGTGCAGAGCAGCAGCAGCAGCACTCTGCTGTGTGTGCTGAGCAGCTCCCTGGCCCCTTGGGGCTGAGCTCTGAGCCTTGTCTGCACCAAGCAGGGCAGCAGAGCTGGCCAGGCCTCTGGAGAAGAGGGCTGATGCTTGGCCTCCACAGGCATCCAGGTCTTTCCCAACCCAACCCTCCTCTGCTGTTGGCTGTGGGCTCTCTGCTGGGGGGATCTCAGCAGCAGCTCCTGCACTGCCTTTCCTGCTTGTCCAACACACTGCTCTTGGCTGCTGCCTCTGCCCCAGCTGCTGAGCCAGTGTCAGACCTGGGCCCCAAAGCTTCTTGCCCAGCAGAGGGACAGCACCCAGAGACTTCCCAAAGGAGTTGGTTCCCAGCCCCCAGTGCCCTTTCCCAGCCCCCAGCAGCGTGGCTGATGCCCCACAGGAGACTTCTCTCTGGGAAATCCTTGCTGCTAGGACAGGAAGGAAAAGGAGCTGCTGGAGCTGCTCCTTCTTGGGCTGCTCCAGCCCCAGAGCTCCAGGAGGGAAACTGACTCCTGCAGGAGAGGCTGCTGGGTTTCCAGGGGCCAGGAAAAGCAAGGTCAGGCCCTGGGAGCCAGGGGCAGTCCCCAGGGCTGTGTTTGCAGCGCTGGTGGCTTTGGCCAGCAGGTGACCCCCAGCCTCCAGCAGTAGGCTCTCCTGCTGCCCTCTCTGGGGGCTGAGGCCTGGGGATGGCCTTGGTGGCCCCTGGGTGTGGCTGCTGCTGGAGGCTCCCTGCTCAGCCTGGCTCTCTGGGCTCTGCTCAGTGACTCTTCCCTCTTCTCTTGGCAGGTGCTGGAGCCAGAGGCAGAGCCAGCTCACACTGTGCTGGAGGGCAGCAGCCGCGAGGTGCAGCTTCTCCTCAGCGCTGTTGTCACCGGCGCTGAGCTCCAGCTGCCCCCAGAGGAGCTGGGGAAGCCTTCCTCTGCCTCCAATTCAGAAGATAAGGCTCCTCAGGGTTGAGAGGCAGGATGATAGAAGCAATTAATTCATTTTATTCATCATAATTTCCCTGCCCCAAAGGTTAATAAACTTCTTTCTCATTTGTTTGGGCTCGGGGATCCGGTGGGGAATCCCTTCCCCAACACCTTGGTAACGCTAACGATGTGAACACTGTAGAGAGAGGAAGGATTCCCTCTAGAGTGACTGCCCTCCTGGTAGCAAACTCAAAGCTGAAGGGAGAGAGGGTGGTGGTGAATGGTGCCACAGCCAGCTGGCAGCCAGGCACCAGTGGTGCCCCCCAGGGATCAGTGCTGGGCCCCATCCTCTTTAACATCTTCATTGATGATCTGGAGGAGGGCATTGAGTCAGGCATCAGCACATTTGCAGCTGATACCAAGCTGGGGGCAGATGTTGGTCAGTTAGAGGACAGAAGGGCTCTGCAGAGGGACCTTGCCAGGCTGGACAGATGGGCAGAGGCCAACAGGATGGCATTCAACAAGTCCAAGTGCCAGGGGCTGCACTTTGGCCACAGCAACCCCAGGCAGAGCTACAGGCTGGGGTCAGAGTGGCTGAGAGCTGCCAAACAGAGAGGGACCTGGGGGTGCTGATTGACAGCCGCCTGAACATGAGCCAGCAGTGTGCCCAGGTGGCCAAGAAGGCCAAGGGCATCCTGGCCTGCATCAGGAAGAGTGTGGCCAGCAGGAGCAGGGAGGTCATTGTGCCCTGGGCTCAGCACTGCTGAGGCCACACCTTGAGTCTTGTGTCCAGTTCTGGGCTCCTCAGGTTAGAAAGGACATTGAGAGACTTGAAGGTGTCCAGAGAAGGGCAACAAGGCTGGGGAGAGGCCTTGAGCACAGCCCTGTGAGGAGAGGCTGAGGGAGCTGGGGTTGCTTAGCCTGGAGAAGAGGAGGCTCAGGGGAGACCTTCTTGCTCTCTCCAACTCCCTGAAGGGAGGTTGGAGCCAGGTGGGGGTTGGTCTCTTCTCCCAGGCACCCAGCACCAGAACAAGAGGACACAGTCTCAAGCTGTGCCAGGGGAGGTTTAGGCTGGAGGTGAGGAGAAAGTTCTTCCCAGAGAGAGTGATTGCCCATTGGGATGTGCTGCCCAGGGAGGTGGTGGAGTCCCCATCCCTGGAGGTGTTCAAGCGGGGATTGGATGTGGCACTTGGAGCCATGGTTTGGCTGTCAGGAGGTGTTGGGTGCCAGGTTGGACTTGATGATCTCAAAGGTATTTTCCAACCTCACTGATTGTATGATTCTATGATTTCCTCAGCAGGGCTGGCAGGTGGCAGGGCTTGGCACTGCCTTTGAGTGCAGCCCAGGCTCTGTCACCTTGCACAGAGAAATCCTTCCCCCTTTCAAGGCCTGCAGTGAGAGATGGAAAGGAAGGAAATTACTCTGCTCCTGCCCTAGTCAGGAGCTCTAATGTCTGCACTCTTTTATAATTCAAAGTGATGCTGGGGATTATCTTATATTCCCTTTCTCTGGGAGATACATTCCCTGCCTCTGCTGCTGGGTGAGGGGCCAAGGATCACAAGCTCACAGGATGCTAGGGGTTGGAAGGGACCTCTGGAGATCTGCCAGTCCAAGCCCCCTGCCAGAGCAGGAGCAGAGAATCCAGCACAGGTCACACAGGAACACATCCAGACAGGGATGGGAAGGCTCCAGAGAAGGAGACTCCACAACCTCTCTGGGCAGCCTGCTCCAGGCCTCTGGGACCCTCACAGTGAGGAAGTTCCTCCTCATGTTGAGGTGGAACCTCCTGTGCTGCAGTTTCCATCCATTGCCTCTTGTCCTATCCCAGGGCACAACTGAGCAGAGCCTGTCCCTGTCCCTTCCTTCCTGACCCTCAGCTATTGATAGCCATTGATCAGATCCCTCTCAGCCTTCTCCTCTGCAGACTAACCACCCCCAGGGCTCTCAGCCTCTCCTCCCCAGGCAGTGCTGCAGTCCCTTCAGCATCCTTGCAGCCCTCCCTCAGACTCTCTCCCAGCAGATCCCTGTCCCTCCTGAGCTGGGCAGCCCAGAGCTGGATGCAATATTGCAGGTGAGGTCTCAGCAGGGCAGAGCAGAGGGGGAGGAGAACCTCCCTGGCTGTGCTGGCCACACTCCTCTGGATGCAGCCCAGGACCCCCTTGGCCTTCTTGGCCCCCAGGGCACATTGCTGTGCCATGCAGAGCTTGCTGCCCACCAGCACTCCCAGCTCCTTCTCCTTGGGGCTGCTCTCCAGCAGATCCCCTCCCAACCTGTGCTGCTGCAGTTGATTCTTCCTGCCCAGCTGCAGGACTCTGCTCTCATCCTTCTTGACCCTCCTTAGGTTCCTCTGTGCCCAGCTCTCAGCCTGCCCAAGTCTCTGCACACCACTGTGATCCATGCTGGAACCTGCCAAGCACATATTTGCCAGAGCAAAGAGGAAGTTGGGTGAAAGGGAAGTTGAGTTTTCCACTTCCTGATGCGCAGAGGGTGCTGCAGCACTCCCTGATGTAAGATGACCTGCAAAGACTCCGTGTCACTGTGTGTCTGCAGGAAAGGAGGCTGGAGCCGGGGGGAGGTTGGTTTCTTCTCTCTGCTATCAGGTGATAAGACAAGAGGAAATGGCCTGGAACTGTGCCAGGGGAGGCTTAGGTTGGGGATGAGGAACAATGTCTTTGCTGCAAGAGTGGTCAGGGACTGGCACAGGCTGCCCAGGGTGGTGGTGGAGTCCCCAGCCCTGGAGGTGTTCAAGGAAGCTGTGTGGCCATGGCACTTGGGGACAGGGTTTGGTGGCCATGGTGGGGTTGGGTTGCTGACTGGACTGGGTGATCCTAGAGGCCTTTTCCAACCCAAACAGCTCTGTGGTTGTGTGACATCATGGCCCAGGGGAGCAGGACAAAACTGCTGCAGGAAATTTGCTGCTGTGGGGCTCTCTCAGCCTTTTATCTCAGGAGATGCTTCTTGACTTGGGTAGTTTCAGCTGAGTGGATTGCACAGGATGGAAACAGAGCCTGCCTGCAGTGTTCAGGATGGGTTAATAAGCTTTAGACAAAAGCTTTCCCTCATGCAAAGCTCTTTGCCTTGCAGAGGCTGTGTCTGACAGTGAGACATTGCCATCTCTTGGGCAGGTGCAGCTTCAGCACAGCCTCTGCTGAATTCCTACACTAATCCAGATCTCTGAAGTGGAGCTGAGGAGTAGGGAAGGGTTGAGTCTCTCACTGTGTCCTGCTGCTGCTGCTGTGGCTTGGGGGGCTTCTGCAGCTCCCTAAGCAGCGTTCCACTGGGAGGGAGCCACCCTGTAGGGCAGCAGGGCCACAAGGTTGCTGCATCCCCTGACCCTAGGCAGGGTCAGCATGTCCTGAGCCTACCTCTGAGGACTTCTGTAGGGCCCAGAGGTGGTCATGGGCAGGCACAAAGGTTCCCAAGGTGGCCTTGCATGTGTGTGTGTGTGTGTGCAGACACACAGCAGACCTGCTGCAGAAGTCAGGCTGGAAGTTGTCAGGCTGGAGGCTGGAGGTTGTCAGGCTGGAGGCTGGAGGCTGTCAGGCTGGAGGCTGTCAGGCTGTCAGGCTGGAGGCTGGAGGTTGGCAGGCTGGAGGCTGGAGGCTGTGAGGCTGGAGGCTGGAGGCTGTCAGGCTGGAGGCTGTCAGGCTGGAGGTTGGCAGGCTGGAGGATGTCAGGTTGGAGGTTGGCAGGCTGGGGGCTGTCAGATTGGAGGTTGGCAGGCTGGAGGTTGATCTTCCACCTCAACATGAAGAGAAACTTCTTTGGTGTGAGGGTACTGGAGCAGGCTGCCCAGAGAGGTTGAGAAGTTTCCTCTGGAGACTTTCAAGCCTCACCTGGATGTATTTGTGAGTGACCTGCCCTGGGTGCCCCTGCTCTGGCAAGGAGCTTGGAGTGGATGATCTCTGGTGGTCCCTTCCAACCACTACCACTCTGTGATGCCAGGATCCTCCTGGTTTCATTGATGCAGTTGGTACACACAGCATTAATCCTTGCAAGGGCAAAGTCTGACCCAGGCAGCCAGCACCAGAACAAGAGGACACAGTCTCAAGCTGTGCCAGGGGAGGTTAGGCTGAAGATGAGGAGAAAGTTCTTGCCAGAAAGAGGAATTGGGCACTGGGATGTGCTGCCCAGGGAGGTGGTGGAGTCCCCATCCCTGGAGGTGTTCAAGAGGGGATTGGATGTGGCACTTGGAGCCATGGTTGAGTTGTCAGGAGGTGTTGGGTGATAGGTTGGCCTTGATGATCTCTGAGGTCTTTTCCAACCTTATTGATTCTGTGATTTAATTACGTTTGGGACTATTGTCCTTTACCTCCTAGAACTGAGGCTTTTGAACACAAGGCTCAGAACTGACTTCCTTTTTTTATGACATCTTTTAAATGATATCTGCAACTTTCTGCAATCAGAAGGGTTCAGGGGATGAAGCTTAAGGAGTTCTAAATCCACTGAGTCTCATGCAAAGCTGCAAGGGTTGGCAGTTCTGGTGTCTGAAGTGCTTCTTGCTGCTACAGCTGCCTCTGACAAAGGAGGTGCCCAGCCACAAGGTCCTGATTTGAATTAAGTTTTGACTTTCAGAAGGGAAGGTGCCAGGAGGATGAAGCCACAGAGGTCCTCTGTGAACTTATTTGATGGAAACTGATAACATTTGGCTTAATCCACAGCATTGGCTCAGAGGGTCCTAGAAAGTGTCACCTGCCCTTTGGTGATTAGGCTGCTGTGGGGTTAGTGATGCCATACTGAGGGGCAGGGCTGGGCACCAGAGGAGTGCCAGAGGTTCTCCATGAACCCCTCTGCCTTTCTTAAGGGAAGAGAAAGGGAAGAAGGGAGAGAGGCTGATGGGCTGGGGAAGAAACTAACCCAGCTGGGATGGGAAGAAGAACAATGCCATGGGATAGAGACACAAACCAAGATGGAAGCCAAGCCCTGAGGGCAAGGATGGCACCACTGGCACCACTGATGCTGGGGGCAGGCCCTGGGCAAGTCCCAGCCTGGGCTCAGCAGCAGATGGGAAGCGGATTCAGGAGCTGGATTCTGGAGCTGGAGTGAGGAAGACAGGGATGGGGATGGAAGGCAGAAGGGAGAGAGTCCTGCTGGGACAGCAGCCAGGGAAGAAGAGGCTTGAGCCTGGGCAGCCCTCAGCTTGCTGCTGAAGATGCCATCCATGGGCTGCAATCCCTTGGGGGGCACTTGAGGCTCCCCTCTGCTGCCTGCTCCTCCCCACAGCTGCCCCCTCTGCCTTCCTGCCCCCCAAGGTGGGGCAGAGCTGTGGCAGTGCCCTTGGTGTGCAGAGCAGCAAGCCTGAGGCAGAGGCTCTGTGCCCCCCAGGCCTTGGCAGGAGCTCTGCCCCTCAGCTTCTCCCTGCTAGCAGCAGCCCCTGGCTGTGCCAAGCTGCCCTGAGCTTCAGCAAGTGCCTGAGTGAGCAGAGGCTGAGCTGGGCACTCCCAGCCTGAGCAGAGCTGCTGCTGGGCCAGCTCAGAGCAGATCAGTGGTGCAAAGATGCAACCTATCATTTGACCAGAACAAGCAAATCCTACTCACCCAGGGGCTTAAGAGACCCGAAGAAATGAAGAAATACAGAGAAGATTTCCATTGGATGCAGAGCACTACAACAATCTCCCTGCACATTTGGTGTCCCTGCAGTTAGTCCTGTTAAGATTCAGCTGTCCATGGGGAAGTAAAATCAGAAGGGAACTGCTTCCCTCTGTGCCCCTGCAGCCCACAGACCCTCACCAGCTGTTGCTCTCAGTTCCCCAGCCCTGCAGGATAGCAGCACAGCTGCACCCACACAGAGATTTACTGCACTTCGTACTGGCTGGGAGGATCCCAGATCTACCATTTCATATCAGTAAGCATCCAGGTTGTTATTTAAGGGCTAAAGCAACTTCCTGACACCTTGTAATGGGTTGGGGCAAACCCCCTCCCCACCACAGGGCAGAAACAACGACTCAGACAAAGGGATTGCAAAAGTGATGGAAGGTTTAAATAGCAAAACAATTCAAAAACAAACACCAATGAAAGCTTTACAGAGAACCACAGGCACCGTGACAAAGAGAGAGATCCCAGAACATGCCCAAGAACATCCCATCCCCACCTGGGGGTACACCCAAACCCCCCCCCCCCCAGGGCTCTTTCCTCCCCCCCAACCCAGCCTCGGGCCTGGGCAGGCCCAAGGGAGGCAGCTCATGCCATTTTACCTAGGCTGCAGCTGGGGACGAAAGAGGAAGTGGAGACCCCGCATGGGCATTTTATAGGGGAGCAGGGCATTATGGGATAGAATACCTGCCTGTGACCACCCTCTGGGCTGGGCCCACCCGTAGGGACCTCCCAGGTGTGTTCTGTGCAGTGGCATCCGGGCCAGCACCCAGCCTAAACCACCACACGCCACCCCTTATTCAGTACCATATTCCCTGCACCCAGAACATATCATCAAACTAGAACTGTTCTGATGACATGTCTAGCAACAGTCCAGGTCTTCATCTGGGCGTCCTTCCACACAGCCTCTCATTCATGCTCAAGTACCAGTCCATTCCAGTTCTTCTTCCTCATATGATGCAACCTCCCAGTGACACAGAGTCATTCTCCTGCAGTGTGAATTCCTTGTGGACTCGTTGGGACATCCTGGTCACCTGGCAATACCCCACAACTTCTCAGCCGAGCCTTTGTTTGCTTTTACAGTTAATCAGCTGCATTTTTCCACCCCTGGGGCAAGCCGGTCAGAGCAACGACCGCTTTTCTCCATCCCTCCAGGGAGCCTCAGCCGACTGCTTCCAGCTGCGGTCCGAAACTACACAAAGGCACATCGCAGGCACATCGCAGGCTTATCACAGGCACATCGCAGGCACATCGCCGGCACATCGCAGGCTTATCACAGGCACATCGCAGGCACATCGCCCCCCCCGGGGGGTTCGCGTACCGAGGCATCACCGCATCCGGTTCACAGCCTTCCCCCAGCAGAGGGGCGGCTGCAGCACAACTCGCTGAGAAGAGAAAAGGCGGAGCCAGGTGCTTGGCGCCATTCTCGGAGCATGTCCGAAAACACCAGGGACAGTTTTACAGCTGCCGCTGCCGCTTGAACGCAGCCCGGCTCGGCGGTGCCGCTGCCGCTTGAACGCAGCCCGGCTCGGCGGTGCCGCTGCCGCTTGAACGCAGCCGGCCCGGCCCCCGCCGTCTCTGTCGCCGCGATGCAGAGTCCAAGTCACCTCCACCCGCTCGGGTTTCAGAAGCGGTCGCTTGCCCGCTCGCCGCGGGAGGCCATCCCCCGCAGCGGCCGTGGGCCGACCCTGCTCTGCTTGCCGCTGCCCCTCCTCCGTTCCGCTCCCTGCCACTCGTCGCTCCGCAGAGAACGAGAAGGAGAAGGCAGGTCTCGCCTTCTTAGGCTAGTTGAGCATTCTTAAGCCGCCCTGGGCAGAAAAGTCACAGAAAGAGCCACCCCTCGCTGTTCCCAAGCAACACGAGGGACTTCCGTGCTATCAGCAGGCACCAGGAGTCCTTCTGCAGTCCACAGGAGAGTCCACACAGTCGCCCCAGCAACAAAACTTGAGCCCCCAACTCGCAAACCCAAACCGACGCCCAGAACTAAATTTAAACTCTCCATCTTTTGCAATCGATCTGCAGAGTGGGCACAGCAGCCAGCCCCACGTTGGTGCGCCAAAATGTAATGGGTTGGGGCAAACCCCCTCCCCACCGCAGGGCAGAAACAACGACTCAGAGAAAGGGATTGCAAAAGGGATGGAAAGTTTAAATAGCAAAACAATTCAAAAACAAACACCAATGAAAGCTTTACAGAGAACCACAAGCACCGTGACAAAGAGAGAGATCCCAGAACATGCCCAAGAGCATCCCATCCCCACCTGGGGGTACACCCAAAACCCCCCCCCAGGGCTCTTTCCTCCCCCCCAACCCAGCCTCGGGCCTGGGCAGGCCCAAGGGAGGCAGCTCATGCCATTTTACCTAGGCTGTAGCTGGGGACGAAAATGCCCGCATGGGCATTTTATAGGGGAGCAGGGCATTATGGGATTGAATACCTGCCTGTGACCACCCTCTGGGCTGGGCCCACCCGTAGGGACCTCCCAGGTGTGTTCTGTGCAGTGGCATCCGGGCCAGCACCGAGCCTAAACCACCACAGCAGGTCATGTCACCTTCCCTGTTGTACTGGAACTGATGTTGAGAAGAGGTTTATGGACCTAATTCTGCACCTTGTTATGCCAGTCTGGATCTGCTACAGGTTCCCCAAACTGAAAACTAGGCTGTTCATTACTAGGGGAGGGGTGGCTTGCTTCTGAGTAGCAGCACTTCAGTATACTTTGCAGACAGTTTAGGAAGAAATGGCTTTGAACCCAAATTCCCAGCTGAAGCTGGGACTCCACTTGGAGCTCTTGCTACTCTGTAATAAAAATCTTCCTGTTTTTTTAATACCCACCCCCCCTCCTCTGATGGCAGTTCCTGTGCTTACCAGCTCTCAAAACTCAGGCCATAATGTTTTTTCTACACCCTGCAGCAACACACAATGCAAGTCAAAGAGTCACAGAGGTGTGGTTGGGTTTTTCCTTTTTTATTGAAAGCCAGCTTTTCCCTCTCTTGTTGCAGGTGTAAGAGACTGGTACACTGGCATTGCTTAACACAAACAAACAGCCATTACCAAGAGCTACCAAAAATATTTAAGGGGCTTTAACATTTACACAGGAAAGAGTAATAACAGCAAGTCTGATAATTACTAACTATTGAAGAGCTTTCTCTCAGCATGGTGTCCACAATCTGCATGCTTATCCTGGGCATTGCACAGTAGGAGCATTCTTAATTTTCTCTGTTTTCTCCTAGGGCGCTTTCTTTCTTCAAGTGATGGCAGCAATAAGGAAATATAAACTCAGAGCTGCTAGAGTAGACATAGATGAAAAAACACCTGAGAATAGAGAAAACACAGCATCAGAGAAGGGCAATGAGTCCATCCCAACACATCTGCCTCATACTTCCATACTGCACCCACAGACTGGAGCAGCAGAAAATAAGGAGAGCATGGAAGTGGCAGAGAAGAGGACAAATGAAAGAGGTGACAATGACAGAGGACAAATGAGGACAAAGCAGAGTGATGACACAGTCCAAGTGAGTTGTAAACGGAAATTAGACGACAATGAAACTCCAACTGAGCAAAAGGTACAAAAGTTAAACACTGGCAATGAGTCCATCCCAATACCTGGATCTCATGCTCTAATACTTCATCCTGGGGGTGAAGCACCAGAAAACAAGGAGAGAATAAAAATGGCAGAGAAAAGGAGGACAAATCAGAGTGACGATGCAGTCAAAGGGAGTCCTAAACAGAAATTAGACAACAATGAAAAAACAGCTGAGAAAAAAGAAAACACTACATCAGAGACTGGCAATGAGTCCATCCCAACACTTCTGTCTCATACTCTCATACTTAACCCTAGAGGTGACACATCAGACAATGAGGCGATAATAAAAACGTCAGAGACAAAAAGGACAAATGAAAGAGATGACAATGATGTAAACACATTAGGTCATAGTTTAGAATTAGACAACAATGAAAAAACAGACGAGAAGAGTAGCAATGAGTCCATCCCAAACTCTCCATCTAACACTTTCATATTCATAAAAGAGGAACCTGAGTTAAGAGAAATGTCAGAGGAAAAGGCAACAAGCGAAAGCAGTGATGATGACAACATGACCATAGCAAATCTTCCATGTGAATTAGTAAACGATAAAACTATGGCTGAACAGGAAGAAATCACTACAGCAGAGAGTGACAATGAGTCCATCCCAACATCTCTTTCTCATACTCTCATACCTTCTCCTGGAAGTGGAGCAGCAGAAAACAAGGAGGTAGCAGAGAAAACGAGCAGCAGTGAAAGTGATGAGGATGTAATCTTAGTAAGGGTTACATGGGACTTACAAAACTATAAAAATCCAGCTAAGGAAAAAGAAATCACTACATCAGAGAGTGATACTGAGTCCATCCCAACATCTCCTTCTCATACTCCCATACTTTCCCCTGGATGTGGAGCAGCAGAAAACAAGGCAATAGCAGAGAAAATGAACCCCAGTGAAAGTGATGAGGATGTAATCTTAGTAAGTGTTACATGGGGCTTACAAAACTATAAAAATCCAGCTAAGGAAAAAGAAAACACTACAGCAGAAAGTGATACTGAGTCCATCCCAACATCTCCTTCTCATACTCCCATACTTCCCCCTGGAAGTGGAGCAGCAGAAAACAAGGAGGTAGCAGAGAAAGCAAGCACCAGTGAAAGTGATGAGGATGTAATCTTAGTAAGGGTTACATGGGACTTACTAAACTATAAAAATCCAGATAAGGAAAGAGAAAACACTACAGCAGAGAGTGATAATGAGTCCATCCCAACATCTCCTTCTCATACTCCCACACTTTCCCCTGGATTTGGAGCAGCAGAAAACAAGGAGGCAGCAGAGACAACGAGCCCCAGTGAAAGTGATGAAGATGTAGGCATAGTAAGTCATAGATGGGAATTACTGAAAACCAAAACAACAGCTAAGGAAAAGGAAATCACTACATCAGAGAGTGATAATGAGTCCATCCCAACATCTCTTTCTCACACTCCCATACTTTCCCCTGGATGTGGAGCAGCAGAAAACAAGGCAATAGCAGAGAAAATGAACCCCAGTGAAAGTGATGATGATGTAATCTTAGTTAGTGTTACATGGGGCTTACAAAACTATAAAAATCCAGCTAAGGAAAAAGAAAACACTACAGCAGAAAGTGATACTGAGTCCATCCCAACATCTCCTTCTCATACTCCCATACTTCCCCCTGGAAGTGGAGCAGCAGAAAACAAGGAGGTAGCAGAGAAAACGAGCAGCAGTGAAAGTGATGAGGATGTAATCATAGTAAGTCATAGATGGGACTTACAAAACTATGAAAATCCATCCAAGGAAAAAGAAAACACTACAGCAGAGAGTGATAATGAGTCCATCCCAACACCTCTGTCTCATAATATCACCTTCCCCCTTGGGGGTGGAGCACCAGTACCTAAGGAGAGTACACAAATGGCAGAGAAAAAGAGGTCAAATCACAGTGGCGATGCGGACAAAGCAAGTCGTAAACGGAAATCAGAAAACAATGAAACACCACCGAAGAAAAAAGACCTTTGGCATTTTAGAAAGCCTTGAGTTTTATCAGTATCCTGCAAGAAAAGAGTAAAAGAGAGATGCTAAAAAGATGCTTCCTGCGAAGATTTTAAAAGCCAGCATCTGCTGCTCAAATAAAGGACAAGGAGATAACCTCTTCCTACTCCTTTTTCCCTCTACAATATTGAGGGGATTTTATGTGAAAACAATAAATATTCTAGCACTGAGTGAGTAAGATTAGAAAGTGCCATTCTCTTTAGGCTTTGTTTCTCCCCCTACGTTCAGGAACGAGGCTTGATGGGGACAAAAACACTTGTCACCTGAAAGGAAAAGAGTACTTGTCTCCTAACAGGAAATGGAAAAGCTAGCTAATAGGCATCCTAGTGAAAGAATAAATAGATATTAAATAACTCCTTTTCGGGTTTGTGGGCAGAGTGCTTGGGAAATCACAGAATTGTAGAGCTGGGGCTCCTCAGCAGAAGCAAAGACCAGAATATCCCTGAAAGACACTTCTGTACTCATGACTAAAAATCTGCAGGAAGTAGGACTTCTCACCCATATTAGCAAGCTGACACAAAGTTTTTCCACATCTTCTATGCTGCAAAATAGCCCATACATTTGTTTTGGTATCCTTATTTGACACGAAGAGCCACTAACCACCCTGTGCTCTCTGTACTTGCAACCTCTTAGCTTGCCTCTTTTCAGTCTCCTCTAAATGAAATTAATTCAATCCTCTCAGGATTTTCTCCTGGGTCATGTTTTCTAAACCTCTCTATTCTTTTTGTTTCTTTTCTTTGGATCATTTCCAATTTCTCTCTGCTCAGATATAGGCAAATTTGAGATGGTGCAGAGGAAAGCAGAAAACTTAAGCTGCTGAGATTGGAACCCTGGCTGTTTTGCCCACAGCTTTTTGAAAGCTCAAAGATCAGGAAACTCAAAGTCATGGTTTCTAGTGTAAAATGTTTACAGGTATTTTTTTCAGATGTAAGGAAATCAAACCTTTAGTCTGATATTGCACCGCTTTGAGTTAGACACTCTGATGCAGAAAAGTGTGTGCATAGCACTGGATGTGAACAGTAACTAAAGTTAGTGCTACCTTACCTGTTGTAAATATCATACACTGCTTGGCTCTACTCTAAGCAAAAAATGTCTGTTCTAGATCCATCCACATATTCAGGTTGTATTCTTTAGATCGTGTTTTTCAGATATGCAAATAACAGGCAATTATGAAAGCCTAGCACCAAAGTGATCGAACTTGATAACAACCATGAAAAAAGGGAGCTAATGCAGGCAAGTGGTGGTCAGAGAAGGTGTGCTGCTAAAGTATTTTCTATCTGAAATGTCTTTAAATCATGCTGCTGCATACCAACATAGACTGCAGAGGAAAGAGAGGGAGAAGCAGGCTGAAGTGGGCACCAAATTGGAAACTGTTCATGGACTGATTTGAAAGTAACTTTATCCATGAGGACAGCTTAGAGAAAATGTGTTATTAAAGTACTTTATTTCCATTTAGAGATTCACACAGGCATACACAGACAGTAGGTGGTGACAGCTGCTACCAGAACCATTTGTTATCTTACTCCTATTCAGCTTTGGACAGTGTAAAATGAATATAAATGCTGAAAAGCTTTACAGAGGTGAACCAAACAATAAAAAGTAGGGGAGAATGAATTGTGGTTAGGTTACTTTAGGGAAGAGCTCTACTTCTGTTTATTCCTGAGGCATAGATATAGGCTGTGTTTCTAATGCTGACAATAGTGTTGAGAGGACTCTTGGTAGAGTTTGCCACCTCCACACCATCCTGAGGTGGGAAGAGAGGGGAGAGCTGGCCTTGCAGCTAACTTTAATGCCATCTATAGAAATGGCATGTAAATAAGGCTTCAGCAAATTATTGCTTTTCCCTAATAATCCTGTCCATCAAAATGGGAGTGAACCTTTCCCACAGTTTGCCTTAATAAAAGTGCTGGTGAGATAGCTCGTATTTGGACTTAGCAGTAGCCAATCTCTTGGCATCAAAAGGATTATATTAGTTGGCCTGAAATTAAATTGCTTTTCCCAAGCAATCATGACAGCTCTCAAAATCTTGCTCCAATATAGTCACATCACACCAGCTGACAGTTGCCTCCAAAAACCCATTCATTTTGGCCAGCTCCTCCTGCAAACACTATCAACATACTGAGGCTCGTGCTTCCAAGTGCAATAGGCACTTCAAACTACAATCCTCTGAGGAGGAGGTACTGGTATCAGTTTGGGCTTTTGTCTGATTGTTTGGTTATCACATGGAATATTTACACCATTCTCAGTTTGGTTTGATTTTGGAGGGACTCAGGAGTGGAGGACTGACAAATTTTGTATTACAAAGGCAATCTAGAAAGGAGATTTCAGTACATTGTCCAGAATATAGAGTTCCTGGCAAACTATTGCAGTATATTGATTCCACAATAGATGTTTCATTAGAAAGCTTTGGGGCTGGCTGGCTGGGGTTTCTTTTTTTGGCTGCTGTGACAACTCCTCTCACCCTGGCAGTACTGATAATGGGGACACTCCATAAAACAGGGTTGGTAATGAGAGGCACAGATTTCTAGTGCAGCACACAGATGTAGCTGAAGTCAGACAGCTGATACTTTCCGAAAACCTTTGTTCCCCATTTAATGTTTTCTAAGCAAATTATTTACAAGGAGAAAGACCCCTAAGTTTGCACTGGAGGGAGGTAAAGCCTTTAGCTGAAGTTGGGCCAATAAACAGGAATGACTTAGGTTTAGGAGTGCTGCAGGAAACATCGTTAGCTTCTGTGGGAGGGAAAGAGTCACGTCAGGTTTGGTTTTATAAAGCAACATTCACCTAGAAATCAGCACAAACTAAAATGCTATCTCCTCTGAATTTGGTGGGCCACTTGTAATCTCACTTTTGCAGAGAGATCCAATCTCCAAAAAAGGCCAGAACAGTGATAGATGTAAAACCTGTCAGCCTCCAGGGAGCATAAAACTTGGGTTTGAACCTCTCTAATCTTCTGCCCTACCAGGAACCAAATCCTTTCCACATACCTATGGTTCCTGCAAAAAGGCTCATTGTAGGCAAAGAAGGAATTTCAGCCTAGACATAGACAGATTTGAAGATAAACTCACTGAGAAATGTGGGGAGAGCAAGCTCAATCCCACCCCACGCTAAGGGCATGCAGCCTGGTAAGTTCATCTGGTAACAAGTCAATACTCCCCAGGTTCAATGTGTTCTGGCAAGCACTGGCTTTCAGAATAGAAATAAGGATCATTTCTTGTAAGTTAGCATATCTGAGGGATATCTGGCTCTCAGTCAGTACTCTATAACCAGTAATATGCCCAAGATAGCAAATATGCCCTGCATACACATTCCTATTACAGAACCCAGTGCTGACACTGCAGAGAGAAGCTAACATGCCCAAAATATCCTACGTACAGATTATTTGACTTAGCCACTGCAGAGCACACTGCAGGAAGCCTAGTAAAATTTAGTTCTTACCTGACACCTGCCTTCATATTTAGTAGGGAATTATGTATCTTCAATATGTTTTCTAGCAAGTTATTGACACAAATCTCATGAGCAATAAAGACAGGGGGTTTATATACAGTTCCTGCACTGCTGACTGAAACTGCCTACCAGGATGTCAGTAGGACTTTGAATAGAAGCTGGAAAGTTATGCTGCATGAAATCATATCGAGAGAAAATCTTTTATGCTCCATGCTGACTTTTTTTCCCTCTTCACCGAGACAAACCCACCATTAAATGGCTCTTTGTTGCACTGTTCTCCTGCAGTATTTTTGACAGTGCCTAATAGCTGTAAGGACTGGATTACAGTGCAAGATACAAAGAGCAGTTTGCTTGCAGCCCTGTGCGAGGCTTGCTACCAAGTCTGAAAGTTATTTTCAGTAGTAGCCTTCCTTAGCAGACATTTTCTGGGATGCAGTTAGTATGCAACTTGTCAGGTACCTGATGTGCAATGCAGTGACACTATGAGGCTGATTACTTGGATGGCTTGGTTAGGACTGTTGACTAGTTGTATGAAAAGGTGCTCCTAAATCTCTCTTGCCTTTTCAGGTCTGTCCCTCTGATTAGCCACTTTAAAAGAACTAAATAAATAACTCCAGCTTAAAACCACAAAGTTGTCTTTAAACCAGAGAGGTAGGATTCAGTATCGCTCTGCTGACAAACACCACAACAAATAATAAGAGAAGAAACAAAGCAATCATCTCCAGCAAGGCCAGCAGGTGCTCTAGTCAAACTAACTCTTTAACCCCTTCAGCCAGGCTGAGAATAGCATGTGTGATCTTGTGGAACTTGCCAAAGAATCTCATTGCCACACACTATCTGACCAAATTTACTTATTCTGCCCAAGAGAAATTTGCTATCTATGTCCACACATGTAGAGAGATACCTCTTGAGCATCTTCTTCGAGGCAAACCATATTCCTGAATTTAATGCACACCAAACCTCTGCCAGTGATTAGCAAACCCTCACCATGGCCAGTTTCTCACACCTGAACCTTGTTTTCAGTGAAAACAGTGACAACATACAGATCACCAGAGCTCAGATTTGATTCTTCCAGCTTACACACATACTAACTAGGAGCTACCTTAAGGATCAGCATTTCCACTGCTCTTTTACCAAAGCCAGGAAGGGTTTGGGAAGCATCTTTCCTTCCCTTTTTTATTAGCTACTGCCTAGGAGGTCTTTACTCATAAAATTTCCTCGCTTGCTACTGCCAAAATTTAAGCCCTAGTACTGCAACAAGATCTATGCTGAGTTCACAGTGTCACAGACTTGTTCTGTGACCTTTGACAGAGTACTTTATCACAAGCATTTATACAACTGGGGTTTCAGCAGCATATTTATAAGGTCCTATATGTTTAATTCCTTACATTGCATTTCTATACATGCTAACTCTTTGACTGGGATAACTCAGCAGTCCACAAAAGGATGCATCTATACAACCTGCATGATGGCCTCCAGTTCTAACAAAAGCCCCTAGGAAAAAAGAAATATCCTTTGCATTGTCATTAGTAGCAGTATATGGTTATTCTCCTTAAAGACAAGGCTCTTAGACTTAATCTATTTGTTTACAGCTGTATCTAATTGCTTACAGTTGAGTTTTCCTAAGAACTGGAAGCTCTTTTTCACTACACTTTGGTGGTACAAGATCAGGTTGCCTGCAGATGAATCAAAAGATTTGAGGATTGAAGGTGGTCCTGCCCAGTACTGGAGCTCTGTCAATACCAAGAACTCTCCAAAACTTCAAGGAGTTGTGGGTTATCTAATTCTAATGATGCACATTAGGAGAGAGAATGTTATTTAATGAGAAAGTCACTGGCTGTGAAGATCAGCAGGCAATTTATCTATCAGGAAGAAAGTATTTTTTTTTAGATAGAAAACATGATGTTTCTCTATGTTAAATTCTATACAGCTCAAGGAAATGGGAAAGCTTGGTGACCTTATCCTTTTGATTTCCTCTACCAGTTTTCTGGAAGGACAAGTCCCATTAAATGAGGAGAAGAGTTTCTGGTTTCCTTGTCTTGTGTCACTCTCTGCTGTCCTACCTGTGGGACAAGGGCAGCAGAGCCTGCAGCAGAATTCACCACTGGCTCACTAAAATAAGTAAATAGCTGTCTGAGACTCCTCCTTCAACCATGGTCTCAGCCAGCCGCAGATTTGGGGAGCCTGAAGTTGAGCCTTTACCTTTGAAAATGGGGAAAAATAGTTCCATTCCTAACAGTGGTTTTTACATTTTAGCTTATTCTCTGCTCTCTTGGCTACCCCTTCTGGGGAGACGACACTGCACTTTATCTCATGATCACATGCATCTGTGGTGCTAGTTAAAGGCAGGGAATATTTTACTCAGAAGTCACTTTTCTCCATTCATCAGTTACAAAACACATTTCTATCTAACAAAAGGTGTAATGTAACAGTAGTAAATCAGATTTTTGTTTCTTGTACAGCTTTGCAGTAATGGTGCTTCTGTAGAAAATCCCTTGGAGACATCTGCAGATGATATTTCCAGCATTGCCAGTTTTATTGAGACAAAGCTCGCAATGTGCTGCTTAAAAATGAAGAGGCCTAGTGATGCTCTGACTCATGCACACAGGTAAGAATAAATATTGATTAGATACCCTTCTAAGACTGAGATAACAAAAATTAAACAAAACTATGAAAAATCTTGTGCAGGAAGGATCAGTCTAACATTGAGTTACAATAGCCACCTATGCATTTACTGCTTGCATAACTCAGTAGGTAAGGATGTGCAGGGAAGTCACAGACATAGTTCAGAGCACCCTTCAGATTGAAGCCAGACAAATATAAACATGCTCAGCCTTATACAACAGTAATGATATTAGAAGCTCTTGATCTTTTTCAAGCCAGATTAGGTCAGGGATGGCTTCAAATTAGTTTCATTATAGAATTCCTCATGGGCTCACTTCAGATACACATCAAAGACCAGCACCACCAGCAATGCATAAAGAAGCCAGACACAAAACTTGGGCATGGTGGAGATGAAATTCCCATTAGTTTCAGATGAGTTAGGATTTGGCTGGGTTTGTGCTGCCTTTAATTACCACTCAGGCATAATGATAGTTTGTTAAGGGCATGCACGTCCTGCCAGCAACACTTCATGAACCGAGGGCTCCGTTAACTTTTTTCCCTTGCATGAGATGCATTAGGATGGACATTGCAATTAGCACAGGGTAAGAAGTTTTTCATACCATCATCTCAAATAGAACTACAAAAGAGGAGTTACAACAAAAGGAGGCGGCACACGCTTCTGCCTAACGCACAGCAGAGAGTGGTGAAGAATAACATGTGGGTAAAGAAATGTGATGCCATCATGGCAGCAGGTTCATTCACCTACATGCAAAGTCATGAGAAGTCTGACTGAATGACAAGCTCTTCAGCTCCTGTCCCCATTCATCCACACCCCTTTCCCTTGTTTTCCCACACCCCTTGTTTGCAGAGCTATGCCTACCTTGAGTCCACGTCGTGGGGGGGGGGGTCCATCCTTCAGATGAGTTCCAAGCACCATCTGGGTTGGGGGTCTGAATGCCCATGAGTGGTTAGAGAACAGCATCTGCTTTCCCAGAGCACATCTAGTAGGCACACACTCCTTTCAGCTTGAGGATTCTGTTAGCTGAGCCTAAGCAAACGAAGTAGGGAAGACCATGAGATGCTTATATAAAAAAAATAAATCACCACCACCACCAAACCTGCACATCTCATACAAACCCTAACCCAACCACATTTGTTCAGGGCTTCTCAAAGAACCTGTTAATGTAAGGAAAAAAAAAGAACTATGTCAAGTTTGACTGTACTCTCAACTGTCAGAGAGATGGTAATGATCACTCTCTTTCGAACTGGGATTTCCAAGAACACTAAAATAAGGAAGCTGTTTGGACAGTATAAATATAACTAGAACAGGAAATACATTTCTTTATCTCCTTTACATTATCTCACTTTCAAAATAGGAAGATGTGTTGACTCCAGGGCTACAGAAACGAAAGCTTATTCAGACATGCTTTGGATTCAATTGTCTTCAAACAGGAACAATGACCTACAGAGAAATAAATGGAGTTAGACTGAAATCACTGGAAAACTGATGTAGAGAAAAAGAAAATCTTCACTCCTCTTTCCTAGCACAAAGCAAAATGGCAATCAGTAATGTCAATTTTCAATACAATTCATTCCATGACTTGCAGAATGGGAATACATCTACTGACCACGGTTATCACGTTGTAAGATGCAAGAACTGATACAACAGCACACCAGTTACAAGAAAAACAACTTTCTGAGGCATAATTAAGAAAGACAAACCTTGAAATAGTCATTGTTCAAAAAGAACAAAGACATTATGCTGACCTCCCCTACTGAAATTAGCTCACTGGCAGCAGTTAGCTAGTGCCTATGGAATTTTTATTCTCATTGAGTTTTTATGTCATCACCACATTTTAATGGTTTGCTGGTAATCCTTTGGCATGAATCATGAATCCAAATTAAAATATCCATTTCTGCATTTATTTGCATTTACTGAACTCTTCTTTCTTTAATTTCATGTAAAGTTCACAGCTCCTGCATTCATTTCTGAAACTTTATCAGCCAAAAATCAGCTTTCATATTCTCACCCACAGTTGTATCAAATCTATGGAAGTGGGGTTTGCTAGAAAGGAATCTTTCCAAGACGTCACAACTAGAGAAAGAGAGAAAACAGAGAACAAGGCCAGCAGCTCATTTTAAAGAGCAGGCATCTTTAGAGGAATAGCTGTTCCATCCTTAAGAAAGAAAAGGGAGTACAATTTAGATCATCAACTTCAGATCGTGGACGAGAAGCCAAGTCTGGGTTGTTCTGAACAGGAGTAATTGTATTCTCTGGCTTCCTAATATCAACATTTGAGGCTGCCTTTAGCATCCCTGGCACAATTGAGGACACTGGCTGGGTTCTGATCATTTGTCAGACCAATACAAAACATTTCCCCTTTGCAATCAAACACCATTAAAACCACTTCTCATCTGTCACAGCTCTGAACAAACGTGCCATGGATTGGCCTCACCAAGCAACACCTGCAGTAACCTACTTGACCACCACTTTTCATCATAAGATAGCCAGCAAAATAATTCCTAGGTTGAAGTCTGAAGCTATAAAATGAATCACACAATATTTACATGCCCTGGGGTCCTTTTGGCCCAGGCATTATGGCATACCAGGGTTTAAGGATCTTAATAACCCCATATGGCTTGCTGAGAAATTAGATTTTTCCCTTTGGTTGCAGAAGGCAATTTTCAATTCTAGCAGATGACAAAACAGTGAAGGTCTGAGAAGTCAAGAACTGACTAAGAAACCTCAGATTAGTACTCAGGCCTGATGTTGCTCAGCCTAATATTGTCAGGAGTTGAATTTTTGCCCCAAATGAAAACAATCTTCATTCAGAGCATAGAATTTCAGCAAAGCAGCCCCTCAATTATGCCTGTTATTCAGAGGGCCAGGCCCAACAGAGAAATCCATAAAGCTGCTGCAGCTGCATGTGGAAAAGCAACCCCCAGTGCATCACACACTCAGCTCACCAACTGTTAAGTTTCATTTGGTTTGAAATTGGAGGGAGCAAAGCTGAACTCCATGACAACTGAAAATGGAGGATCCTTCAAAGCATGATATACACAACTTTCTCAACGAGACACTATATCCCCTTACAGTTTCTTTATCTTCCTTTTTCCCCTCCAAGCAAGCTAAAACGAATCTGTATTGACACCATGTGCCTTGCTGTTTGCCCATGGGAAAATAACACAGAACCTTTCTGTTAGAAATGTGTTTTTTGTTGCTGCACTTACACTTCCTCAGCTGTTTTGCTCCTTGGGGCACACAAGGTCTGATCCAGGGATATGGCTTGATCCAGTTGCCTGAAGAGACTGCTGTTCACGCAGATCCTGTCCATGGGTCAAGCACTAGAAAGTGTGCTATGAGGTTAACACCACCTACCTGGCAGCAAGTGACAAAAAAGTATCTTGTTTTTTGTTTCTGACTGCTTTTGATCATTCCTGCCCAGCTGTCATTTGGCTGCTGGTGCCATGGGAATCCTCTGCAAATAACTTTCTAAGCATGGGAACAGAGCTGCCCATCATAGGTGGAAAGTGGCACCTCTTCCCAATGGGATTACCATCATGATACAGGAAGTCCACAGCTGGTCCTAGGATGTGCACTCTTAGCCTAGAAGAGGCTCAGGGGAGACCTCATTGCTCTCTACAACTACCTGAAGGGAGGTTGTAGACAGGTGGGTGTTGGTCTCTTCTCCCAGGCAACCACCAACAGAACAAGAGGACACAATCTCAAGCTGTGCCAGGGGAGGTTTAGGCTGGATGTTAGGAAGAAGTTCTTCACAGAAAGAGAGATTGGCCATTGGAATGGGCTGCCCAGGGAGGTGGTGCAGTCACCATCACTGGAGGTGCTTACAAAGAGACTGGATGAGGCAGTTAGTGCCATGGGTTAGTTGATTAGATGGTGTTGGCTGATAGGTTGGACTTGATGATCTCTAAGATCTTTTCCAACATGGTTAATTCTGTACAAGTACCATCTTGAGGATGCCTGTGACCTGCCTCCTTCTCCCTGCTCTTCTTCCCTAGATCTGGAAATGGTGGTGTAAGGGCCGAGACAAAGGGAAAGTGGATATTGTGGCATGTTTCTTTAACTTCCTATCCCTATGTGATGCCTGAAAAATACTCATGATAATGAGCACTGCTGTATGGAGCTATTCAAAATCTTTGAGGGTTAGCAAAAGGTTTTTCTGTGTCCTTGCAGACTCTGCTCTGCAACATGACCTGACACCAGTTCCCTCTCTCCCTCCCTCCCAGAAAGGCAATGCATAGAGAATGGAATAAATCTGTAAAGCTTTCTCTGCTATGCCTCTTTATGTGTTTGGTGGAAGGCAGGGCTCTCAAATGCCTCTTGCAGAATTCCTAGGCAGACACATGCAGTAGAAAATAGCACCTCTGTTAAGTAGTGTACGATTGCTTTAGTGATGACTTAACAGAGAGAATCTCGTAGGGAGGCACAGGGGGGGAAAACATCTAAACCAGCTGAAATCTTAGAGATTTAATTCTAAATCCTCTGCATCTTTCCCAGCAACTTTTCAAATACTTACAAAAGGTTTAAAATAATTGTTAATGACCAAGCTTTATGCAGTATCTGTCAGGAAAGGGCAGATCAAAACTTGATCAGTGTTTTATAGTCAGGAGAAGTCAGGATTCTTTAACTCGAGATCAATTCAGAGCTTTCCAAACAAAAATTCAACATTCAGCTATTTCCTCATTCCCCAGCTTCCATATTTTGCACCTTTAAAATAGGATTATAGTAAAGTAAGCTGATGAATGGAATTGCAGTGAAATATTAAATAATCAGGAATAAAGAATGCAATGATGCTATGACACCGTGCAGCCAGTCAGCATTACAATGGAGACAGTCTAGAAGAAGAGCTTAAGAAAAGCACAGAATTGTTTTAGGCAGAAGTGGGGAAAAAAATGAGAAACATAATGGCTGATGCTGCTAATCTGTGGGAAGCCTGTAGTGCAATGCATACTTTGCTCTAAACTCCTCTCCTAATCTCTCTACCTCCTCAGAAAAAGGAAGAAAAAGAGAAAGAATTAGCAGCACCTAATTACTTTAGCAATTGTGCTAGGCATATTGCAATATACATAACAGATGAGATATTATTAATGCAAAGCTATGCCCTTGAGATTCTCTGGATAATAGAAACCAGAAGTACTCTTACAAAATAATTCCTTCTCATGCAGCATTTCAAACACTTCTACATACTTCAACTTTTTATTACTTTGTAAATGAGAAGCATTTTCTTTGGACTCTTGATTCTCAGTTTTGAATCATATGTTATTTCCAAGTTGGGGTATCAGTGACAGCTCCTATTTTGTGGTCCAAGACTTCCTCCCCTGAGGGCAAAGACCATATTCCCCTTGACTTTGATCATGCAATATTGCAAAAACATTTATCTATTTTAGCACTTACAAACTAGACACATTTCAGAGAAAACTACCTGCATCTTCTGCTTGATCTCTGCACAAAACACAAGCAGCACCTAATGAAGGCACTGTGGTCGACCTTCAAGATAGCTTTGAGCAAGATGTACAGGGACATTTTCTTTGAGGAAAGAAATTAAATCCAGTGTGAAATAAAAGCTCCAACCACCTACAACACAGATGTAGGGGCCTCAGCATTAGCTTTTCTGGTCTACTGATGCTCTGCTTCTGTATCTAATCACTTGCAAATGTAGATGTAACCATTTAAAGCTTTAGGCCTCCTCTGTGAGCCTTGGAGAGAGTGCCTGCAGAGTTAATTTAATTCACAAGTCTACAGCATCTCTGAGAGACTTTGAGCTTTACACTTATTTTGAAAGCTCCTTCTGAAGGCCACAGACAGACAGTCACTGGGTGCTGATGCATACAGCAAAGGGAGTTACTGGGCTGCTGAAATACACTGGGGGGTTCCACAAATGTGCATTTAGAGCTGAATGTCTCTATAAATATGTCATAGACTCAGGGTTATCAATAAGCTAATGATTTCGTTATGAAATCAGTTTCGTGGTGATTAGTGGACTGAAATCACAAGGGCAGGAGTTTTAAAGTGAACATGATATTCAAAACTTTCAATGAGGAAACACAAGCCAGTTTGCAAGTTTCCTCTGTAACAGAATGTAGTGTTAACCTCTCTGCTAAGGTTGGAACTAGCTTTAAATACTCTATGAAACATGCCATGATAAATGTTTATATAGCATAAAATGATAAACATTAAACTCTGCATCCTAGAAGACACTAGGTGTAACTTTTCTCCAGACAATGGAAGAAGTGCTGACCAGAGATGCCTGTCACTGGCTGCAGATCTCACAAGTGGAACTAACTAGATGCAGAAGGAGCTCTCACTCTTCCCCTCCCTCTGCTCTCATCAGAAGGCTACCCTACCCTGACTGGCACTCTAACTACTTAACTTATGCTAGTTTTAGCCTTCCATCTTTTTCTGATATTGACTTGAAGCCTGTCATTTGTTACAGCTGGAATTGCATCTGCTGAAGTTAAGGGGCTAAGAAACATGCCAAGGTCCACCCAAGTAGAACCTATCATTTCTACAGAAAGCATTTCAAAGTCTCCCAAGTTAATGTTAGAACACATTCTAGATGCACAGTTTGTCCAGGGAGATGAGTCGGACAACTCTCACTCACGTGTGTGGAGCTAGGGGTTAAGAAGAAGTTGTACTGCAGCATTCTTCCTTAGGTTATCTACAACATAGAATATTACCACAGGAACTATTTTCTAGAACAACACACAAATCCCTAATGAAACTGCATTTATGACATAACCTCAATAAAACAATTTACTAATGCTTGTTCAGATATCACAGCTGTCAAAAGAGAGAGAGTTCATATTACATTTGAGACATAGAGTGCTGAGTTGTACAGAAGTAGTGCACACAGCATGCACCAAACCACAGCTTGATTATTAGCAGCTTTTAACAATGCAAGAGAGAGAAATCTCAACTTCTCCATCTCTCTTCTCTTTTAAAGGAGCATTAGCAAGAACCCGACTCACTTCCGGAGCCACGTGCGCCAAGCTGCTGCATTTTGGCGCTTAGGGAGATACTCCGAAGCTGCAAGGTATGGTGGTGCTTGTGGATTTCCAATGGTTTCTCTACATCCCTTTCATTCCAGCTCTCAGTAGTAAAGACAGCATCTTATATCCAGGCTTGTCCAAAATCAGCGGGAGCTCTGCGTTGGCTTTGTGTATACAATCTCACATGCAGCAGAGCTCCAATCCTCCCAGTTGGTGTAACAGGAATCATTCCAATGATGTCCCTAGCTGCAGTTAGGCTAATGCCTGTAGGAGCATTTACTTGGTCTTGGGCACAGGGCTGAGCCCTGATCAGGTTCCGGGGGTGCTCTGGGGTTAAGAGCTACATGCACACAAGCATCTGCCACTCCCTGATTTCCCCATAACCCTGGGCAGAAGCTCAGGTGTGCTCCAAGGGTGGGGGGAGAGGGAGGAATAACAGTTTAAAACAACCAAAGCAAGCCCCACCAAACCCCACAGTCTCAGGGTACACTGTGGTATGCTGCAACATATAGCCTGTGTGCAGCTGATGAGATTGCTGGTGTGAATGGGAACTGCTGGCAGAAGAAAGTCTGCAATCTCTGCTTGTATGCCTGCATTAATGCTGCCAAAATCTTTAAGGTTCATCATGCAGCAGAAGTTTGTAACTACTTAAAATGCTTAAATGAAAGAAATGCAGGAGGAAATGCAACGGTGACTTATCACCACCACTACTACACTAACATTAGACACTCACAAAGGACTGTTCAGCTGAAGACCACAAGGTACATCGCAAAATATTTCACAACTCATTAGCTAACTAATGGCAGAACAGTCAGTGTGAATTAGGCAAGAGACTGAGAGGGTCACTTTGCTCATCATTTAAGATGGATGCTAGTGGTAGAGCTCTGGAGCTATTAAAATAGCAGCAAAACAGTTTGCACAGGGAGAGGAAGACGACTGTATCCAAGCAGAGTTGCAGAGAGGATTTGGGAAGATGAACTTCCATTTTCTGTGCTGGACTTCAGCCAAAAACTTCAGGACAAGCTCTTCTTCTGCAGGACATACATTGAGATGATGTCAAAGGAATCCCCACTAGTTTACAGACATCAGGTCAGGGAGAAGAAATCGGTTCCTCGAGGCACAGAAACAGCTTTTCTGTATTGCTTTAGAAATATGATTTCAGATAAACCTGAAATATTCCACTTGACCATAACCCCACCCACTTTCCAAAAGAACAACTGGTCTGAATTAAGAAAATGAAACGTTTCATTGAAGAACAGTGAAGTGGTGTGGTATTTCCCAGATCTCCTTTTACATCTCACTGATAACAGTCTCTCATTTATCCTGCTGGTGTGTTGATTGAAATAGAAATTGTCACCTGCTGAATAATCATCAACAGTTGAGGTGCACTGATCAGACAGACATTTTAGAGCTGTGCTAAGAGAATGTGTGACAGGGAGGGAATTCTGCCTAGGATTTCAAACCCCAAAATACACCACTTTCCCCAACAGCTGAAGTGATCTGAGTGGCATGGAGTCACTGTCCCTGGAGGTGGTCAAGGAGGGGACTGGATGTGGGACTTGGTGCCATGGTCTAGTAGTCATGAAGTCGTGGGTGACAGGTTGGAGTTGATGACCTTTGAGGTCTTTTCCAACCTTGTTGATTCTATGAATTGGTTTGGGTGCTGGGGTGGGCAGGATGGGTAAGGAAGACTTTCTTCTTGAAGCCAGGCTGAAGATATTTTTTAAAATAATCTCAATAATAGAGGGTTTGTTTTTTTACAATACATTGATATTTCCTAAGAAGCAATACATATAAATGCCTATACTTGAGAAGACAGTATGGAGCAAGGTGATGTTCATAAATATGAATCCCCCCCAAACAAACCAAAACACCAGTGGTTGGTGTTACTGCAGATCAGCAATCAGGGCATTTACTCCAGCAGCAGGCAAGAGGGAACTGCCTCAGCCTTTTTTTCCCCACACTGAGTAGCTTTCAGGAAACCAGATGATTTTAAATGAGATTATGTATTTTGCAGAGCAGAGGAACATTCTGACAGACTGAATCCAGAGTGGTTCCAAAAGCAGTGACTCTAGCAGTGTTCAGAGTTGAGCCTAGTTTAACATAGTGTTATAGCAACTGTGCAGAGCTGCTTCTGCAGAGTGTGTTAAACTGAGCTTAGCGCTACTTCTGTCAGCTCACTGGAGTCACTGCTCTTAGTCAAAGCCCACTGATGGTGCAGAATGTACTCTGCTCAGTGCAGACAGACCATGGCACACAGATGTTCAGCTGCAGTTTATGGAAATACAAACTTGTCATTTGTTTACATTTTGTTAAAATGACTTTAAGCCCTCATTTATTTCTGCTTGCTTTTTGCCCAAGAACAAGGTCACTCAACTCTCTTTTTCTGCTTTCAAGTATCCTGTGCCTTTCCACTCCCTAGTCCATTCAATACATCCAGAACCCTGTACTGGATACATGAACAGGAGGGGCATGAGCAGCATGGATAATCACATTTCACTCAGCCTACTTATCAAGCTGAGATTCCCCTCAGATTTTGTCTCTGAGGGCACACCAGACTGAAGTCTTGATTCAGAGAAAGTCACAGGTTAGAGTAGGGGCAGTTGTCATTTAGGTTCCCCTCTGTGTAATTTTCACTAGTACAGCCCAGTTTCAGGAGAAGCAGTCTGACTACAAGGACATCTGAATTAATTGAAGGAGTCTGACATGCCCATATCTACATGACTTCTGAATTTTGTCAGCTGCATAGTGATTCCTTTGGGATTGCACTGTGATAGGATGCCACTATGCAGAGTGCAGCCTAAGGCCATCTGGCATTGTAAAGCAATCCCAGAAACACCACTGTGGGGGTCACAGCATCTGCAAATGGGGAATTCCAAAGTGCTGCAACCACTGTCACTACAATGTCAGCTAGTAAATATTTTTCTCTCCAGCTGGTATCTCTGATGTCAGAAGATTGCTCTTGACAAATGAATATTTAAACCTCAGGAGGGAGAAAACCTATTTCAGTTGAGAGACCATCTTGCCCCTTCAACAAATGGACATAAATGCATTATATGTAAATTCAGTCAGGAAGTTATCAGGATGTATTAGAAGGTATTTAGGCTTAGGATCAGCCTCCAATAGCAGGTACTGGAAATACCCTCCAAGGGACACATGGTCACAGATGATTAAAAGATCATTTAATAATCAGAATGGAAAACTGAGGAAGGGGCCTTCAGCTCCCATCTGTCCCAAAACCAAGAAAATGCCTTTGGAGAAGGCCAAGAAAAACCTCAATCTTCCTGGCAGTATAAGGACTGCTACCTTAGGGAAAGAGGAAAGAAGAGATAGGGATGTGCAAGGGTAACCACAAGCTGCAGAAGCAGCTCAGAGGACCATACTAACTCTAGGGACAGAGCAGAAAACCCACCAGCTCTTTACTTTCAAGGACACAAGTGCTATGAAGGGAACATGCACCCAAGAGTGAGCCTCAAGGTTCCTAAAAGAAGAGTTAGCAGAGCCAATGTGTCCTTGAAGTCACCAAGCCCATGGGCTGTGACCCCACAGCTGCCTGTTACACGTCTGCAGGAGAAGGTCTAACCAGATGAGCAATAAGGCATGAAAGCAATTTTTCTTCTTTCCTCATGTAGTGCAGGCTATTGTGGACACTGAACAGCCCTGAGTCAGTAAGAAGGTGACAATTTTATGTAACTTACAAAAAAATAAGGCTACCCATTTGTTTGAAAACTAGAGTTTGAAGTACAGAGGGGATTTGGCTTCTTTTACTCATTAAGCTGTATAGCTCTCATCTTCCTGCTAATCAAAATGCTGTGCTGATTTAACAGTGTCACTGTGTTCTGTGAAAAGCTTACGATAGCTCTTTTATCACCACTTAGAACACTAGTGACTTGAAATTAGTTGTGTACATGTAAGGGAAAACAGACTGTCTGTCCCTCTGCCAGAACAAACAACTCCTACTCATCTGACTGCACAGAGGAAGGGTAAGCAATCCTCACAGAGAAAGAAGTTTAAGAATCTTAATAGCTGTGGTACAGCTGACTCAGCTTTTTTACATTCTTATTTATATATATATATAAAATACTCTAAATATTCCCATCAGCTGAAAGGCAAACTAAATCTGCCAGTAAACCTTAGCCCTGTACTTGGCACGGATCAGGCCACATCTTGAACATTAGGTTCAGTTTGGGGCCCTTCACTGCAGGAAGGACATTGAGGTGCTGGATCATGTTCAGAGATGGTGAAGGGTTCAGAGAACAAGGCTTATGAGGAGCAGCTGAGGGTACTGGGGTTGTTCAGGCTGGAGGAGGCTGAGGGGAGACCACCTACTCTCTAGAACTACATGAAAGGAGATTGCAGTGAGGTAGGGGTTGGTCTCTTCTCCCAAGTTAAGTAGCAACAGAAAGAGAAGAAATGGCCTCAGGTTGTGCCAGCAGAGGTTTAGACCAGACAGAAGAAAAAACTTCTTGACTGAAAGAGTGGCCAGGCATTGGAACAGGCTGTCCAGGGAGGTGGCTGAATCCCCATGCCTGGCAATATTCCACAGCACATGTAGCCATGGCTTTTCAGGACACGGTTTATCAGGCATGTGAGTGTTGGGCTGATGGTTGGGCTCAATGATCTTAGAGGTTCTTCCCAATCTCAGTGAGTCTGTGATTCTGAGAGGTCAGCTCTGTGTTCCCTTCAAGTCACACTTGAAAATGTAGGGAGAGCTAGGCTATTGATTTGTGTTAGCACGTGTGTCCAGTTTTGTTCTACAAAGCACACAGCTGTACCAAGGTAAGAGTTATGCAGAACTGGGGTGGGAAATACAAGCTCAGGGAGCCTGCCTCTTGCACCCATCCTCATGTCTGCCACCTGCCCTGGCACCTGCGAGATCTTCTCTAGGGGGTGAAACAGACAGAGAGAGAGAGAGAGAGAGAGAGATGTTTATATCAATTCTCTATTCTATTTGTTTCCGTTTTCCAAAACTGAAATAAACAAAAAAGATCAATTTCTGTATCAACACGTTCAGCTCTGTTGCCGCAGCAACTGCCCTCCCACCCCCACGGACACCGAGAACGCCTCTGGAGCGCTGCGGTTCCTCGGGACGGCTATTTTGTGCCGTTCCGTCGGGAACCGCCAAGCTGAGAGCCTCGCGGCTGCCCCGCGCTGCGGCCCGCGCCAAGCCCTGCCCGGCCGCGCGCGGCTCCTCCGTGGCGGCCAGGCCCGCGCGGGCACGGGGCAGGGCCCCGCCTCCGACGGCAGACGCATTGACGGGGGCCGGCGCGCTGCCCGGGGCAAGGGAAGGAACGGGATCCATTGCGGGCCCTCACACATGCAAAGGGGCTGAGAACCTTTGCTGGTCTTGTGACCCTCTCTCTCTCTCTCCAGTGTACCACTCTGAAAGGAGTGTTTCACAGATTGGATCTAGGAAACGAGCTCTGACAAGAGCTGGGATCAACCAAAGTCCCAAAGAGGGTCCACGTGGCCTGTTACTTAATTTGACATCCACATATGATGTTAGTCCATAGCTACAATGACCGGCCCTTAGTGCTGTGCCACACACATTAGTCTTTAGAGTCAAGACTGCCCCAGTGTCAAACAGGAGCTGGCTCAGACAGGGCCATGGCAGAGGCAAAAGAAAGCCTTCAGGAATGTTTTCTTCCACAGCCCCTACCAGAATTAAACCCAAACATCAACACTAGAAGGTTATCTCCCAGACTTGGGAGCGTGAGGTCCAAAGAGCACAACAGGCACCAGCTAGAGCCCAGATGAAGCACAGAGCACATACCTCTGGAAGCTGCATGGCACCACTGTTGTGAGCAGTTCATTCCAGCATCCCATCTCTTGCCAGTCAGCTCAGCTGGGAAGCTAACACAGGCACTGGGGCCTCCCACACCTCCTGGGTTTTCTTATCACAGGCTTGTGTGGCTGCAGCGAATGATTTCGTTGTACCCAGGCTGTTAGTGTCAGCAGCTGTCAGGCAGCAAAAGCTGCCTTGGACTCATTTCTTACAAGTCCTAAGCATGCCTGGAGATAGGCTGAGAGAGACGGTGGTGTGCTCCTGGCCTCCACGTGTAGAAATCTGTCTTACTATTCTGCACCACCAAGTGGCCAGATGGAGCAGGTACAGCAAGACATCTTTGGATCCAGGCTGACTACGTTATCCCAGATGGGTTTGGCTATCTTGTGGAAGTTTGTACTGGCCCTGACTAGCAACTAGGAAAAATAGTCTTTGAATATTAAGCCTCATGTTTTGAAAGAAGGAAGTCGTATGTTCTCTGGCATCTGCTAAAGGTGTGTCCGAAGGTTATCAGAAGTACTTCATCTCTCCTGTCTGATAGAGCTCTTTGATGGGCTGCACACCTGAAACTTGGGCATGTTTTAAGTATTTTGAAGTAATAACTCAGAACTGGTGGATAGCTCTGTAAATATGAGGCCAGTAGGTTTGAATATCAGTGAAGTGGTTGTGTCAGAGTAGTAACAGACTGCACATATCTAAGGGAAGATTTAGTTCCTGTTCGTAACAATATGTTACCCCCTGATACTGGGCCTGCTTTGAAATGTTTATTGTTAAATCCATGTATTTTTGGTTATATCTCATTAAGAGAATAGTACAGCCTTGGAAAGTACATTCTGAAAGGGTATTACAACAGGATTGGGATTACTGTTTGTGAGACACTTTTAACTAGGGGGAAATTTCAAATTCAATTTACAGTAATGTCAAAGCACAATTAATATATAGGCAATGATAAGGGGAACATGCAGAAGTACACAGTGATAGCACTACATCAACAAATAAACTTTTGCTGCTAGTAATTAGGTACACAAGATTATTATATGCTTAATTGACTAAAGTGACAATTTGGAATTACATCTAGTCACATTTAATTGGATTTGGAACCTCTAGAGGAAAGGAAACGGAGAGCAGTGTGGAGAGGCAGCCATAAAAGCAAACTGATGTTCTAAAGTCTGTTAAAACTCTGCATTAATGTCCATTGCACAACGGTTCTTTAATATCCCTCAGTCTAGAAAGAGTAATGCAATGATTGTCACAGACAGTGGGAGTGCTAAAGCATACTCCATTATGTAGCAAGACAGCTGATTGCTTTCCGTTTGGGGACTTTTTATTTATGAGATATAGTTTAATCAAAGGTGAACTGTGTCTGAGTTTGCCACAGACAAGTGATGTTCTCAGACTGCACGCTACAGGGTGTTTACATGTTGCTGCTGTGATAGCAGAAATGTATATAAGACACTTCACTCACAAATACTGTAAAGCATAAAAACAAAAGAAAAACTAAAGTATTCTGTTACAGTCATTAAATATTTGCTGAGACTGAAAGGTGATAAAGCTGTTGAAAGAAAATATAGGGCTGTGTGTTCACAGATAGTTTTGCTAACTAAAAAATGTTTACTAATGCTTGCCTTAAAGTTGGACAAAGACTGAGAGTTATGTGTAATCTTTTGACACAAACCTCCTGTTACACTCTTTTACTGTTACCTGCTTTGCATTTTGCTGTATCCATTCTTCTCTCCCCACACACTCATTCATTCTGCTTTTGTCACCAGGAGCGCCATGATTGCCGACTACATGTACTGGCTGATGGGAGGCACCAGGAAGCGTACAAGCAAGTACATCAGATACTATTGGCAGGTAAAAAATTGCTAGCTCAATGAGGAAGGAGGTGCCTATCTCATTATTAAGACCAAAATGAAGGATTACTGCTTAAAAGAGTGCCGACAAAGGTAGCTCTTGGGCATGTCAATCAACAGGACACCAGACAGCACTACCGTATTTATCATGAAGGAGATTTTCTTGGACTAATTTTAAGGGCAAAATTCAAGGTTGTTAACCCTTGGCTCATACTTCAATTTTATGGACTGCTATAAAATTTAATTCTGGATACTGTACAGTCCCCTAAGCTATTTTTTTGTGAAGTCTTCCTACCTCAGTGACACCTTCCTTTTGCAATTTTCATGGTACTAATCCTCTGGCACCTTTCCAAGCTCTTCAGCTGGAAGGGGAGGACAAAAATGAATGTAACAAATGGTCTCAGAGGAGCCTAAAGTGTTCTGTGAAGGATGGCTAGGCAAGACCACATTGTACAAAGACTACTTATGAGGGGACTAGACCATTAACTTCAATGAGACAGGTCTCTTGAGTGATACTTAAGTGAGATGGCTGTTCAGCCACATCAGCACAAATGTAAGTTTAAGGGTACCCCCTTCTGCTGAGGAGAGCTCTTAGAAACTTGGAGGTGAATAGATGCTCGATCCTTTGCTGGGAGATGCTTATTGCTGCAGGAACTTATGGCTGCCAGTGGTGTCCCAGCCTTAACCCCCCAGTTTCAATGAGAGCAAAGTCCATTTCAGAGAGAGTGCAACATTTGGGACAGAGGCCCAATGGAAGACCCTTCTGCCTTCCAGCATGGACCTTGCTACCAGGTGCTCCTTGTCCAGATGAGGAATTAATGATACTAGGAACAGTCTATGTCCCTTGTGATAAAATTTCTCAGGGTGCATGCATGGCAGTCTATCCCAGTATCTGCTCAAAACAATTACAGTGTTTCGATGCTATTTCTGCACACCCCATACCAATAATCAGGATGGAAATCAACTGCTGTAAGACCCTGTCAGAGGACCTGTTGTCTAAAGCCATGAAAGAGAAGGACACAGATACATAACAAATTGGCACACTCAACCCTCCACTCCAGGTTGGTGGGAGCAGATGTCAGCTCAACAAGCAACCCACAGAGGCACAGTGTGTCTTGGATAATTTTGCATAAGTGGAGGCTAGACTGGAGAACCAACGTGAGGACTTGTCAATAAAACACCAAGCTAGTCCCATAATGATACCTTCTGTGAATCACTTCAGTGTATAAGGCCATCTGGAAGGTTGATACACCCTGGTAAAAACTAGTATCTTTTCCTCCCATGCTTTTCTGACCATCTCTGGTAACTTTGTGTTGGCATTGCCACTATTAACCACGTCTACACATTTGCCAACATACAGCAATGAAGCCTTAGAGTTCCCCCAAAAGGACAGTCCTTGTCAAGGAGACAAGGCTTTGTTAGCAATAGCTGTAGCTAAAGCAGTGCTGAACGTAGTCTTACCCAGAGCCCAACACAGGAGAAAATGAGCTCCACCTCACTTACTCTGACTGATAAGAGTACCTAGCAAGACTGTTTCCAGGCTGGTAGCTCATCCTGGCAGTTCCAGCACCGGTTCATTGGGGTCCACTGAGTGTGAACTCCACCTCTCCACATAAAAGCAGCACAATGCATCATTTGAGTCATGTTTAAGGGATGACAAGGTTCATAAGCTTCGTGTTGCCCTCTGCACAGGAGTGAATTTTACTCTTAATGCAAATAGGGTTTAAATGCAATATTTTAAGACTAATATTCCATATAGGCATAGTGTCTGATTCATGCCAACCCAAGGGGTAATAGGAATGCTTAGCATTAACAAGCTCCCAAGGACTGAATAAAACCCTCCTATGAAAGATGTGACCTTCAGAGAACGTGGAATCACTTTTTCCTTTTCATCTAAAAGATAATGTATCTAATACTTTGCTCCTCATTGAAGACATAGGCTTGCTGCACTGAAGACTGTTTACAAATGTGCTTTCTCCATTAAATGAATTTTCTGAGTATAGATAGGCAGTGCTTTCTGGAAATAATTTAAATTCCCCTCTAATTAATATTCAAGACCAAAATATGTTATCTCTACATGACTGTGCAATTATAAAAGGGAAAATATCATCTGTGAAAGTAAGTATTCTTTTCTTAAAAACACCCTGGCCAGTAAGTGACCTGAAATGTATGATCCCTTTGCCTTTTTCTTAGGCTATGCTTGAAGAAGCCATCACTGCAGAGACGTCCTTTACCGTTATGTACACACCACTGGAGACAGAAGAAAAGCATCAAGACATAAACAAGATCCAGCGCGCTTTTGCTAAAAGGAACCCTGAGTACTTGCAGCACCAGTATACAGGTAACAGGTTCACCTGTTCAGAAGCACTGGGGAGGTTTAGGCTGGATGTTAGGAAGAAGTTCCTCACAGAAAGGGTGATTGGCCATTGGAATGGGCTGCCCAGGGCGGTGGTGGAGTCACCATCTCTGGAGGTGTTTAGGAAGAGACTGGATGGGGTGCTTGGTGCCATGGTTTAGTTGATTAGATAGTGTTGGATGATAGGTTGGACTCGATGATCTCAAAGGTCTTTTCCAACCTGGTTAATTCTATTCTATTCTGTATGCCCTGTGTGTCTGTGGCTGACTTACAAAGAGTTGGAGAGAGTCTGGAGCTTGAAATCCAGGCATTTCTAACCTTCTGGAGGACGGGTAGTTAACTTTTGGGATTTGCTCTCTAAGCGTACATGGTTTAGGTAATCAATTCAGTCCTTAGGAGAAGTACAGACTTCACACTATAAAGATGATTTTTGATCCAGGGAGCCTCATGTTCCCATTGTGGGATTTCATTGTTGCAACTAATCTTTTGTTCAAAGGTAGATTGGCATCGTATTGTGGTGACAGTGAGATCCAAGTTGATGCCAATCTCTGTAGACTTCCGTCAGTTACCAATGGTCATCCCTGCATCACAGCCTTACTTCACAAAACTATCCTCTTTTCTACAAACATAAGGGACTGACCACCAGCTTTGAGAGCATCTCAGCTGCAAGGATGGAAATAGATAGCCAGGTTCCCTTTAGCCCATTAAAGACAAGTAGGATCCTAGGATCCAGAGCAAACAAGGGTGTTGCAGAGCCTGTTGTCATCTGGTAGCATGAACTCAAACAGCATCTCCTGGAGCAGACACTGAAATTCTGGTGACTACAGCCATGTTTCAAGAGAAATGGAAATGGTATTTTGGCAAAAGAGAGGCAGGGGGATAAAAGGCATTGCTTACTACCGTTAACTTGGAACATAGTTGACCCTGGTAACACCTGGCTTTGAGTTGGTGATTGAGAAACATAAAGGGAAAAATGCATTTCTCAGGTCAAAGTCTGGCAAGCCTCTGTCTTCATCACATAAACTAGATGTGCATCTCACCCTGCCAGCAGGGTGGTCTAAAGGGTTGAGGTGCCACCCACTTCTTGCCAAGAGTTACATACTCAGGTCAGAGATGGTGGCTTAGTTGTTGCCCCTCTACTGAGCTCATTCTACAGATACATAAGACTTCCAAAAGTATACACATTGCATCCTTGGGAAGGAGAAGAAAAACTGTTTGAAAACCACAAAGAGGCATTGGGGAAGCAAGCATTATAAACAAATACTTAACACAAGTGAACTTGTTTGGTTCATTTTGCTGTAGGAAACTGTCATGATTTTCAAGTTGCAGATCACCCATGTATTTAGTTTCTGGCAGCAGCTTTGGGGTTTTTGAAGAGGGAAAATGGGGACTTGTTTGACACAGAGGTTGTAAAATCCCACTCTCCCATTTACTTGCTTAGGTGACTGTGGAGAATTTCCTGGGACAAAAGTATTGGCCTTAAAAGGAGCATAAAATAAAGCTCCCCAAACCTGATTTTTAGAAAGATAAATCCATATTTCACATACAACTCTGAATTTACAACAAGGGTGAGACTTTCAGGAGCACATAAGCAGCAAAAGGGGCATGGTGTGCACTGAAACCCAGTTTGTCTCCATAAATTACTGAATGACTCTGAAAGCATCGCCAGTCACTTTCTTACTCCTCCCAATAAGGGAAAGGAAGAAGGAGGAGAAGGAGTGAGAGATAAAACAGCCCAGTCCTATATTCCATTACTCAATTACAAAACAGACTAAATAGAGCAGGTTGAGGGATCACTGAATTTTCTAGGAATGAAATGGGATAGAAAGCCAAGAAAAAACACTCTGTCTATCAGGGGGTTGAGAGTACAGTGCTGTGGAGAGCCTTATGCAGTTGGGACTGCTTCCAGATGACCTCCTTTCTGTCCTGGAAACTCTCAGAGCAGATGTGGCTCTTTTTCTTAGACTTGATGCTGAGATAACTGTTGTCAGTGTTAGGTGAAGTCAACCAAAGCAGTAGGGGTTACTGATCTATTCAGATAGGACCTTAAAATCACACTGCCCCTGAACAAGCAATCCCACGTAAGGAGTTTAGCACGTGGTTGGTGGGGTACCGCTGAACTTTCAACCTGCAGGTCTGCATCTCACCTAGGTGAAATGAAAAATGTAAGATAAGCCCCATTTTAGCAGTGGCTGTGAGACACCAGGCATCTCACAACCAGGTGGTTTGAAATAACCTTCCTGTTCTGTAACAATCATCTGCCCAATTCTAGCCCAAGCTCTGCTAGAGTGTAAGGACTGAATCCATTTCAGAGCTTCCCTTATTGCCGAGGAAAAGGAGCAGATACACATTTAAATCCAAGTGTACAATGCAGTTTGTTGCAAAATTGAGAATCCATCAGAGGCAGAATATGCTGCAAGGGAAATATCAGGTCCATTCTCTTTGATTTGTATAGGGGTAAGTCCAGAGAGCTCTGAGCAGGGTTCTCCATTTGTCACTGCCTGGCATCTTAAAAGCAGAGCACACTGAAAACAGAGCACTCCTTTGTGAGAAGTGACACTGACATTCAATCTAGGTTTACTTTTTTTGTGTGGGAGGGAGGAAAGGACTGGTCTGGTTCCCTAAGCAAAGGTGAAGTAGACAATTGTTCTGAGCATCTGTCCTCACTGAGGTCAGGGCGGTCCGACTCAGCTGATCCACAGGTTTTTTGGCAACAGCAGTCACAGACTCTGGACAGCACAGGCTGTCAGATGCCAGCTGAGTGGGTCAGAAAAGACACACAGGAAGCCTAGGGGGCTGTGGTGGTGATGGTAAAAGCACAAATCTGTAGGAAGTCAAACCTCACAAATTCAGGGGACAATGAACCAGCAGTTAAAAGACCAGAATGTTGTATTACTGAAGTGGTTTTAATGCTTTGGATGATCAGCATTGAAAAATTCATAAAGAGAAGAAACTCATTTTTTCTTATGGATCTGTGAAATTTAAGGCATTGATCTAAAAGGTTGCAAAGTCTGGAATTTCCAAACCCAGTTCTAGCTGGATGGGTTGGTTTAGGCATCTTTGTTGTGGCAAGCTTTCTGGATTACATCTCACTCCTCCTTAGAGTTCCTTTTTCCCTTCAAATTAAGTAACTTCTCTTACAACTGAAAAGAAATAGAACAGTGGAAATTATTGTCATTTCCCTCTTCCAGATCCTGAGGCATTTCACATCTTGCCACAGTCAGCTAAGTGGCCATCTGAACCTCCTGGGCTGCACGTGCTGACACTGGGTTTCAAAAGCAAAGGCATTGGCAGATGCGTGGAAAAGTGGACACGCAGAAGACTGTCACTGCTCTCAGGTACTCCAACTTGCTTAAGAGCTGGCATAGCTCAGAGGTGTCCTCCATGATTCTTGCTAAATGAGGGGGCTAGGGGGGTCCTCGTGTCCCATGTCTCTGTGCCAGCAGCCTTGACTGTCCAGACAGCTCTCCCCATCATCCTCTCTCCCCCTCCAGTTTACCCATCACCTTGCTAGATCCATCATGGCAAACATATCTGAATGAACACAGTTTATGGGCTTGTGATTCTTGCCATCCTGAAGAAACTTCTGGAAAAGCTCTTTCAAGTGTAGGAAATAATAGCTGGCACTAATGCCTGACATTATGAGCTGCCCAGGGAGGTGGTGGAGTCACCATCCCTGGAAGTGGTTTTAAAAAAGACTGGATGAGACACTTGATGCCATGGCTTAGCTGAGTAGATGGTGTTAGGTAACAGATTGGACTTGATGATCTCAAAGGTCTTTTCCAACCTAGTTAATGATGTGATTCTGTGATTTCATTTCCTAGACCAGAAAGCACTTTTCAATACTCTCAAGGGCCAAGAGGCAGAGAGATACTGGAAAATCATTGGGCAAAAGGTCATGTCATCAATGGATTTCATAAGAAGCACCAAGTTAATTGTGAGTATAAACCTCAGTTTCTGGGGTGCAGTGTGTGTGGTGGCAGAAGCCAGTGCGTGTGTGAACCATGTGTACTTTTGGGTGGGTAATTCATTCTGCACGTGTTCCTTCTCTGTCCAGAAGTGCTCAGTGAATTCATTAGGTAGAGATCCAGTGGATTTTAGATACTTTTTAAAGTAGCTCTAATTATTTAACCGTGTACCCAGTGTGTTTGAGATCACTTTGCAAGCAATTTTCTCAAGTCTTTATGGCCTCTGATATTAAATCCCTACTTCACGTAACCACCAAAGCTACTCACTAGATACAATACCTGAAGTACACTACACACACCACCAGAATCTCCTTCAAGAGTTAATAATTGCTGTTTGAAGCATTTCTAGTTATTTAGATTCTGATCCCTGTGTAGTGAAGTATGTGAAATAACCTTCCATACTTCCATACTTCCATACCATACTTAAGGTATATTAGTTAATTCTGCTCCATACTTTCTGCAATAATGTACACAGCTTTTTAGCACCGTGGCTTTTGATTAGCACAAAAGGTCAAAACTCAAATTTGCATGTAGACTAGACTGTTTTAATGCAATTCTTGAATTAGTCTCCTGAAAATAAGTGGAAGAAGCCTCTCCTCCCCAGATTGTGAATGCTAATGCTAACATTTTTTCCCTAGCAATAACAGCTCTTTGGTTTTCTGTGTGTTGAAGGAATCAGCCATTTCCTCCTCAGAGGTGTCTTAGCAAATCACAGGATTTATATTCTTAGGCTTTGATAGCAGACAGGAGGTTGACAAAAACTGCTACTTAGCAACCCCTAGCAAGGGAGAAACATTAGCTAGATATTTGGGGAAGCTCTGTCTCCTTTCCTCTCAGAGAGCAGCTGCTGAAACAACAGGAAGTGCTTGTACTCACATCCTTAGTGGGAGGTAAGGGTGCTTGGAGTGTCACTACAATGGACTCTCCTCAAGCATCTGCATCAAAGTGAGGCAGGTGAAGCTGGCTGAGGGCAGACAACCCCGAGGGAACAGCAGCTCCTTCTTTCCAGCTCTTTCCTTAAAACATGTGCTGTTGGCTTTGGATGACCAAAAGCCCATTCTTGATGTTCAGGCTAATAGCAGTGGCATCTTTGGGAAGGTGAAGTATCTGGTATTGCTGTGTGCACTTTGAACATTTAAGAAGCTAGAAGTATGACCTGACCATGGGTTGGGTACAGAATAAAACCCTGGTCTTTCTAAAAGCTCTGGCAAAACTCATTTCTGGAAAAAACAAAACAAAACCAAACAACAACAAAATTTGGACCTTACTCTCTTTGGATGTAACAGAGAGGATCAAGAAGAGAAAAAACTTTGAGATCAGGTATCTTTTGGATTCCCCATAACTACCCTATTGTGTAAATGGATATAGAGGGATAGGACCACAGGATTCAATCTGATACATAGTGTATCTGTCATCCCCAAAGAGAGAAGAGCAAACAAACTCACCATAGAAGAGATGAGAGCAGAGTAGTGTGCTAGGACCACTCAAGCCAGTCCCCACTAGTTGTATGGATTTGCACTGCTCCTACACAGTCATATTTGCTACCAGCTCTAGACCTCACCTCATACATTGAAATATTCTTGCTGAAACAGAAGAGAGCTCTCAAAGATACAGGGTGAAATCCCAGCACCCCTGAAGACAGCAGCAAACTCGACTCATGCTTCAGGCAAGGTTTACCCCAGTGCCACCTCCGGCAGCAGCAAGAATGGGTAAACAGGTCTTAACTACGGTCCTGTAGGTGTAAAAGCAGTCACCAGAGGGTCAGTATGGGAGCTTTAATGAAGAGGAGGAAAGCCCCAAGACAGAAGAAATGATCACTGGGTTAGATCAAACAGCTGCTAATTCCACATCCATTATGTGGGGAAACATTTTCCCTTTCCTGACAGTTTTCATAGCATCGAATGATCCGGGCAAGACAGAACCTCTGACCCAAAGAGCAAATGACAAAGCCAATTCTACCTGATAATACAGATAGGCACAGAGCCAGAACTGCACTGCTACTGGTGACTAAAAACTCTTTATGGACCTAGCAGAGATTTGGCCACTTGTGCCTCCTTGAAAGTATTCCAACATTTTCCTCAGGCTAGAAATATTCCACCATATTGCCCTCAGGCACACACTGAATGAAAAACTTCTGCTAAGACAAACCTCAGACACAAACTCTAGCTTTACAGCTTGAAGATGATAATAGACTATGTTTGGGATTTAACAGAACAAACATTCCTTTCTGCCCTTTTCTTCATTTGCAGATGCAAACACACAATCAAAAGTGCTTCTCCTAAGCAGATTTTTATTCCTTTACAAACCAACACAAACAAATCTCAGTGCTAAAGCAGAGTTTGTTAAGCCATAGCAACTCTTGGTAGTAGTCAATTCTGCCACCTCAGGTTTGCAGCTACACAGCCTAGTGTTCATAATATGATTTATACCACTGTGGGTAAGATGTGAAGCTAAAGATTAAAAAGGCAGATGAAAAAAGCATTTTCTGTTGCCCCCCCACCCCTTGGTAAGATGTGAAGTGAAAGATTAAAAAAGCAGCTTAAAAAAGCATTTTCTATTGCCCCCCACCCCCTTCTTTGTGAAGAACAGCCAGTCCCATTTGAATCAAGGGGACACTTGTGTATTGGGACACAGGAAGCATTTGAGGGAGAATGTCCCAGTCTGGTCCCTGCACAGTATCATCTGCTGCGGGTGGGGAAATGCCACAGACCTCATCTACCCAGAAACACTAACCAGAAATACAGATATACATGGCACAAAGATTATTTGCCTTATCTATATACATAAATATTATACATCTATATAATCTCAGGCAAACCTTCAGCTACTCATATTCCAGTGAAGCTTACCCACACTAATAAGTGATTATTCTATCAAGACATTTCACTGGGGTCATTTCTACTGCTTTGTACACACCAAGCTTGCTGTTCTCCTGCTGCAGTCCCATATCAAGGGCACATGATGCTACATAACAGGAGAAACAGTGGCCAGGAGGCTGTATTAGACTGCTCAGATGGTAAAGGTGAACAAACCCCACCATATGATTCACAGCATGATGTGCACATTTACAGACCTCAGTGGTTTGCTGTCTGTTTTTTAAGTAGAGGGAAAGTGTTTACTGCACACAGATTTCAGCATACAGGCTTTCTGAAGGACACCAAGGGCATTAAAGAAACATTATGGTGGGTTTTTTTCTGCTTGTTATTGCAATACATCACAGTGCTGCTTGCAAGGCAGAACTTCATTCAGATTGAGAGCTAAACAATAGTCGTAAAGCCTCGACAACAGAAAAGCAGAACTACTGGGGGGCATTCCAGACATGCAAAGTGGTGCTCTTAAAGCTGAGAGTTAAACTTACCACACACATTGGGTATGGCAGACTCTGCTTTGCATTCAGGCTGACCAGCCACTTTGCTTTACTTTTTCTTTAGTACTGTGCCAGGTTACACCCATCCCTGGAGGGGGCTGAAAAAAATCCCAGCCCCCAGGCAGACAAAAGAACCTGAGCCAGGTGGGCAGAGAGAGAGAGCTTTAGTTTTCCCCCTCCCAGGAGGAGGGGTCCCCTGAGTCAAAGGTCTATTCCACTCCTCCTTCGTGTCCAGCAAGCCTATTTAAAGGGGGCCATTGCCTTACTTCCCCCTGCTTTTCCTGCACGTTGCCTGCTGGACAGGCTATCTTTGCTGCCTTCCTGCAGCCACCCCGTGGTGAGGGCTATCCCCATGTTGCTTCCAGACCACTTCTAAGGACTGCATCCAAACAATCCATTTGCATTCAGGGAATCCAGTGCCAGCTAAAGCCCAGCTTGATTTGAATCTGGGTATGAACATCAATGGCAACAAGAAAAGTATGTTGATGATAAAAGAAAGACTAGGGAAGATGTGAGCCCACTCCAGAAGGAAACAGGGGACCTATTCCCCTGGGGTAAGGAGAATGCTGAGGTACTCAACAACTCTTGCTGTAGTTTTCACCAAAAAAGGCTCTAACCACAGTTATAAAAGGTAAAAGCAGGAAGTGAGGAAATTCAAAACCACCCACTGAAAGTGAAGATCAGGTTGGAGACCACCCTAAGAATCTGAAGGTGTGTAGGACCTGACAAGATCTCTATGCAGTTCCTGAGGGAACTGGCAGATGAAGTTGCTAAGCCACTTTCCATCATATTTGAAAAGTCAGTGAAGTACCCAGGGACTGAAAAAGGAAAAAACATAACCCCCATTTTCAAAAAGGTTAAAAGAAAAGACCAGGCAGGGAGCCACAGGCCAGTCAGCCTCACCTCTGTGCCTGGCCAGGTCATGGAGCAAATCCTCCTGGATACTCTGCTAGTCATATGAAAAACGAGGAGGTGATTTGTGTTAACCTGCACAAATAGATGTATGATGATAAGCCTCAAGGCACTAGGGACTCAAGGGATGATTGTGTTTTCCATGACTCTCTTCTAACTGACTTGCGTTTGTGACCAAACAGGACAAGCGCTGCCCATGCTCACGAGCAGTAGAGAAGCTGCAGCAGGCCAGCCTCTTTGGCCGCATGCAGCACCTCGAGGAACAGGCCCAGCTGCTTGAGCAAGTGATGGCTGAGGCAGCCACCATCCCCTACCTGCAGGACCTCAGTCAGGAGGATACCCAACTGGTAAGTATTGATTTCTTCACCCTGGTTTTGGCTTTCGGAGGCAGGGAGCCAGGGAAGGGATGGGGCAGAACACTGGGCTGCAGTTTGCTCTGGAAGTCATTTTTCCAATGTGCAGACCTGAAGTAGTTTTAAAGTCCTCCTGCAGTGCCTTGTCAGAGGAGGTGCTAATCACCTGCAAGGGTGATTTGTATAGAACCAGCATGACTCATCTGTAGGCATATTTTTAAAACCTCTTCTTTTCCCCCAAACGTCCCCAAATCAGTCTGTAAGAATGATTGCAATTATTCAGATCATGCTACTTTAGGATAGCTAACATCAGAAGCCACCTGCAGCAAACAGGCCAAATCTAGACAAAGCTGAGGAGAGGAGGGGAAGGAGAGGAGAGATTTTCTTTCCTGGCTCTGTCTACAACATACTCCCTGTCTCTGAATAAACCCATCTACCTGCTATGCCTTTGTTTTCCCTTTGTAAAACAAAGGCAATGATGCTAGCAGGGCTGTTGCAAGACTAAAGTCATTAATAGCTTGCCAGTATATCAATAAGCTGCAATCAGAAAGTCCTGTATGGCTCTTCTTCCACCAGGCTGCTGGGTTTTCAGCTGGGGGAGGGAGGGAGGAAGCTCATGTACATGCAAATTCGAAGCATTCCAGACAGAAAAAAAAGTCCCTCGGCAGTCCCTGCATTTAAATGCAGTCCAGTTGGTGTGATCCAACTTCAGCTCACCGAAGACTCTTGGTTTTCCTCAAGCTGGTCCCTTGACATTTGTTTGCAGTCCTGCAAAGCTCCTAAGCTCTGCAGAACTAAAGCTTCACAGCAGCTTGCTTTAGGGAAGGCGAGCAGCGGCCTGCAACTGCAGGAGGTGGTTGCCAGACTTTGAAGTCTGGGCTCGAGAGAAGGGGAAACGACACTGCAGAGAAACTGTGTTATTAAAAGACACTCTCCTTTTGATGCACATTTTCTAGTGTTAAACTTCAGCAGGTCTACATTTCAAGGCTGGCTAAAGGGTCTTGAGTTACTGGTCCATATTTCAGTGGTAGGTTTCTCTCCGGGGTACAATAGTTTCAGTACATCACACATAAGGCACAAGGCTATGACACCGCTGCCTGTATCTTGTCATGTAGTAATCATAAGCCTGACTTCCCTGGAAAGATTTTTTTGGAGGCCTCAGGCCACCCAAGACAAAGGTCTTCAGTCTCTTAAGGGTAGGACTGGGCAGAACAAGGTTTAAGTGACAGATTGTAAATCTTTCAACAAAACACATAGGTATTGTTTACTGAGCCCAAGATAGAAAATGGCTTTTAAAAGAATAGATGCAAACAATCTCCACCAGTTACCCCACCCAGAGCATCAAAAGGTATTTATTCAGCATGCATTTCTTTGTCTTAGTCCTGTCATCCTCTTCTGAAACACCTCTTTAGTCTCTGTGTGCAATGGAGGCTCAGGTTCTTTGGTAGCTGGAATATTTTAGGAGCTTCAGGAATCAGAGGGTTAAGGCACATGACTGCAATCAAGAACTTGCAGAGGGACTTCACCAGGGAGTGATTAAGGGGCTTTACCTTTCCCAGTGGCACCAGCCTGCACGGCACAGGCTGCTCTTAACGCCAGCAGGGACTCTGTCCCTACCACATTCCAACTGCAGCGAGCACAAAACATTGCTGCTTGTTGGATCTACACACCCAAACCATCCAGGGAGCAAGTGAAAGATTCTCACTTGTTCAGCCTACCTTCTACTCTCCTCATTTAAGTGGGGTCTAGGAAGGATGAAACATTTGCAGCACTGGGATGCACTGATGGGATTCACTGTGTCTCAAAGGATGCCACAGAGGCAGCCCCACCATCTCCATAAGGTCAGAATCACAACACCCATGCTTACTCCATGAGCAGCATTTCTAGGAGACAGCTAAATCCTTCCATGAAGAGAACGGAGGTGGCCAAATTCTCATCTCACTTGTGCTAATAAAAATGTAAAGTAATTCCTCTGAGGTGATTCTGACTTTACATTGGTAAAACAGAGATCAGACTTTATGACCAAGCAAGGCACTTAAATTGTGTGAGCTAGAAAATGCTAAAGAAGCCAAATGTTTATTACCACCTCCAGTATAAGTTGTATAAAGTTTAAAACACACTGAATGTAGAGTGGTGCAATTCTCACTGATACAGCAAGGATCCCAAAGGCATTTCAGTTATAAACTCTGCTGGTGTAAATGTCTTTCTCTGACTAGATAGAGTCCTAATCTATGGCACAGAAAACTGAAGCCTTTTGAAATCAGTATTTATTCACAGACCCTGGGGAAGTAAAGATTTCAGTTAGCTTGAACAATTGGATTTAAGTGGGGGGAAAACCCTGCAGAAAAATCTTTCCCAGGTTTACGCTTTCGATACCAACATATTCGTACATGGTAAATCCAGAGGAAAGCTTGTTAAGAAAGCAGAAATCTTTCTCAATTTCAAATCAAATGAGGACAAGATCTATTTATTTTTTTTTCAATGCAGTGTTTCTCCTTGGAGGGGATTTTCCAACAAAGGTCAGCTTTGAGAGAATTACTGTGCTTTGCCAACTGCCCGCTCTTGTAGCGTTCACGTTTTGGCTGCCAACAGAGCTGGTGAAAAAATGTGGGTGATTCAAATTAAACCCAGAGCACAGGTTGGGCACTTTTCACTAGCATGTATCCATACCAGTGAAACTTCAAATGGAAAGGTCTTTTTTGTCTTTAGCTTCTTGGCCAAAGCTGTGAAACCTCCAGCCTGAATGGGCTGTGGGAGCAGCCCCTTTGGGGGTGACATATTCATGTCCTGCTCCCTGCTCCAGCGGGTGTTGTGCCAGCAGATCTTCAGACAGAATCACTCCAAGGAAAGCAATGGAGAAATCCTCTCCTTCCCCTGACCAGTTCCTCCTCTGCCTGGTTTGACACAGAATCTGTGCTTTGCCTGTTCTGCCCTTAATACCCTTAATCTCTGGGCTGTGTCTGTTCTGGATTCATAGATGGAGATTATCTGTCAGAAAAGTGTTGTGATGGAAAATTTCTGACAAATCTGTCTTGACTCCTTTTGCACTAAAGTCAGAGGCAGAAATCTGCAGGTTTGGTTTTTTATGAATACTGATTCATGACTTTAAAAAAACAAAGGTTTTTATCAATTAGGAATAGAATAGAATAGAATAGAATAGAATAGAATAGAATAGAATAGAATAGAATAGAATAGAATAGAATAGAATAGAATAGACCAGACCAGACCAGGTTGGAATAGATCTTTGAGACCATCGAGTCCAACCTATCATCCAACACTATCTAATTAACTAAACCATGGCAACAAGCACCCCATCCAGCCTCTTCCTAAACACCTCCAGTGCTGGTGACTCCACCACCTCCCTGGGCAGCCCATTCCAATGGCAAATCACTCTTTCTATGAAGAACTTCTTCCTAACATCCAGCCAATAAGATTCAGTTTACTGGCTGCACAAGCACAGAAAGCAGGCTGGCACCAACCACAGCAGATTGATTTAGAGATTCCAAAGAAGACTCCTGCATCCTTTATCTAGTGCTGGGACACATAGAATTTGAGCTTCAAAAACCTAAATGCAAAGGTAAACTCAAGGAAATACAGATCTGCTCCGTGAAGCTCAAGGCAGTGGTTTTGCATCTTGCACAGATGAGTGCATTTGTCACTTCAGGGACTCATCTTAGACTGCTGCCCATCTAGGGACAGCAAGAAGAGACAATTTCTCTATGAATGCTTTTGCTTATACTGTCCAATTACTTGTAATAAGTAACAAATTTGGGGAGAGATTCCAAAACTATCATCTGGGTTCACTGTAACCAGCTAAATGTTTTGGAATAGACCTTACAGAGCACAGCTACAGGGATTAAAGACAAGTTTCTCCTAGTTAGTTCTTAAAGCACTGAGGCTGATGGCTGCTTGCAGGAGGATATGCTGGACCTGACCCTTGGCTTTCTGATAGTGAATTAAGAGCAACTGAAACATTTTCAAGTCTTTGGGAAGGGTGCAGGGTGAGGCAATGCTATGCCTGACCTGGAAGGGTACTGGAGTGAGGAAATGGTACAGATGACCTGAATTTTAGCCTTCCTTCTAACACTGAGGACTGATTAGCAAGGATTTTCCTACAGCTGCTTTTTGCAGTATACACTAGAAACAGGCAGCCTTGTTTTTATGCTCTGTTATGCTGCATTATGGGGAAAAGAGATGGTTTGCCAAAGAAAAGGGATAGTAAAAGCAGGCAAAATGAGCTAGATACTTCCAGCTACAGCCAAAGCATCTCAGCTTTAGTGTTGTCCTCTTGTGAGGTTTTACATGCTGCTTTAAATTATGATACATTAGCCTTGGGAGAAAATACTGAAAAGCATTCCTGTACAACACAGAATATCCCAGACAGCTAAAGAATGAAATATGGACCCTTTGTTCTTTACAAGCCAAGCCTTCCTTTCCAAAGTATAAACATTTACTGCATTAAAAACATATAGGCTGAAATACAGAATTTCCAGAGGATTTCCCCCCCATTGTTAAGTATTTTCTATCCACAATAACAGAGTCATGGCTGAAGCAAAGATGAGGTGGCAGTGCTCATTGTGTAACAGATGAGTAATAAAATCATCAGTGTACAAATTATTTTTTAATGAGGTTTTAATCTGTGTATTTAGAGAAGTTATTTGGGTGTGAATTCCACAGTGATCATTTTTATCTTGGTACTGCAGCTGGAGTTGCTAATGGCAGAGGCCACGGACACCCTCAGAGGAAACACTGATACCCAACGTGTGTGGAATGAAATTCAGAAGGTAACAACCTGCAGCAAAGGGTAGAAGAGTATATTGTTCCTTGGGGAGTAAATGTCCCCCTGAGTCATATCTGTTCAAAAGGTAGAAAAGAAAGCAGGTGCCATTTGAAAGCTGACTGTGTGCCTCCAACACTGTTAGAGCTCAGGCACCAGCCACAGATAGACACTTAGTATTTGCTTTAGCATCTAGGGTTGATCTTTGTTCATATTAATAGTCTCCTGTGGTTATCTAATACAACAAATATCCCCAACCTCAAAGGCTGAATTTGTGGTTGATAATCATATTTCTCTTCCATCTTTATCATAGGGGGTAGTGTGCTAATTGCAGGGAGAGGGGGAGTTGTTAGGGAATAAAATTCAATCCAACAAGTGAAGTCTCTTAGTAGAGCTCAGATGAGGCTTTGGTGATGAGAGAGGTAAAAGACATGCAAATGCCTTTCTGGAGTCTCTGCATAGCAGCTGGGCAATTGACTTCTTAAAGGATTTGTGAAGCATAGGGCATCTTGTTTTGGTTCTCTCTGCTGATGAATCTGGCTCGACCTAATGAAGAGTGGGGCAGGCTGGGATGCAATAGCAGTGTTAGGTTTGGACAAAGGCTTCCAAACCAGAATGAATCACAGCTCTGGGCATTGACACCACCGACATTCAGCTGCTGGAGAGGAAAGGGGTAGCAACGCATCCCCAGGAAGGGATAATGGTACTAATGGTCCAAGGCATTGGCCTTACCCTGTGTCTTATGGCTCCATCAGATCCAGAATGACACACACTCACTCTGAGTTGTGGCTGCAGTGGGAGGCTGGAGAATAGAAAGGGCTTGAGTTCTTGCACTGGTGGGACTTGAAATTGTCCCTCTTTGAGCTCTCAGTGTGCACTTGCAGCCTGCAAAGCCAGTCAGATCCTGGGCTGCATCAGGAGAAGTGTGGCCAGCAGGTCGAGGGAGGTGATCCTCCCCCTCTACTCAGCTCTGGTGAGACCCCACCTGGAGTACTGTGTCCAGTTCTGGAGCCCCTATTACAAGAGGGATGTGGAGGTGCTGGAAGGTGTCCAGAGAAGGGCCACAAGGATGAGCAGAGGGCTGGAGCACCTCTCCTGTGAGGACAGACTGAGGGAGTTGGGGCTGTTCAGTCTGCAGAAGAGAAGGCTCCGAGGTGACCTCATTGTGGCCTTCCAGTATCTGAAGGGGGCCTACGGGAAGGCTGGGGAAGGACTTCTCAGGATCTCAGGTAGTGATAGGACTAGGGGGAATGGAATGAATCTGGAGGTGGGGAGATTCAGGCTGGATGTGAGGAGGAGGTTCTTCACCATGAGAGTGGTAGAACCCTGGAATGGGTTGTCCAGGGCGGTGGTCGAGGCCCCGTCCCTGGGGGTGTTTAAGAGCAGGCTGGAAGACGCTTTGGGCAGCCTGATCTAGTGTGAGGTGTCCCTGCCCATGGCAGGGGGGTTGGAACTAGATGATCCTTGTGGTTCCTTCCAACCCTAAATGATACTATGATACTATGATTTCGGTTTGACAGAGAGATACTGAAAACCCAAATCCCAGCTGCACTAAGTCAGTGTAACTAGGATGGGTATGTCTGAAAGAAGTCACAGAGGTTGAGGGGCAAGGTGCTTTCAGAGTCTATGTGTCCAAGTTATTTGAATGAAATTTCCAGAAGGCATCTCCTCTGAGAGAAAGTCTGAGTAGGTGTCTTGCCTCAGCTAGCTGTGAGATCAGTGGCTCTTAATAAAGTTTACCAAGTACAGGATGTACAGAAAGTAACCAAGACCTAAGTGCAGAAAATTATAGACAAAAGAGCATTTCAGCTCTTTCAAATGCTCATGAGGGAAGGGCAGGATAAATATTCACACCTCTTTTACATTGCCCAGGACAGTCTCTAAATTTCTCACACCTGCCTACAGATCGTATGAGAATCTTTTGCAACACAAACACTACATAGGATATGAAGGAGATATATTTATGCAATTACCTAAATATTTCCTGCCAGATAGAGCAAGCATTGATAACCAGATACATGCAAAAAGCTCCCCCCAGTTTCAACAGTGGCTAATATTTCATTGTAAATTCAGTAGAACAAAGTATTTTCTTTTGGTGCATTTGCATGGGTTAATTTCTCTAGATGCTTTCAATGTAGTCTTGATAGATATCAAGACTAATAGCATTTAAAAATGGACAGAATCTCTGCAGAATTAAACAGTTGGGACTAAAAGTTACTGAAATGCATTGAAATCTACACTCTTCTGTTGCACAGTTTGGGGCTTCAAAATTTGTTGGCATTCTGAACATAGTTTTGCCTTTCAGACAACCATTTGAGCTGAGGCATCCTGTTCCCAACAGCACTCCCATTTGTTTCACAATAGAATTGTAGTCTTATTATTATTGTATTAGAACAAAGAAATGAAAACCATCATCAAATATTTCTGTTGTACTTTACTTTTTTTCCCCAACATTTAATTTCAGCACAGTCAGCATGTTCTTAGGAACAAAGGCTTTTTAAATAGAGAAGACAGGAAAACACTCAGGGAGTTTTGGGGTTTCTCTGTTGGATTTCTTGTTGGTTTGGATTGTGGGTTTTGGTGGTTTTTAATCAGCTGTAATTAAGAATGTCACACTGGGTTCAAGAGCTCTAACACAGTACTAAAGAAGATTAAATCTGATGATTCAAAACTGATGTGGTGTGGATTACCACATGTCCCTTGTGCTAGAACCACTGGTTCCTAATTTGTTCTCTTTCTGGGGCTGCGATGCAGATACGTGCTTCATGAATGCCTGGAGCCGTTGTGAAAAAGGAAAGCAAAGGATGGGAAAGGAACAGGAATTTGCTGGATCAGGGGTGGAAGTCTCATGTGTAACATCTAAGGTGTAATGAAGTCAGAAAAGTGCAGGTGCAAAAGGAAAATAGTATTAGTGGCTCTGATTCAGGCAAACTGAGAGTGAAGGAAACAAGAGCAACCAGATGGAAATGCAATTGTCCATCCAGGACAGCTTATTTTTAGTCACAGTTAGTTTGGAAAGAAATTAATTGCCAAAATGTTTGAAGCTTCACTAGAGAGAAGGGACGAGCTTCTGACACCACTTCTTTCTAACTGCAGATTGGAGTCCTTGAAGGCTACTTACATGAAGTGGAAGAAAATTACATCAAGAACAAAGCCAGGACAGAAAGAAGAAAGAAGATTCAAAGTTTACACAAACTCAGAGACCTGGAAATGTTATGAAAAACCCTTCCCACTTTAGGCTCCCCTGCCCCCCCATAGGATATAGTTAGGATATTGGTATAGAGTTATTAAGAGGATTTCCACCATAGGTATTAGGTAGATAGGTTAAGAAAAGAACCCCTTCCCACTTTAGGTTCCCCTCCCCCTCCTCCTCTTAGGATACATTTAGGAATTTACTTTGCTTGTCATTAGTTTGAACTGGTTGGAATAAATGTTTTGGTAAGGTTTATTTGTCTTGTTTCTTTAACTAGGAACACCCTGGCAGGAAGGGTCTTTATTTTCTGCTCTGAGAATATTCTGCATCCAAACTCTACAAAATCCCCTTGGCTTGATTATTGCCCAAGAACAGGGATCCATCCATCCTCTGTAAGGAGGAATTCAGCCTCATTGTGCCTTCTGTCCAGCTTAATGCCTTACACTTCGGCTACTGGTGCAACCTAGAGGTACAAAGTGGCATCCTGCACCTTATGGCTGTGGTAACGACAAGTCTGAGAAACATGATGCTATGACAAAAGAGAGAGAAAGGAGAAAGGAGCCCAACTGTTGCTCCATGGTTAAGATTTTGAAGTCCTCCACTCTCATCTGCTCCCTATGATTGTTTCCCTCTACTAGCTAGTCATGGGTTGTTTTTTTCTAAAGATGCACAAACACTGCAGGGAGGAAAGGATTTGCACCTGCCTTCTCCTGGGCAGATCTGGAAGCCCACCACAAAGCGCACCAGGAAGAGCACCAGGAAGCACACCACAAAGCACATCAGGAAACCCACCTGCTAAGGATGAACATCTTCCACAGCAGCAGCCTGTCATCTAGGCACATCTTACACTGCTTTGGTCTTCCAGGAAGCACACGTGCTCAGATCCCCTGAGACCCTTCATCAATGAGCAAAGCAGCACCAACTTTTCAACAGAGATCACCTCAGCAGAGGCAGGCATCCCCAGCTGATACCCATGGTCTCTTCTAAGACTGCCATTTCCTTTTTGCACTGGGTTTACTTTGCAGGAAGATAACTTCACCCCATAAAAGCAGCATTTAGTTCATTCCCTTTCCTCACTCAAGGGTGACTTTAAAACAAAAAAGGGAAAGGAAAAATTCATCCCCCAGACCTAAGATTTCATTCAAAAAATCCAAGACCCCAAAGGTATTTAGCCCCTTAATTCCCATTAGTTATCATAGATAGGAGTCTAAATCCTACAGATTTTATGCAGTTAGAGACCATTTTCCTAGGCTCTCACAAAAGACTTTTGACAACTAAGAGTGAGCTGGCAAAAGCTTTGATGGTCCTTTGTTCATTGTTAACAGAAGAAGTATAAAGAAATCTTTCCCAGAATATCTGAGCTGCTCTGAGATCTTTAAACATATGGGACAGGAAAGCAAAGAATTATTGCCCTTTGGAGACAGCATTATTTTGCTAGGGAGTTGGTTTTGTCAGGTGAAGTTTTATGACACATAGTGGCAATCATCCATCTTTGATGAGCAGACACACACTAAATCAGACAGACTGCTCCCCACGGATCATCAAGTCACAGTCAGCACACAGCTTGGTAAATCATCAAGCTCTTAAGCAAATACACTGAATTTGATGCAAGCTGGCTTACAATTCTGCAACATTGAATGCAAACCAAAGTATTTTTTACCTAGAATGATGAAAAAAGAATGAAGTGCACTGGGAAGAGGTGATGTTTAGGAACATCACCTGCCCCCTCCCTGGCAGCATTCAAGGCCAGGTTGAACAGGGTCTTGAGCAACCTGCTCTAGTGGAAGGTGTCCATGCCCATGGCAGGGGGGATGGAACTAGATAATCTTCAAGGTCCCTTCCAATCCAAACCATTCTATGAAGCTGTGAACAAAAAAGCAGCACTGCCATTGAAAACCTCTTGGCTGTGTAACATGAACAAGCTGATCCAAGCACACCGAGGAAGATGAACTTTTCTTGTTGTGGAGCTTGGCGAGAGCCCCAGATCTGAGACAAGATGTGACATTTCACTTTGCAGATAACAGGGAGGGCAGGAAACCTGCCTTATGCTGCAGATCAATACATCACTGAAAGAGAGAGAGGCCAGAGCCCAAATCCATCTGCAAGGTGTTGAAAACATCTAGGCCAGCACCTGGCTACAGTGTCCTTTAGCCTCCAGAAAGCCACCGACTAAAGCAGGTGTCAGGAGATGAAACCAGCTGCAGAACACAAAGCAAACATGAAAGGAGCCTCTGCCACGGGAAGGGGTGTTGCTGTTTTACAAACATACCCTTCTGGAATGCATAGATTGCCAGGCCCATGGAGCAGACTCAGTCCTGCATTCAGGTCTCTCTGAGAGTCAGCTTTAATCCCTGAATAATTTGGCTGGCTAAACATGGAAGAGATGGGAGGAGGATTGGGATTTCTGATGCTTCCTCCATGCAGCAGTTTCTAAACCACAAGCTTTACAGAAATTCTCCCACCACCTGCCTTTGGAAGGAATTTCTGACTAATGAATGTCTCGCCCCTCAGCCAGCCTTTTTCTTGGTGATGGCATACACCACGGGCTCCCTTATTTGGGGAACATTACTAGAAGTTGTACTTCACTCCTCATCCTCTTACTTGTTAAGGGCACATTAAAAACAGTCTGGCTCTTGGTGGCTGTGTCTGTTTTAGACCCCCCCACAAGGACGTATCTGAGCCCACTCCCCAGGAGTACCACTTCTAGGTCATTTCTCTTTTAAAGACTGGTTTCCAAATGACTGATGGGGGATTGTTTCTCTCCAGCAAAGATTTATTTTGTTAGGGGTTTTTGGTCACAGAAATGATTTATCTGTTGTTATAGATGACTCCAGGTAAAAGTTTTTGGTAACAGATTTATTGGCACTACAAGATCGTAAAAAGGCAATAAAAGCAATAAAAGCAAGCAAAGCAACCGGTTGGGCATGTGAGGGTACAAAACTTCACCCAGAAAGCAACCTTACAATAGTTTTCTTCATCTTATATAGTTCCATCATCTACATAAGCAAACTTATGCTAAATAGAAGGCAGGCATATGATAATGAGTCTTAGAATAGGTGGTCAAATCCCTTCTCCCTACATTCAGTGTGGTAAGGGTCAGAGCATCCACTTTCACGCATGCCCAACTGTGCAGGCTTCTTATCTGAAGAAAACAAATTCCTAGTTCTGAATGTTTATCTTTGAGACAGCTCCTTCTCAGCCATGATGTCTCCAATTAACCAGACAGTATCCTTGCAAGTCTGCAAGATAGGTTTCTTTCCCTTTACCCTCTAAACAGGCCTCACAAGATCCTGACCCTTAATGCCAGTGCACTCTAAGTCTTATAATTTTAACACAAATCACCAGTATATTCATCCCAATCCCCCATTTTCTTTTTGTCACCATTGATTTGTGTGAAAATTTCCAGATATTTCAGAACCTTCTTAATTGGATCATAATTAAGTTCCTCTATTTCGATCACCTTCAGATCATAACCATCTGCTTGTAACTTATTGGCATAAACAATTTTACCTGAAGGTCTTACCATTTTAAAGCAACAATTACAATGAATTACACAGATCAGTATTACAATTATTCCAACAGGTATTACAAACAATTGTTTAAAGCAACTCATATTCGATAAGCAAGCCGTTAACTTATCCCATGTTTCTTTAAATCCACAAGAAGTATCATCCAAAGAAATTGGATGTAATATTTGATTGTGATCTACAATCACTTAACAGAACTACAGATTAACATAACTACAACAGCTTACATTTATGACTACACATACAACGTGTAAGAAATCCAAAACCAACCTATTTTCAGTAGATACTTTTGAGAGACTATTGACTTCAAGCTGTTGAGCTTTTGTTGCATCTGTGCTTGCATTCATCATAATTTCAGCTGTAGCAGAAAAATTTACCATCGCTTTTTCAAGTTCACTAACCCCAAGCCAAGGTAGAAACCTCCTAGCAAAACTATGACACTTGCTATGTCTGGTTGGTAGTGGATTTGCTCCCCTCTTGGTTCTTCTTGCAAAGCTCCTGAGTAATTCCTGTGGCTGATTTACTATAAAGATATGAGGATAGGCCAGTCTTATAGCACATCTTCCTTAGCCGCCTAAGGGTAATGCCTTATAAGCATTTTTACCACATATCCAATACCATCCTGACCCAATAGGTATCAGTCCTTAAGGTATGTGTTCTTTCTTTCTGGTCTGATCATGGCTCCCCATATTTCCTTCTTCCTAACTAATAAATTGTGATCACTTTGATTACTGTCCTATAAAAATTACATTCCCCCAAGGGGTTCAGGAGGGTTGGACCTACTTCAAACAGCAGCTCTTGAAGGCACAGGAACTGGCGGTTCCCACGTGCCGGAAGGCAAGGCGGCAGGGAAGGCGACCGGCCTGGATGAGCAAGCAGCTCCTGGAGGATTTAAGGGGGAAGAAGAGGCTGTATCACCTTTGGAAGGAGGGGAAGGCTTCTCGAGGTATGTTCAAGGAAGCTGTTAGATTATGTAGGAATAAAATTAGGGAGACAAAGGCCCAGCTGGAACTGAAGCTGAACACCTCAGTCAAAGACAATAAAAAGCATTTTTATTAATATATTAACAATAAGAAGAAGGGCAGGAAGAACCTGCACTCCCTAGTGGACCTGGAGGGGAACACGGTGACTGAAGACGAGGAGAAGGCTGAGGTCCTGAACACCTTCTTTGCCTCAATGTTTAACAGCAAGGCAGGAGTTCAGGACGAGTGGCCTCTGGAGCTGGGCGATGGGGTCGGGGAGCAGTGTAATGCCCCGGAAATCCATGAGGAATTGGTTTGGGACCTGCTGAGCCACTTGGATATTCACAAGTCCATGGGACCGGATGAGATCCATCCTAGGGTGCTGAGAGAGCTGGCGGATGTGCTAGCTAGGCCACTCTCCATCATTTTCCTCCAGTCCTGGCTCACAGGTGAGGTCCCAGATGACTGGAAACTGGCCAACGTGGTCCCCATCCACAAGAAGGGTCAGATGGAGGAACCTGGAAACTCCAGGCCGGTCAGCCTGACCTCAGTGCCAGGGAAAGTGATGGAGCAGATTATCCTGGCGGCAATAACTGCGCACCTGAAGGATGGCCAAGGGCTCAGGTCCAGCCAACATGGATTCAGGAAGGGCAGATCCTGCCTCTCCAATCTGATCTCTTTCTATGATCAGGTGACCCGTCTGGTGGATGTGGAGAGGCCTGTGGATGTGGTCTACCTGGACTTCAGCAAGGTCTTTGACACCGTCCCCCACAGCAAACTGCTGGCCAAGCTGTCAGCCCGTGGATTGGACCATTACACTCTGTGCTGGGTTAGGAACTGGCTGGAGGGCCGGGCCCAGAGAGTGGTAGTGAGCGGTGCCACATCCAGCTGGCGGCCAGTCACCAGTGGTGTCCCCCAGGGATCAGTGCTGGGCCCTGTCCTCTTCAACATATTCATCGATGATCTGGATGAAGGGGTAGAGTCAGTCATCAGCAAGTTTGCAGATGACACCAAGTTAGGGGCAGATGTTAGTCAGTTAGAGGGTAGAAAGGCTCTGCAGAGGGACCTCAACCGACTGGTCAGATGGGCAGAGTCCAATGGGATGGCTTTCAACAAGTCCAAGTGCCGAGTGCTGCACTTTGGCTACGGCAACCCCATGCAGAGCTACAGGCTGGGGTCGGAGTGGCTGGAGAGCTCCCAAACAGAGAGGGACCTGGGTGTGCTGATCGACAGCCACCTGAATATGAGCCAGCAGTGTGCCCAGGTGGCCAGGAGGGCCAATAGCATCCTGGCCTGCATTAGGAATAGTGTGTCCAGTAGGAGCAGGGAGGTCATTGTGCCCCTGTACTCTGATTTGGTTAGGCCACATCTTGAGTACTGTGTCCAGTTCTGGCCTCCTCAATTTAAGAAGGACACTGAGACACTTGAACGTGTCCAGAGAAGGGCAACAAGGCTGGTGAGAGGCCTTGAACACAAGCTCTATGAGGAGAGGCTGAGGGAGCTGGGATTGTTTAGCCTGGAGAAGAGGAGGCTCAGGGGTGACCTCATTGCCCTCTACAACTACCTGAGGGGTGGTTGTAGCCAGGAAGGGGTTGGCCTCTTCTCCCAGGCAACCAGCACCAGAGCAAGGGGACACAGTCTCAAGCTGTGCCAGGGGAGGTTTAGACTCGAGGTGAGGAGGAAGTTCTTCACCGAGCGAGTCATTCGGCATTGGAACAGGTTGCCCAGGGAGGTGGTTGAGTCATCGACCCTGGAGGTGTTCAAGGGGAGATTGGACGTGGCACTTGGTGCCATGGTCTAGTCATGCGGTCTGTGTTGATAGGTTGGACTCGATGATCCTCGAGGTCCTTTCCAACCTAAGCGATACTGTGATACTGTGATACTGTGAATGCTTCCCCAGAACCACTACAGGAAAACAGAAAATGCACATGAAGAACACGTTGCAGAGCTTTACCCAACATTAAAATTATTCAAAGAGTACATGTATGACAGTAAGGTAGTTTGCATGCTAAATGCAAGCATTTGGCTTATCCCAAAATGTATCTCACATACCAAGCACTACATATCAAGATTCTCTCAAGAATTGCTTAGCACTCGCCTCTTGCTTCACAACAGAGAGGTTTTTTTAAAGGTTCAAACGGAAGATCTTTCACTGTATTTTCTTCAACCACTAAGTGCGGACATCTTTCATCACCAACTGGTAAATAATGTCCTCCTAGATTAAAAATAGGCCAAATTAGCAAGACTGAAGAATATCATTAGAAAACAATAGCTCACGTGACAGTTCTGTAGCACCTATCTCCAAGAGTAGAGCCAAACAAGAGATGAACTCCTTCCGTGAGCTGACCAGATGCTGGGCTAACAATTCCAAGTCTTTTACCTATGATGGTTTGTATCAAAGTTGCAAACATAGTGCAATGTGAATTATGTAAAGATAAAACACAGAAAACTGATTATGAAAACTGAAGGAGAACATATATACTATGTAGCAACTTTGCCAGGATGTCTTCAAGCATCTTATTTTATTTAATTGCCTGGTTTCAAACAGCCTAGGAAGTGTGAAGTCTTCAAGAGCTACCAGAAGTTGTGCTTACACTGGTATCTGAAAATCAATTTATAGCTCTAAGTTGAAGAGTCTTCATCAATACTTCAGGATTCATGGTCCAGCATTTCAGCTTCAGCTATAAATTTATCAGCCATAAACCCCCTTCTCTCTGCAAGTCAGGTTTCATAAACAATAACCTTGCATTTCTGTCATTTCTACCATGTTAGCTTTCTCATCATCAGAGAATACAAGGAAACTTAACATACAATCCTGGAAGGGAGGAATCTTGAACTGGTCCAGAGAAGGGCCACAAGGATGATCAGAGGGCTGAAGCGCCTCTCCTGTGAGGACAGACTGAAGGAGTTGGGGCTGTTCAGTCTGGAGAAGAGAAGACTCCCAGGTGACCTAATTGTGGTCTTCCAGTATCTGAAGGGGGCCTACAGGAAGGCTGGGAAAGGACTTCTCAGGATCTCAGGTAGCGATAGGACTAGGGGGAACGGAATGAAGCTGGAGGTGGGGAGATTCAGGCTAGATGTGAGGAGGAGGTTCTTCACCATGAGAGTGGTGAAACCCTGGAATGGGTTGTCCAGGGAGGTGGTTGGGGCCCCATCCCTGGAGGTGTTTAAGCCCAGGCTGGATGAGGCTCTGGGCAGCCTGATCTAGTGTGGGGTGTCCCTGCCCATGACAGGGGGGTTGGAACCAGATGATCCTTGTGGTCCCTTCCAACCCTGAATGATGCTATGATACTGTGATACTATTCCTGAAGTCAACATCAGCTGCACAGAAATCACTGCAAGAAAACAAACAAAAGAAAAACAATTCCCAACAATGTCACTATCAGGACTATTTAAACATCTTCCCACACTGCAAGTGAACAGGGTGCAAGGTTAAGGCTGAAAGAAAATAAATACCTGCATTTTATTCCTTTTCTCCCAAGCCTTATAAATCCATTCAGGTTTCACAATAGGCTTACCAAGACTTCCAGCAACCTACAAAAGACAAAAAGCACAAAGTTCTACCAAGAAAGTATTTCCATTTGTCTTTCCCACACCAAGAAAAATTTCTATCTTTGCTTTCGCTTTTAGACACTACAAAAAGTTAACGTATTAATTCTTCACTGACTAGTAGAGCTGATCAATAGCTCAATAGCTATTTTAACACCTACTCAAAAGTGCACCATCTTCTTAGTCTCATCACTCAGAAAAACAACGTAGAAGCAAAGCTCTGTTTCAGTGGCATACAGAATCCTCCTCCTGCTTTTGAAACTTAAGACGACAAACATTCCAGCCTGAGGTTACCAAAGAGAAATCAACTGTTCCAAAGGTAACTTCTACGATAAAGTTTTCCCACTTTTCCCCCTTTGGGTAGGCAGAGAAGTGTTTGAACAGAGTTAGAAAGTAGGTCTTCTCTTCCAAATGGAAGGTTAGAAAGACAGACTAAGAAAAAAGCAAGAGCCAGCTAACAATTCAAACAGGGGGGAGTCAAGGCACAGAGGCATTTCTATGTCAAGTTCCACTGTACAAAAACCTGTAAAACTCCTACTTGTGTCAACTGGACATACATGTCCTGAAAGATTCCTTTTTGGTGTGGTCAAAAAACTCCCACCCCTAACAAATATTTACACATAAAGGAAGATTTGAAAGTTCACACAAGACAAGCTAAAAATCATTTGTAAAAAAGAAGATGCAGGCAAATTGAGTACTAAAGCTTTTTCAAGTTACCTTGAAGTTTGTTTGGACAGACAATTCCAACTAGGTGTGTTGATACATAAACACTTGTTCATGGCTGAACCAATGTTTATCAATAGCTTAAGTACTTCAACATTTTGGTTCTTGCCGTTTACTCTACTTGTCCGTTTCACAGTCTCTGCATTCAGGCAATTTGTATTATTTAGATCTTTTAACAGAGACAAAAACATGTCAAACCTCAACACCAGATGGAGGTGAACTCACCATTACAAGTCACTTTTGTTAGTACAGGAATAAACCCCTGCAACTGACAAGCTGAAGTATAATTTACACACTTGGTCTACAAAAAACCAAATTCTGTAAGTTTCCATGAAGCACCAGCTCCAGCTTACACACTCTGAATCTGTCTCCATGTGTTGAGATAGCCACCAGATAGGTAACTTTTGAGCAAAAGTCCTTTCCAATAGTCCCACCCATATGATGAACCAGGGTCACCAGCTTCACCTGAATAAGAAAGGTGAAATCAGTTTTTAGAATCTTGTGAAGCTTACAGTGCAGAGTGAGAGCAGTACAAAAACAGTTTACAAAGCAAAGCTACAAAAGGTTACATTCAGTGCCTAGGAATAGAAATGCTCCAATTTGTTCTTAAAACAACTCGTTCACACATCTACAGGAGAAGAAATAGTTCCTACAGGGGAAGAACTATTAACTTTACTATTTGTGTTTGGGTTTTTGTTTGTTTTTAAACATTTAATCCAGCCTGACTATGTAGCTTGAGGAAGACTACCCAAGCCACCAGTACTCTTGTGAACACCATACATATGCCTCCACTTTTTCCACACACCATAGATTTGAAGCACATTTCTCCCCATTGATGTAGTCAATTTTATCTGAAGGGGAAATTGCCAGAACTGACATAGGATTGTGATTTGTCCAAGCCAAAACTGGCAGATCAAACTTAACTATCCCTAACACTAGGCAAAGGCTTCAGGTTTGAGATTTTTTTTTCCCAGATAAAGATGTGGATTGTTGATTCCCAAGTGTCCAAGAGTGAAACTGCATGTCAGCTGCATCACTGACATGGAAAAGAGAATTGCTAGAGGATCAAACCACATCAGACCTACACATGTGAAGAATGAAGTCCCAATAGCACAACAGCAGGATAGCATGGCAGCAAGATAATATCTGCAAGTGCTCTGAACAGGACTACAATGCTTTGCATGATTTCACTACCACCTGTGCAAGAAAGAGGACACTATTGGGTAAACACCATCTTATCTGAAGCCTCAATCTGCAAATCTTTAAGTCCTACTGAATTAAAGATGTTTGATGTCACTCAACAGATAAAAAAAGTGACCAAAAATGGCATCATCCACAAAATGACTTGACCAGGGAAACAGTTTTACTCCCATCCTCAAATATTGCTGCCTCTGAACTGCAACAAAACAGAACAATAATTCATTCTCCTCATACAAGTTCAGTCATGGTTAAACTCTATGGGTGACAGAAGAATATATTGAAATCCAAAGGGCAAAGGTCTTACCAACTCCTCTTTCTTTCTGAATCCAGTAAAGCACAGTACCAAGTTCAACATACTTGTACAGTACAGTGGACGACAAGAGAAAGGCAAAGGCTGAAAGTAAGAAGTAAGGTGATTAGTGAAAAATACTGCTTCCACTCAATTTGTAACCTTAACTGTAATGGTGCTATTGTTACTAGTTTAAAAACACACCAGGCACTAGTGCAAGTCTATGTACTCAGTTATACCTCAGTTCCTAACCTGCCAGTGTTCTGCTAAAGCAACTGAAGCACCCCATTCACAAGTAGGATTCCATCTTTTTTTCCCTCCCCAATCCCTCCCCATCTAGAAGTCAACCCAGGAAATATTGAGTGTCTGCTGGGGCATCATTTATGTGCTGCCTTTCCTAACGGCACCATCCCAGCTAGCAGGTCAACAACTGTCACAATTACTGCAGTAGCTGCATCCATATTCCTGTTTGCCTGTGCTTTCTTACTACATGCAACATTCTAAAATGCTATTAGAAGTTTGCCTCTCTTGAAATTCTCTTGCTGAGAGTATTTATGATTGACCAAAGGAACGTGGATTCTATTTTGAATGCTTAATATTTACAACTCAATGCACCAGAGAAGTACTCTGGTGCTTTCAGAGGGCACATACCTCTCCCTTTTGTGCACAGTGCAGCACTACTGGAGGTCCAATGACTCGGCAGTCTGCTTTGCAGAGGTTGTTAAAGAGAGGATCCTGGAATTCTGACACAACAAAGACAGTCTCAAACTCCAGGGAATCAAACTCTCCAAGCTCTTCTACTGTGTCTGTCTTTAGGTAGGGCACTTTAATTTCCTTGATGGAGATGAATGAGAAAGCATTATCCAGGCAACAGACTTATCCAGATTTTTATTCTGGACCTTTGGAACAAAATGTATGATTCAGATTTCAGAGACAGACAGACTCTTAGGATTTGGGAAAGCTGAAAGAGATGCACTGCTCTCTAGCATAAGAATAGCTATGAACTGCACCTACCAAAAAAGTCTGTTTCTGATGAATAAGAATTCTAGAGACTTCAGCAGTTTACAGAGCAGTTCACAGTGATAATATAGTATTGGAAATATCTGGGTAGGAGAAAACCCCAAACTAAGCACAAAAAAATAAATGAGATTTCAGACTGTCAGAATGGCTTAAGATACTTCTGGATGCTACTAGAAAGTAGTATCCAGCTTGCAGCAGTGTTGCATAAGCTGTAAAGAACAGGAGTGGCTTCTGTCCATTGCTTGATATCTGTAAGGGTTCTAAAATATTGGTCTGTTCCAATTTCAATGATTGGGTCCAAATTTTATTTCCTATGTTCATCACATGAAGAAACAGAAAACCACTTCTTACATTTCATTTTCAATGCAACTTTTAATTGAAAGGGAAGTCAATTAACCAATCAGGGTTGGTTCCTAGCAAAACCGTGTGTGCTGACTGAACACAAGCATGCAGTCGAATGTCTGCATTGCTATTTCCACTCCTCTGTTAGAAAACACCATGAATTAGGAGCTGCAGATATTACTTCCATAGAGGAGAAAGTGTTTGAAAAGAAAAAGTAAGTGCCAGTTTTCACAAGCTTTAGGTGACACCATAAGAACCATTAGCACATGTTGTGACTGTTATGCCCAATTAATAGATATTAAAGCGTGTGCACATCTCAGTCCCAGCGCTGCACGCAACCACCTGTGCTTAATTGCATGACACACCAGATGAATAATACTTGTCATTAGTTTTTCTTCTGATTTATCAGGACTAGTTGTCTTTATCTTTATAACTGGTACTTCCATTATCTTAAGGGTCTGTGGAAGAGGAGAGCTTTAGTGTAGAACCAAACTGGTTATTGGAAATTTAAAAGCACACCATCTCATTTCTTTTACCTGAGACTCACACACCTCCAAGGCCTTCAAAAGCTCCTCACATCTCCCTGCTTCCTGAACCAAAACCACTCTGGTTTCTATTTGAGGCATTGCTTCTGTTTATAGAGAAGGAGAATACTCATATTTTAAGAGCAAAATCCATGCTGGGTCTAAATCAAGCAGTAGTGCATAGAACAATACAAGCAGACTGCATCCTTTCAAGACAACTTATTTATCAGCAGCAAACATGAAAATAAATGTTACTTCCAGAGGCCTGTCCTTTAGTTAAGACATATGCAAATGACCACAGAGCCTGAACTTCCTAGTGTATGGTGAAACAAGATCCTGCAACTCATGACCTTAGAATCAGAACAAAATGTGAGCGTTTGAGGTTGTGCCTTTAACAAAGGGACACCATGGCCGAATGTTTTAGAAACAAGACAGGTCTAAACTAATATCATTGGTGGAGAAGCAGAAGCACTGCCTTCAGTTTTGATTCCCAGTGAGACTGGTCTCACTCAGTCTCACACTTTCTCCCCCTCCTTCTGCAGCTCACAGCTTCTGGGCTTTCGGCCAGACTGACCTTGAAAAAGATAAGGCCTCTGCTAACACATCTGCTCTAACCATACTCTGCTTTTCATTAACAATTATTCCTTTTTCTCTCTTTCTAACCCTCTTTGGGGAAAAAGGGAAGAGAAGGGGGTACAGGGGGAAACCCTTCCTCCTGGTGGGGGAGGGGAATCTCATTCCTGTGTTACTTTGTTGTATATTTCTGTGTATATATTGTAAATGCTGTAAATTGTGTACACATATATATATCCTGCAGCCCTGCTTGCAAATATAGCACATCCCCTTGCTAATCCAGCTGTGGGTTTTTTTCCCTTTCTTTCAATTTTCTTCCCTTTACGTACAGGGGGGGAAGAAGGCTTGAGGCCTTCCCCTCAACCCTCGACATTTTGTTTTCTTGGCTTCCCAACATGCAGCCGATAATTAGCTTAATTTATTGCTTTACTGCTTTATTGCTTTAGTGTTTTACAGCCAGATGAGCAAACATGGAGGTGCTGGGGATAGTGGAGCATTTATTGTTTTCAAGTTTTGGGGCTCTGGTCTGCAGATATTGTTTGGGTTTGATTCTGGATTCCCTGGGTAAATATTTGGTGTGGACAATTTATCTGTGGTTTCTGTACAGGGTCAGACTATGGTATGGAAAAGGTGTGGATTCCTTGTGGCCAGCCAGATACAGGAACGTGACCTCTAGCACTCTCCCCATTGAGATACAAGGGTTTAAGATCCCAGTAGAGGAAAGAGTAACTTTAAGTGATGGCTGGGATGCAAAGGTGATTTACCTGATGTGTATAATCCTGCTCTGGGTGATAATTAACGTGTATCTGCTCATTTCTCTGCGTCGGGAGAGGAAGGGATCCAGACCGTGGTTTGTTATTAAAACTAGATCACTGGCCCTGCTGGCCACACTTCTCTTGCTGCAGCCCAGGCTCTGCTTGGCTCTCTGGGCTGCAAGTGCTCCCTGCTGGCTCCTGTTGAGCTTCTCCTTGTAGTGAAGGATGCTTATGATCAGGATTGTGCCCCAAACATTTGGGTAGGATATATTTCTGTATGTGTTAATCCTCCTTTGTCCCCCCCTCCTTTCTGGGGGCAGCAGGGGGGATCCTGGCGCCACTGAGTCCAGGTAAACAGCCTACCTGGGCGTGGTCTCACCCCTGCAGTACTAGAGGCAGGCTATATATTTGTTTCGCCGAGTATAGCATATACTCAGGCCATATTTGGTAGCTGGTAGTTCATTGGTTAATGTTTGCGTTGGCAACAGATGCTTATTGGGCCAGTATTCACTGGGGCAAATGGTAAATAGGGGTCGTTTGGCAAATGAGCCCCCCCACCTCGGTGTTGGAGCCTGTGTGTGCGTGCGTGCCAGCCAGTGCTTCGGGAGGCCTCGTGGTCCTTTTGCCACGGTCACCCAGCTGTGTGCGGTGCCGTGGACAGCACTCCGTGGGATCAACCGCTGCGTGATCCATCGTAGGAGAAAACCTGGTAGACCGTGTGAACCAGCGTTGCTGACCTGCCACTACCCCCCCTCTGAGCGAGGAATTTTGTATCCTGGGAGAGAACAGCAGAGCCACGCGGTGCGGCCACGCGGCCAGCGCCATTTCCTGCCTCCTTATTACGGCACATCTGTGCCACGTTGTCTGGATTATAAACATTACTGAGGAAAGACTCCACGAAGTTCTCAGCTTGTGAGTAAGCCAAGCCCTTTGTAGAGCTTCGTTTAGGATAGCGTTTATATTGCTCCGGGTGGAGGGTTGCCGGTCACTGACCAACCCCTCCCCCGCCACTCTCTGACTCAGTTTAGGTTCTAAGTTCTGTGAATAATTTTGGTTTAAATGCCCATACATAACATTCTGTAAAGATAGTTCCACTAACCGAATATTGATACCTGTGAAGGGCGATTGTAAATACCCCGTTACAGAGTTTGTATATATATAAATAAACTTATTATTTTCGTTGGTGGATCTGCCGTGCAGTTCTGAGGGCATATCCACGACACTCCTCCCCCAGCACCCCCAAGGCCTTTTCTCCAGGGCTGCTCTCCAGCCAGTCCCTGCCCAGCCTGTATCAGTGCCTGGCATTGCCCTGCCCCAGCTGCAGGACCTTGCCCTTGGCCTTGCTGAACCTCATGAGGTTGGCTTGGGCCCAGCTCTGCCATGCAGTTGGCTGACCCTTGAGGTCCCTTCCAACCCTGACAGTTCTGTGATTCTGTTCTGTGATCCAACCTCATTTCCAGCAGCTGCAGGAGTGTCTGGAGGCAGCAGCCCTGGGACTTCCCAGGGCTGTGTCATAGGATGCAAACATGAAACCATTTTCCCTTGCAAAGCCTTCTCCCTGGAATTCCTTGAGGTTTGGAGATTAACCTGGTTGAAAGGAAGATTCTTCTCCCTTTTTGGTTGTTGCTTTAAACAAGCTCCTCAGAGACAGGACCCCCAGCCACTGCAGAAATAGAAACACTCCATTTCCAAAGGCTGCCTTTCAGCTCACAGCCAGTGCTGAGGCAACTGGGGGATCCCCCAAGGAGAGGCAGGGAAGAGAATGCCCCTGCTTGCCAGATAATAGCTGTCTGCCATCAGAAGAAGAGCCACTGCTGGCATTTTAGCATGCAGGAGGACTAACAGGGCTATTAAAAGCAGAGGGGTGGTGGGGAATAAAAGAGTGAGCCCTGGGTCTCTCATCAGGGACTCATTTCAATGTGCTTTGGTTCAATTAGCTGCTGGAAGGAGCCAGTGGAGGGAGGCTTAGCTCTGAAGCCAGATATAAAAAGAGTCTTTCTGTGGTCACAGAGATTGCTGTGAAAGGACTCTGGGGGGTAAGGAGGCATTAAGAGGTAAACAGCTTCTCTCATCCACTAGATCCTAACAGCAGCCCAGAATTCAGCACCTCCCCTTGGTGTCTGCTGAACTGAGCTTCCACAGAAGAACTCCAAGAGCAGCATCTCCACCTGAGCCTTGAAAGGAAAGAGACTGGGGGTTGTCAGGGGGTGAGACTCCAAAAGGGGATTTAAAAGGCAAGAACAGGTAGGGAAATGGGGTAGAAAGCAGGGAATCACAGAACCAACCAGGCTGGAAAAGACCTCAGAGGTCATCAAGTCCAACCTATGAGCTAATCCTTAACACCTCCTGGCAACTAAACCATGGCTCCAAGTGCCACATCCAAGCCTTTTGTGAACACCTCCAGGGATGGGGACTCCACCACCTCCCTGGGCAGCTCATCCCAGTGGCCAATCTCTCTTTCTGGGAAGAATTTCTTCCTCACCTTCTAGCAAGTCAACCTCCTTCCTAAGCTGAGGGGCCCAGAACTGGACACAGGACTCAAGGTGTGGCCTAAGCAGTGCTGAGCAAAGGGCACAATGACTTCCCTGCTCCTGCTGGCCACACTCTTCCTGATGCAGGCCAGGATGCCCTTGGCCTTCTTGGCCACCTGGACACACTGCTGGCTCATGTTCAGGCGGCTGTCAATCAGCACCTCCAGGTCCCTCTCTGTTTGGCAGCTCTCAGCCACTCTGACCCCAGCCTGTAGCTCTGCCTGGGGTTACTGTGGCCAAAGTGCAGCACCTGGCACTTGGACTTGTTGAATGCCATCCTGTTGGCCTCTGCCCACCTGTCCAGTTGGTCGAGGTCCCTCTGCAGAGCCCTTCTGTCCTCTAACTGACCAACATCTGCCCCCAGCTTGGTGTCATCTGCAAATGTGCTGATGCCTGACTCAATCCCCTCCTCCAGATCATCAATGAAGATGTTAAAGAGCATAGGGCCCAGCACTGATCCCTGGGGCACACCACTGGTGCCTGGCTGCCAGCTGGCTGTGGCACCATTCACCACCACCCTCTGGGCTCAGCCTCCAGCCAGATCCTAACCCAGCTCAGATGTTGAGGATTGTTTTGAACAAGAGGGGCCTTGGGTCCCAGGAACGCCTGTGCAATTCAGGCCTTGAAGAATTCTCTGTTGATAATATAGTGGCGGAGTAGGAGATGTGAGAAAGTGCTGATTGCTTGGTATGCTAAAGTCCAGCTGTCCCTGAGAAGGGAGGCAAGCAAGATAAGGAGGAGGCGAGATCCAGGGAAGAGAGCAATTAGACCGGATAGAAGAATTCCACAGAGTTGTGAAAACAATGATGTAACCTGTTAGAGAGCAACCAATAGTATGTTGCCAAGTGGGCATAATTATAGCAAACTGTATATAAGATGTGTCTGATGCTCAATAAAGTTGGATTCCGCTGATCACATTGGTTGTTAAAGCGGCCCCTTCTTGCAGTAAGTGGCGCTCGAACACAGGACCCTAATGAAGACAAAGGTTAGGGTCTAAGAAGTTCTTTGGGACTTGGGAGATTCGCAGTAAGCCGGCAGGCAAGAAGAAGGCCGGCCCGGGATAGCAGTACCGGAGGCTGCAAGAAAAGGGAAGACAGCCTTGAAGCCGAAGACGCTGTAGAGCCGGAAACTGCTTAAACGAGGTCTGTGCGCACAGGTATTAACGTTTAAATACGGACATGGATAGGCAGGCAGCGTATGATTTATTTATATGCTTTTTAGAAAAGCGACAGTGTAAGTTAAATTTTACAAAGGAGTTGGTGCCGCTGTTAAGCTATGCAGGAGAGTTAGGATATTTTAAGGACCCAAATGAGGTGTTTGAAAGATTGCAGCGGAAAAAGTTTGGACAAGACTTGTGGCTGCATGGGTTAGATGATGAAAAACGAGCAAAGGAGTGTGGAAAATGGTGGAAGATGGTTATGACAGCATTGGATCAGCATTGTGCTGAGCAAGTGGCAGCTTATCAAGCCAGGGTACGATTAGATTATATGGACCCAAATGGAGCAAGTGTTACACATGCTGGTGAAGCCCCAAAACAGATAGCTTTCGAGAATGTGAAGCAATGGAAGGGAGCACAAACCACATAGAGTAATAAATCAGCTGAGGCCTGGGACACTGTGACAGAAAAAGGAGATAAGTGATAAGGGCTGACGAAGTGAGAATGATTCAGAACCAGAAAGGTCAAACTGACCCTAACAGCCTTGTCCAGTCAGTAAAACTAAGCCAGGCACACCGGGAATTGACCAAATTAGGAAAGGGTTCGAAAGTTCAAGAGAGGAAGACTCATCAGAAGACCCCTGCCCATGATGAAGGCCACCGGAATGACCACCAAGAGGATCCTCAAAAGAGATGTCCCCGCCCACACTCCGCCTACACCACGCCTCTTATGAATATGTATGCAGAGATATGATTGTGTGATGCAATACCACATCCAAAACTGTATAAAAGACATGCTTTTGTTACGGGAAAGGTAGAAATCCATTTAGTGATTTCTCCAACGCGTTGCTAATAAAATACCTCCTGCCTGGCTCGCCAGAAAATGATGCCGAATTTTGCCCCAAAAGGCAAGAATAACTGCCTAAGAGACTCAGTTTAAGTCAGATAGACAGGAGGCCTTTGTCAGAAGAGGTTCAGGATTATTTAAGAAAGGAGAAGGCTGCGTGTGTAAAAGGACTAGGTGGCAGAGTTGAATTACAATCTGTAACACAGGACTCTGCTGAGGAGCCTTCCCCGTCTCTTTTAGCTGAGCAAATTGTACAGGAAAAGAAAGTAGGTGAGGGAGAGAAGACAAACAGGGCGGTAGATCCTGGAGGTGGTGTTAAAAATCATGCAAGAAAGCACGCAGAGTATTGGCGAAAGGTTGCAGAACACTTAAACGCCGAAGGAGATCAGGAAGGGTTTAGCCGGCTGGCTGCTTCACATCAAGTTCTTCCAGTGATGTATACACAGGTCCCTGGGGAGCAAAATGTTGTTCAGGCTGATGTAACCCAATTGCCATGGAAATTGTTATCTCAATTAAGACAGACGGCGAGTCAGTTTGGGGTTCAATCTGAACCAGCTAGACAGATGATTGATTTTATTTACATGAACTATAATATGTTGCCTAGAGATTCTTATAATGTTATGAAGCTGATCCTAACAGCATCTCAATTTATGACATTTTTGAATGAGTGGGAACACCTAGCTAGACAATCAGCTGGAGTACAAAGACAGCAAAACGATCCATTATTTGGTGTAACAGTAGATCAGTTGTGTGGAACGGGACAGTATGAGAGACCAGAGTTACAGGCACTTTTACAGCCGCCTGTTTTGCAAGCATCAGCCCAGATAGTAAGGAGGGCTTTTGAAAAGCAGAAGGATGGAAATGCAAATCCTCACTATATGGGAATTAAGCAAGGTAGACAGGAACCTCTTGGTGAATTTGTAGATAAGTTGCTTGCCGCACTTAGAGCATCAAGCGTAGGAGAAGGTATCCGAGAGGCAATTTTAAGGCAGGGTTTAATGCAGAATGGGAACCAGCAGACGCAACAGCTTATTACATCAGCAGATCCTAGATGGACGGTAGCCGAATTGTTGCAGAGGGCTCAGGACTTGCCAAGCAATCCGATGGCCATGTTGACGGAGGTGATTGATAAGGGATTACAAAAACAGGCTGAGGTGCTGTCAATGACAATGACAAAACAGCTTGAGCATAGTCAACAGGTTATGGCAGCCTTAGTACCTTTGCACACAGACTCGAAAGGGCAAGGCTGACCCTATAAGCAGTCATCAGACGAAATACAGTGTCATCGAAAAGCGTAAGGTGGAGATATCGTCTAAAGTAATGCCTGGACTTTTGGCCCATAGATCCGCTTTAGGGCATTTCCCTAGCGGAGATAGTTATTTTGATGAAGCTTGTTGGAGAGAATACAGGAACAAGTTGTGGGACTTGGTTATAGATGGTGATAAAACTGCTATAAAGCTGCAAAAGTCGTGGCGAGAATGCATGAACTGTGTTAAAACCTACGAACTGAAACAGCGAATGGCTGCTGCAGTTAGAGCAACTTTGTCAGGACGAGATGCAGCGCCAGGTGTATCTGAGTTGCAGCTGAAAGATGTGTCTGAGAACTGTCGACCGATCGACCGGGGCCGCCCCCGATACATCTTGCGGCGACCACACCACGTTTACCAGCCGTCACCACTGCCGTTTGCACACAGTGGGGAACCTTCCTCTGACATCGCCAGCGACGGCTCGGACTCGGAAGACAATACCGGCAGCGAGGAATTCAAACAATGCCGACTTTGCTTTACGGCCCCTCTTAGAAAAAATGGAGCGCTTGGAGGCTCGTGGTTACAGCGTTCCTGCCACCCCACTCCTCCCGCGAGCCCTGCCGGCCCCCGCGGATACCGACGGCTCCGACCAAGGCGGTACCGGCTGACGCACCACCGACACCGACAGCGCCGACAGTAGCAGCGGAGCAGCTGCCACGGCAGCAGCCCCCACCCCTTTCCCCCGCAGCGGCTTTAGCCGCACTACTCTGTTCTGATTTAAAGCAACAGTACTCATTTTGTCATTTCTGATTGTAACATCTTTCAGAGATTTGTTATTTAGAGTTTTGTTAAGTTTTTCTAATAAGCATAATGAATAAGTAAGCATTTGGTATTTATAAGTACTTAGTACATAGTAATTGCAGTAAGGTGTATGCACTTAGTTAAGAGTTCAAATTGTAAAATTTTCTTTTGGTTCGAACCTTCTTAGTTGTCTGCCTAGGCATTTCAAAGGAGCTCCATGTAATATAGTTAAGGAATGTATAAACAGGTTTTAATTTTGGAAAGTGTTTTTTAGTTAATGTAACAATTTTCTTTTTAGACACTGATTTGATGGATTAATTTTAACATAGTCCTTTAAGGTTTTAAGGATTTTTGGTATTAGCATAAGTTAAGGTTTGTAGTAAATAGGTATTAATTTTAACAACTATTCCTTCATTAATGTGCAGAAAAACCAAGACTAAGAGGAAACAGCATTTCCCATGAAGTTGAACATCGATCACAATAACTGTTATGATAATCTGGGGTCAAAAGCATCAATCAAAAAAATATTTTGTCCTGAATGCTGAATTTGAAAATAGGCAGTTTGGGCTGGTAAATACAGAAAACCTATTTTGTGGTGAGAAAAAGGATTTAAATCCCCATGGAAAATTATTGAAAGGGATTGGCATAAGTGGGAAATAAAGACTAGAGAAATTTTAGTTGGGAAATCTCAGGAATAATTAAAAGGATTAGTAAAAGGAAAAGTAAGAGACATAAGATTTTGAAGGAAGAGGAATTGAAATAACAAAAGCACAATGGGAAATGGTGAACGAACTAACCAAGGAAGTAGAGAAGAGACTCCAAATGGAATTTTGAAGTGGGTTAAGGAGTTAAAAATTCTGTAGGGCTCCTGAAGAATGTAACTGCTTCCGAGAAGAAAATACACCCGGCTGCTGGTTGCACCCCAGCAGGCCGAGGAGGCAGAGTTCACATATACTGGTGGAGCCTAATTTTGATCCTAACCGTATTTGTACATAAGTAGTCCAATCGAAATCAAAAACCACGTTCCCATGTGTGGAATCTTGATCAGACAGGAGAGAAAAGACTTGAACTTGAAAAAGCAATGGTAAATTTTTCTGCTACAGTTGAAATCATAGTAAATGCAAGCACAGATGCAATAAAAGCACAGCAAATTGAAATCAATAGTCTCTCGAAAATATCTACTCAGAATAGATTAGCTTTGGATTTTTTGTATGTTAAGGAAGGGGGTGTATGTGTAGTCATAAATGTAAGTTGTTGTAGTTATGTTAATCTAGATGAACGAGTGGAAACAGATTTACAGGCGATTGTGAACCACAATCAGATATTACATCAGATTTCTTTAGATGATACTTCTTGTGGATTTAAAGAAATATGGGATAAATTAACTTTCTGGTTACCAAACCTAAATTGGCTTAAACATTTGTTTGTAATATTGTTGGAATAATTGTAATATTGCTATGCATAATACTCTGCAATTGTTGTTACAAAATACTAAGACCTTTAAGTAAGATTGCTCATGTCAATGAGTTACAAGTAGAGAATTATGATCAGAATGTGATCAAAACAGATGAACTTAATTATGATCCAATTAAGAAGGTTCTGAAATATCTGGAAATTTTAACACAAATCAATGGTGACAAAAAAAAAAAGGGGGGAATTATGATGACTATACTGGTGATTTGTGTTAAAATTGTAAGACTTAGAGTGCACTGGGATTAAGGGTCAGGATCTTGTGAGGCCTGTTTAGAGGGTAAAGGGAAAGAAACCTATCTTGCAGACTTGCAAGCACACTGTCTGGTTAATTGGAGACATCACGGCTGAGAAGGAGCTGTCTTAAAGATAAACATTCAGAACTGGGAATTTGTTTTCTTCAGATAAGAAGCCTGCACAATTGAGCATGTGTGAAAGTGGATGCTTTGACCCTTACCACACTGAATGTAGGGAGAAGGGATTTATATGTTATCTCACCAGTTCGCTATAATTTTACACACCTAGAGGGAAAATCAAAATTCATAACAACACAACATGCATTTTCTTTTTCAGTTGAAAACATCAACAAATGGTACTAATAAGAGATCAGTATTACTAGGATGAGCAAAAACACATTATTATGGGTAATTTTTATATTGGGCAAAACAAAGAAGCTCTTTTGCTCTTGCTGATTGCCTGCAAGTTTTCTGTCTGTGAAGCTAGAGCCTGGCCAGATCTACCTTTACAGATTAAAGAAATCTTGCTACCATTAAACAAATTATGATTTTTGACCATCCTAGAGAAAATAAAGATGCAACATAACAGGTAATAATGAATTGATTGAACTTTTTCAGACGTGTCTGATAGGGATACCCAGACTTAATGTTAATATGTTAGTTAATTATAGTAGTAAGTTTTAAGGTTCTTAGGTATCATTGTACTCATTTTGATTATTGTTAAACTTGTTTATAATTGTATTATGCAAAGTGTTCAAAGAATAACTTCCAAGGCCTTACTTGCACAAAAGAAAAACGGGGGAATTGTTGTCGGGCAAGAGGGGACATGGGTCCCAGGAACACCTGTGCAATTCAGGCCTTGAAGAATTCTCTGTTGATAATATAGTGGCAGAGTAGGAGATGTGAGAAAGTGCTGATTGCTTGGTATGCTGAAGTCCAGCTGCACCTGAGATGGGAGGCAAGCAAGATAAGGAGGAGGCGAGATCTGGGAAAGAGAGCAATTAGGCCGGATAGAAGAATTCCACAGAGTTGTGAAAACAATGATGTAACCTGTTAGAGAGCAACCAATAGTATGTTGCCAAGTGGGCATAATTATAGCAAACTGTATATAAGATGTGTCTGATGCTCAATAAAGTTGGAATCCGCTGATCACATTGGTCGTTAAAGCGGCCCCCTTCTTGCAGTAAGGAAGGAAGAAAAGTAGGAAGGAAGGAAGGAAGGAAGGAAGTAGGGAGGGAGGAAGGAAGGAAGGAAGGAAGGAAGGAAGGAAGGAAGGAAGGAAGGAAGGAAGGAAGGAATTAAGGAAGGAAGGAAGGAGAGAAGGAATTAAGGAAGGAAGGAAGCAAGCAAAGGAAGGGAAGGAAGGAAGGAAGGGTGGAAGGTCGGAAGGAAGGAAGGTAAGAAGGAAGTAAGGAAGGAAGGGAGGAAGGAAAGAAGGAAGGAAGGAAAGGAAGGAAGGAAGGAAGGAGGGAGGTAGGGGAGAGAGGAAGGAAGGAAGGAAGGAAGGAAGGAAGGAAGGAAGGAAGGAAGGAAGGAAGGAAGGAAGGAAGGAAGGAAGGAAGGAAGGAAGGAAAGAAGGAAGGAAGGAAGGAAGGAAGGAAGGAAGGAAAGAAGGACGGAAGGAGGGGAGGAAGGAAGGAAGGAAGGAAGGAAGGAAGGAAGGAAGGGAAGCGAAGGAAGGGAAAGAAAAAAGGAAGGAAGGATGGGTGGAAGGAAGGAAGGAAGGAAGGAAGGAAGGAAGGAAGGAAGGAAGGGGAAAGAAGGAAGGAAGAAAAGATGGAAGGAAGGTAGGAAGGAAGGAGGGAAGGAAGGAAGGAATTTAGGAAGGAAGGAATTTAGGAATTTAGGAAGGAAGGAAGGAAGGAAGGAAGGAAAGAAGGAAGGAAGGAAGGAAGGAGGGGAACGAAGGAAGGAATGAAGGAAGGAAGGAAGGAAGGAAGGAAGGAAGGAAGGAAGGAATGATGGGAGGAAGGAAGGGAGGAAGGAAAGAGGGAAGGAAGGAAGTAGAAAGGAAGGAAGGAAGGAAGAAAAGCAGGAAGGAAGGAAGGAAGGAAGGAAGAAAAGTAGGAAGGAAGGAAGGAAGGAAGGAAGGAAGGGAGGAAGGAAGAAAAGAAGGAAGGAGGGAAGGAAGGAAGGAAGGAAGGAAGGAAGGAAGGAAGGAAGGAAGGAAGGAAGGAAGGAAGGAAGGAAGGAAGGAAGGAAGGAAAGAAGGAAGGAAGGAAGGAAGGAGGGAACGAAGGAAGGAATGAAGGAAGGAAGGAAGGAAGGAAGGAAGGAAGGAAGGAAGGAAGGAATGATGGGAGGAAGGAAGGGAGGAAGGAAAGAGGGAAGGAAGGAAGTAAGGAAGGAAGGAAGGAAGAAAAGCAGGAAGGAAGGAAGGAAGGAAGGAAGGAAAAGTAGGAAGGAAGGAAGGAAGGAAGGAAGGAAGGGAGGAAGGAAGAAAAGAAGGAAGGAGGGAAGGAAGGAAGGAAGGAAGGAAGGAAGGAAGGAAGGAAGGAAGGAAGGAAGGAAGGAAGGAAGGAAGGAGAGAAGGAATTAAGGAAGGAAGGAAGGGAAGGAAGAGAAGGAAGGAAGGATGGAAGGAAGGAAGAAGGAAGGAAGGAAGGAAGGAAGGAATAAGGAAGGAAGGAAGCAAGCGAAGGAAGGAAGGAAGGGTGGAAGGAAGGTAAGAAGGATGTAAGGAAAGAAGGGAGGAAGGAAAGAAGGAAGGAAGGAAAGGAAGGAAGGAAGGAAGGAAGGAGGGAGGTAGGGAGAGAGGAAGGAAGAAGCAAGGAAGGAAGGAAGGAAGGAAGGAAGGAAGGAAAGAAGGAAGGAAGGAGGGGAGGAAGGAAGGAAGGAAAGCGAAGGAAGGGAAGGAAGGAAGGAAGGACGAGTGGAAGGAAAGAAGGAAGGAAGGACGTAAGGAAGCAAGGAGAAAGGAAGGAAGGAAGAAAAGATGGAAGGAAGGAAGGAAGGAAGGAGGGAAGGAAGGAATGAAGGAAGGAAGGAAGGAAGGAAGGAAGGAAGGAAGGAAGGAAGGAAAGAGAAAGAAGGAAGGAAGGAAGAAAAGCAGGAAGGAAGATAGGAAGGAAGGAAGGAAGCAAGCGAAGGAAGGGAAAGAAGGAAGGAAGGGTGGAAGGAAGGAAGGAAGGAGGAAGGAAGGAAGGAAGGAATGAAGGAAGGAAGGAAGGAAGGAAGGGTGGAAGGAAGGAAGGAAGGAAGGAGAAAGGAAGGAAGGAAGGAAGGCGAAAGGAAGGAAGGATGGCAGTAAGGAAGGAAGGAAGAAAAGCAGGAAGGAAGGAAGGAAGGAAGGAAGGAAGGAAGGAAGGAAGGAAGGAAGCAAAGGAAGGGAAAGAAGGAAGGAAGGAAGGAAGGAAGGAAGGAAGGAAGGAAAGAAGGAAGGAAGGAAGGAAGGGAGGAAGGGAGAAAAAAAGAAGGAAGGAAGGAAGCAAGGAAGGAAAGAAGGAAGGGAGGAAGGAAGGAAGGAAGGAATGAAGGAAGGAAGGAAAGAAGGAAGGAAGGAAGGGTGGAAGGAAGGAAGGAAGGAAGGAAAGAGGAAGGAAGGAAGGAAGGAAGAAAAGCAGGAAGGAAGGAAGGAAGGAAGGATGCAAAGGAAGGGAAAGAAGGAAGGAAGGAAGGAAGGAAGGAAGGAAGGAAGGAAGGAAGGAAGGAAGGGAGGAAGGAAGAAAAGAAGGAAGGAAGGGAGGAAGGAAGGGAGGATGGAAAGAAGTAAGGAAGTAAAGGAAGGAAGGAAGGAAGGAAGGAGGGAGGTAGGGAGAGAGAGGAAGGAAGGAAGGAAGGAAAGAAGGAAGGAAGGAGGGAAGGAAGGAAGGAAGGAAGGAAGGAAGGAAGGAGAAAGGAAGGAAGGAAGGTGAAAAGCAGGAAGGAAGATAGGAAGGAAGGAATG